>NC_050475.1:1069000-1425419 GCF_013373865.1 Monomorium pharaonis
AGGGGGATACAGACGAGAGATACAGCTCATCGTTGTATAATCAGCGCGTTTTTCACAAACACCTTTTTAAATTCTTTTAACGCGAAGAAGAATGTACGAATACTATTTGTACTTGCTAATTGTTGTTGATCATCTACAATACATAACGACCACATCGATCTTATTCGGTGCTGAGGAAGCTGGTGGCAGTATTCTATTCAGTTTCATGATGCACACTTTTATCTTTTGTTTGTGTGAATAATTTATTTTTCACAAACATTGATTTCTGCAAAAGCTAAATCATGAGCTGTAATGCGTAAGCATCGAAAGAGTTGCGAACGATTTACTTTTCTGAAAGTGGACAAGATGAGCTCAAGGACGTCGCGAAGTTAATGTAATATTTTAAATGAATGAAAAGAAAGCAAAAAATATTTGTATTGAAAGATACGTTCATTTAATTGTAACGAAAGCGCGAACTACAGCGAGCACCGAATATGGCTACTACTTCGTTTCGTAAGACGTATCTTGAAAATATTTGTATGTAAATGAAATGACAAAACAATAAAAAGAGTATACGCTGTACAAATCTCTTTTGTTTTATATACAATTAAATTTTTTATCGTGCGATGAATAGTCAAAGAAATTACAAATATTACGATAAATTATCAAATATAACATAAATGTAACTTTTTTCCTTTTAGAATTATAGAAGCTGATAGATTTCGAGTTTCGGTATTTTTACACGTGTGTATCGTGTGAGTAAAATATTTCTTGGAGCTATTTTTAGATGGACGTCATCGCATTTATGCACTATCTATAACTGAAACAAATCTTTATTTTTTTGTTAAAAAAATTTTAAGAATGATAACATAAGCATGATTTGACATAAATAAATATAATAATATAATAGGGATATATTAACAAAATAGAGATAACATAAAGCACAAGTTTAAATTTTAAATAATTATATTTGAGACTGAAAAAAATTTTATGAAAGCTTAGAGCATATCGTAAGATAAAATGTACAATTAATCACTTATCTGATTCAAATCGATTAAATTGTGGCAGCATAATATTTTTGTTTTATTAAACTAATCAATTTTCAATTATAATCGGGATTATAGTTGAGTTTCCGCTAATGTCATTTAAGATTACTACTCTCTAAATTTCCTAGAGTGAAACATTACTCTAAAAGAGTGAAAATTGAACTTGTGCAATGTTCGAGTGATTTGTCACTCTAATTAGAGTGAAGATGCACTCTATAAGAGTGAATTTTTACTCTAATTAGAGTGACAAATCACTCGAACATTGCACAAGTTCAATTTTCACTCTTTTAGAGTAATGTTTTACTCTAGGAAATTTAGAGAGTAAATCTAAATTCAATATCTATATGTTATAATCATAACTATTTATGACGATGATCGAAATTCCCTTCATTGCATCATCGGCATTATGCTGATTCAATCTCGAACACGTGCGTGCTTACACGTGTATTATTGATCATCAATTATCGATCATGGAATCTACATTGGCATAATTTATCGTGATTTATGTTATGACACATGTGGTAACTAGCATCTAACAACCGTATTAGTAATTACGATCAAATTTAACTCTCGAGATAAATTTACCACAAAGAAAAAATTATAAAATTTAATGAGCGAAGAATATAAACTCTTTAATTTTTTTTATATTAAAGAAGATTATTTTTCCTAACATTTTTCCGGATTGTATTATCCCTTGAATTGAAAAATTCCTATTGATTTTCAGAAAAAGTTTTATTACTTATTTTCAAAATTATTAATTTAATTTGTAATTTTTTAAAATGTTATTGCGACAACAAATGATAATATCCATGTGTATTTGCAAGGAAATCATCGTAATAAGTTCTCGCAATAAGTTGTGAACGTTATGTCATGACGTAATGTTCCTATCTAAATAAAGGCATGTAAAGTCGATTGCTCGCATTTCTCGAAGTTTATTGTTGTCGCTTTTCCGCGATACCGATTGGTTCTCTCGCTGCGCTTACTTCGTGTTGCAAGAGTAGCTGTAATTGCAATTGAATTTTGACAGTTGTCAAATTTGTATAAATATTATCTATACATTTATTGTTGTAATTTATTTTTAAAAGGTAAAAAATAAAAAATTAAGTAGCGTGCGCGAAGCGCGCGTTTGTGGTGTCTAGTGGTATATAAACTTGAAATATTTTTTATATTCTTTGATAATAATGGTATAAATATTTATTTTAAATATTTTCATAAATGTTTATCATAATTTTTTTTATACCTGACAAACTCGGACATAAAAATATGTACAAAATATTTGGCTTCCGAAAACGACCAATCTCCAATTTAGTTCAAATTTTGGAAATTTCTTTTAGTAAAAAAAACATGCAAGAAGGATTTTTGGCGACTCAAAAAAATTTTTTTTTAATGTCGGAAAGTAGGAAATCCATAATTTGTAGACAAAAATTTAAATGTGTGTGTGTTTGTGTGTGACCACAGCGAAGCAATGTCTTTGTTTACATTTTTTATGGGTGTACTTGTAAAATGAATAAGTGTTAATACCATTACCATACATTGTATTAGAAACCTGCAAACACATGTGAACTTTACTTTGTTTGCAATGTGCACATGGGTTAGCAACTTCGATGGGGTATGTGCGTGAGTGAGTGAGTGAGTGAGTGAGTGAGTGAGTGAGTGAGTGAGTGAGTGAGTGAGTGAGTGAGTGAGTGAGTGAGTGAGTGAGTGAGTGAGTGAGTGAGTAAGTGAGTGAGTGAAAAAGGGACGGAGGGAGGGAGCAAACGAGCGAGCGTAACTAGATAAATATGTAGCTAGGTAGCTAGGTAGCTAGATAGCAGTAAGTATGCAAGTAGGTATGTATGTTGGTATGTATGTATGTAGATAGGTATGTAGGTATGTATGTATGTATGTATGTATGTATGTATAATTTAACTTTACATTTTTTTATTCAAAATTGCAGAAGACGTTTGATTAATGTAAACGAAAGATAGAGAAAATCAAATTGCAATTATTATTATTTTTAAAGTGAAAAGTCAAATAGCGCGCGCGTAGCGCGCGCCTGTAATGTTCTAGTATGATAAAAAACTGAATGATCCAAAAATAAGCTAAGATCTAACTTTGCATTATCATTGAAAATATGTCTTGTATATACCACAGATGCAATAATGGTTGCATAATTGTTTACAATTTCACGTGTGTGTTACTATCTTTTATTCTGTGTACATTACATGTCTCGCCTACATGAGGATATGTGTAATTTTATTTTGACTGAAAAACGTAATATATGCCCGTATTCATAGTCAGGCCTTATACTTAAGGCCTCCTTAAATTCATCTTTAGATATTTTGTAGCCAATGATCCGTAGAGCATCTATAAAGATAAACTTAAGGAGGCCTTAAATATAAGATTTGACTATGAATACGGGCAATAGTGTAGCTTATAAGAATGAATTTTATTCTGCGTGTCAAAATAGAGCATAGAGGATGATTCGTCGTGAGGTCGACCGAGGTGGTGCTGCGCAGCGGATCGATATAAGACCGCCGTATAACCACAGCTAGTGGCATATAAGACGAATCAGAAACTAGAGTTTTCAGACTAAAAATATAGAAAGGTGAAAGCACCATCAGATTAAAAAGAAAAAGAAACTATTTAGATTTTTTTTTGTTTTAATATATTAGCGGTTGATAAGTTCAATTTGTGAGAGTGCTCATGAATAGATTGTGCAAACGTATAAATATCTGAATATATTGGATACAATTATTTCACAATTAAAACAATTTTTAATTTGTATAGTTTAAAGCTCGGATGTAAATAAGTGAATAATATAGTTTAAAAATTTTTAAAGATATTAAGGATTCGTAAACAAATTGACTCATTTTTAGTAGTGTAATAAAACGTGACGGTATTAATTAATGTGAGTCTAATGAAAGATCTCCAAATATCGAAAAGGAAATGTTACATTGGCAAAAAGCCGATTCGAAATTGGTTAAGTACAATGGAACGTTTTCATAATTTTTGAGTTGTAAAGAATATTTTAACAAAATTCTTATTTTAATCTATGGTATGGAAGTATATATATATATATATATATATATATATATATATAGGGAAAAGAGATATGCGAGATTGAAGGGATGTTCGAAGCTCGAACCTCAACGTAGACATTGGATTTTGGCGGGGGTTGCCCCTCCGACTCGACCGAACGAGTGATTGTCGAGGAGAAGCGCGACGGGATCGGTTGATTAATCGAAAGTCAGACTGCCGCGGACTGCCGCTGCGACGCCGGCGTCGAACGATGCGCGAGGCGTCCATTTTCCGCGAGGAGGTAGGCGTCATCGTTGTCGTCACACTCATCATTGTTGTCGTTATCATTCTGTAGTGAAGCAAAGTGCAAAATGTGAATGAGCCGCGCCCGTGTGTTGAATGTATCGCGTGTTTGTGCGATCAATAGTGTGATTGATTGTTAATTAATTATTCCTATTAATAATCTACGTTAAATTCGGAAAAGTGTGATTGTATTTCAAATTATGCGATATGCGGAATAATTCGACTAGCGATAAAAGATATAGTGAAAGATGTCATCCCAAACAATATTGTTGTATATTAAGTTTTTTTTCGTTTTCTAAATTGTTTGCTGTTTCTGGTATTTAATTATTTATTTAGATCCGGCATTTTGGATGCATCCAATGAGACGCAATGCGCTGAAATACCATAGGCTTTAAAACACATTTCAATTTTAAGCGTTCGAAAAAATTTTGTTTTTCCAAATTGAGGTTTTTCGTTAAAAGAAATTAAGTATGCTTTTTTATCGTAAAAAAATCTTATTACTTGGACTACGTTTTAAAAGGCAATTTTATCAGAAAATTTACATTTCAGAGTGACACTATTAATTTGACGTTCTCGTACGAATTCTTTCATGATCCAAATTATCCTCCAATGTTCAATTATCTCTTAAAGCAATTAATTAACATAATGATAATTAACATAACGTCGAATGCTTAAGGAATAGAAGGAATCTCCCTTTGTTAACGTAGTAAAGTTACCTTGCTCAGATTAATCAATATCCAGGATTATTTTATATTTGGAGCTGTTTACGATATGATAGAAGCGTGCGTGTACAAGTGTATGCATATATGATTCATGATTGGTAACGTACGGTTTTACCAATAAAAAATTGTTCAATAAGCATGAAAATTATTTTGGTCTCTCTAGATTTTTCTGGATTCTTCCTTAAGATTGGTCAATCGTCGCGTAATCGGGTCGTGATTAAATCAATAAACCTCGTCTCGAAAACTTCAATTTACCAAAAGAATCAGGATACTTTATTTTTCCACAATAATACAGCTAAAATAATATTTATAATATATATAATATATAATATATATAATACTCGTATAATATTTATTGTTATTTGTCCCGAAAAGCAGAGTACTTCATTAATTAGAATTTAAAAAATACATATATTCCCGATTGATTCAATTTTTTTTGACGATTTTTTAGAAAGTAAACGAATGTGTTTATTCGCAGTTTTTATCCCCAAAAATAGAGTATGCTCTTCTCAGAGCATTGACTTTCTCTAATCGAGAATAAGATATCTTGATTGATTCACAAGCGTCACAAATTTATCACTAAGATTGTTTAAGTAGAATGAGATATAGTAATATAAATAGATATCATTAAGCTGACGAATACGAAGACAGATAAATGAGACAGAGCAAATGTGTCGCGCGTACCTGAGTATATACGCAATGACCACGACAGAAATCGAATGCGCATACTTTTCATGCGCTGCAAACGGTAAAGCGAAAGTGGTTACGGCACCTGCAGGAGTAGGACATTCATTCGGTTTCGAGACATCGATTTTAAGGTTTATCGAATGGTGAATGTGTCGGTCATTTGACAATCTTTTCCAACTACAAAACCAGCACTATAAAAACATTAAGCGAAAAGATGGAGATAGAAATCGAAAGAGTCAATTGCTCTCAATATACATTTTCATATTAAATAAATTTGATTTTTCAATAATGAATCTTGAATAGCTTTTTATTTATATAAATATATATGTAAAAATAAATTAGTCTCTTTTTTGTTTTATCTTATTCTATATCTATTTTCTTTTTTAAATATTATTCACAAAACGACGTTTGTGTGTTTAAGAATAAGAATGTTTTATAAAGATCGGGAAAGAGAGGGGGGCGGGGAAGCAAGAAAATTGGAAAGAGAGATTTTTTTCCTTTAAGTTTTTCATCATTTTGGTTTTTTACTCGTTTATTTTCGAAAGTGCAACGGCAAATGTAACTCTCATTGCCCTCTTCATGGCTGACCTGTCCCATTGATCCCGGCTATTGATGATTCGAGATTAAGATTTGAATCTCTCGCAGTGTAACAACAAAAAAAAAGTTTCTGCTTCACTTTGGATATACGATCAATAATATTTTTCTATTCATGTGTGATACCGCGCATCTTTCAATCTATCTTTCGAGTGAAGGAAAATTATGACAGTCAAGTGATAAGACATTGTCAAGGTTGTTGATGAATAATTCTCGCTGCTGCGTCCACTTGCCACTTATCTGTTATCGCTTAACCACCAAACGATACAACGATAGTCCGTTAAAAATATTTGTTTAGATTAACGCGGTGAAAACACAATATGATTGTAATGAAACTTTCATTCTTTAAACTTTTTATTTTTAAAGTATCAAACATATTTACGTTATTTATGTTTTGAAAGTTAAATAACAATACACGTTTTCTGCAAAATTAAAAAATTAAAATATTTATAAAGATATTTGGATATTAATGTAAGATATATAAGAGGTAAAAATAAAAAAATTGAGAAAAAATTAAAATACTAATAATTTTTAAAGAATAATTTTCAATCTGACAATGAGAAAGCAAATTTGATTTCAGAAGCAAACTTTTACCCCTCTACAAATAAAATTATTTTTAAATAAATGTATTCTTGTAAATAAAGCTGAATTCGCCGATAGCGAAAGCTTGTATTGTTCATAGATGTGTCAACTACATCTATCAAATTATCGATGCCGAATATCAAGTTTATATTTTACAATCTACTATACGTAATCTACCGAGATTTAATCTATATAATATATCGAATGTCTTTTCTTGCAGCTTATTCTCGTCTCGAGAAGGAATATGAAAAGAGGAAGATACTTGATACTCTTACACAACACGTATTCTATTAATTAATCTCAGTGCAACTAAAAGGTGATATCATCACAAAAATGCATTATAGCTATTGATCTAGCTGCCTTTCTGATCTTTCAAAGTATATACATTACACAGACAGGTGTAGCATTTGGAAAATACTATCGTTTCATTAATATCAATAAAGGATTATCAAATTCGATGGCGAGAGATCTTGGAAAAAGTGTGCGGCAGTTTTCAAGTTGAATCTTTGAAAACTTACAACTTTGGTCTCAATCGGATAGTTAGAGATCGAATTGGATTCAGGGACTCAAAGGCCGACAATCCCTGCGCTTATAAGTAAATGGTTGGACCTGCCAAACGTGGAAAGAAATGACGACGAAGAAAGCTCGTGATTTCGAAACCGATGGTTACATTTGATAGTAGATTGCAAAGGTTCCCGAAGCAAAAGCGAATACATGCAAAGCTGAGTAGACACGAGTAGACGCGAGTAGACGACGTGGAGGAGCATCACCGCGACTGTCGGCGACAGTGCCGTGTAGCATGGCCGGAGGAGCCCAGGGTGTATGTACGGCGTATTAATAGCCAAGTATAGAGTGGTGGTGGGGCCACGGTTGCTCGCGGGTGAAAATAGAAAAGAATGTTTTTGGAATCCAATTGGACTTGGTTGGCAGAACGATGGGGCAATATGGCCGACTTGGCCGAGCGGGTGGACGATCTGATATGTAGTTTCGACTCGACTGGTGAAACGACCATGGATACGCTGTCGATGCTGATATTTGGTTGGATGTTATTCGGTTTGGTAGTGTTGTGCGTCGGCAAATTCGTATACAATCGTTTTGTGCTGAACGAGTTCACCACCGTTCCCACCACCACTGCCACCGTCACTTCATCGTCGCAGTTTAGCAAGGATGGCCATACTCGTCACGACGAAGTTACGAGTGCCGTGACCAGTGGTAGCATTGTTGGAAAACTATTCGACAAGTCGAAATCGGTGTCACCGTCTTCTACATCCTCGTCATTGCTCACGAGAACTGGTACCGGTAGTGCCGCAGGTGGCGGTGGTACCGTTGGTGCTGCTGCTGCTGCTGCTGCTGCTAGCGGTGGTGGTATCGGTGCGATAGCAGGTGTGAGATCACCGTCGCCGGGAGGCTACGTACCACCCACACCGCCGATTAGGAAACGTTTGACCCGAAAGACCTCTGGTGCTCTCATCAGCCCGTCTCGAAGTTCCAGGGCACTGCATCTTCCGACCGCGACTGGCGCGAATGCGGAGGCTGTACGCTGGGTCAACGAACTGATCGTGTGGCTTCACCACGACCTCGTTATTCTTAACGAACTCTTAGCCACTTGGGTGGCTTCCCTTAACGACTTCACTGCCGGCTCCACCGACGAGGTGAGGGGATGACGATCAAAGGGGTCAAAATTGTTATCGTTTTAAGCAACTTGAGCTCTTTTGCTCATCACATTTTTTAGAGTTTGATTTCAAAACTAGCCAACATTAGCCATCAATTATTCAAGACCTTAAATTTAAAACATTTTTAATTTTTAATTACAGAGAGAGAGAGAGAGAGAGAGAGAGAGAGAGAGAGAGAGAGCGAGAGCTGTGTGGTGCTTTTATTACAAATGCTTATACTCATTTCTAGTTCTATGGAATATGTTTTTTTTTCATTAAAAACGTAAAGTTTACATGACAACTTTGCGCTGTCCATGGAACTTTATACGCTCGGTTCATCACGCTCGATAAGGCGAGCGTTTCGAGGTGAACTCTTCTCGAGGCGTGGATGAAAAGAGAAGGGACACACTTATGCTTGTGTACGTATAAGATGACTTCGAGTAGATTGTACCTTTGTGAGTGAATCGAGCTTAATATCTTTTCCCATTGTTAAATATAAGTTAAAATAAAGTGAAGAGTTCGTTTTCTATGTTTTCAGTCTCTCTTTAATTGTAAGCACACGTGGTACATCTTCAGCAAAACCGTGTTGAATTTCACATTTGATAATAGATATTGTCAATTAGATTAACTTGATCATCTTACTTAGTGGATCTAACGTACTTTATCAAAAGATTTTATTATTAATAGTTGCTTGCTTGAAATTATGGGAAGCCGTGAAAATTTGGCAGATTGTCAATTATCTCATCTGCGTTATTAAATTATCATATCGTCTATTCATCTTGTGAATAATTATGAATAAATATTATAAGAATCCATTATTTTAAGAGCAACGGTTTTTCCAACATTAATATTTATTATCGGCATTAAATTAACAAATTAAATGCATAACAAACCAAAAGTAATTAAAAATTTTAGTAATATGGACTAAAAAATTCTATGTACTAATGATTGTGTCTTGGCAATAAATACAGTAAAATATTATTTACAATATTAATATTTTGCGTTACAATCAATTGCGCGTAATTCTCTTTCTTTCTTATGGAGGCATCGACGAATAATTTATGATTATCTACATGGGTCAAGGTACATTATATCAAAGGTCATTAGTATATAAAAAGGCGTTACGGTTCGGCGCTGTCCTTGTCACGTGTAGCCGATGGCATCATTTCGCTGGAATAGCTCAAACTTCTTTGTGAGTCGAAAACAATCCTAGGTTTGCTTAATTAACATTCATTATGCGTAACCACTAACTTGCAACGTAACTTGGAATTTTTCAAATTATAACATCAAAGGTTATGCTTTAAGAAAAAAGAATTAAAAATTACTTAACCATTATGACAAAAGTAATGGATAATATAATTTTAATAAAGACGATGACAATTACATTCGGTACAAATTGAATTAATTTCTCTAGAGGAGAATTTTCTATTCTGAAGTTAAGGAGAGAAATGTATTTAATTTAATCGATAATAATTGAATGTGTAATAATTGAGTGTGTGTGTGTGTGTGTGTGTATGTTCGCGTGCGCGCGCGCATGTCTGTCTGTCTAAGATTTATTATTTGATTCAGAATAAACAGTATGCCGTTTTGTACAAATAATACGACGATCATTCCTAACTGTTATTCTGAATATGCAAAGTGGCATCGCACGATTGCGTGCCGGATAAAAACAGCAATGAGATAATTATCACATTTATCATAAAGGAATGTGTACAACGCAGATATTTTTAAAATTATATATTTCGTCGGCTGGTGTGTATGATCGCAATTAGACATTTATATGTTTCAGCACGGAGTTGGCGTTGAATTTGTTCGCGTACTTCCAGAGACTCATCCTCCAACCTTGTCAAATATCTTCTGTGAATGCGATTCGAAAGATGATGTGGTACGTAAATGTCTCGCTCTTGTTCTCATTAGCCTTTTGCTAATAACTGGGAATATTGTAAAAATATCAATTTTCTTTTGGTTTTATCAATTTCTCTTTCTAGAATCTTTTAAATCTTGACAAGATCGTTTTCAATGTCTCAAAAATCTAATCTGAATTGAATTATAAAAGCCATAATATAAAGAATATTAGTTTAATCGTATATCATTATTTTTATACTTTTATTTTCTAAAGCGTTTTAGATTATAGTCAATAGTCAATAATTTAAGATATTAGATATATAATTAGAGATTAATCATCTTATAAGAAATAATCGTCTTTAGACCGTTACATGTGACTGCGAGGCTACTCCAGCTTTGCAGCTGAAGGCATTTCGGCAACGAGGGGATAAGGTAGAGATTAATCACTATCGGGTCAATGTCAATCGTTTTCGTGCTCGTCTTAACGTCGTCTGCATCACCGAGAAACTACTGATCGATCTGAAATGCGACGGCTGGCCAGAGGTGCGTGCAACATTGCTATCAACGGATTTCCTGTGATGTAACACATGGAAACTTCTGTCCCGTCATTGTGCGATCACAACTGTTTGTCACTCGTTCTGTTACAATACATTGTATTTATGATATAATTTTCGTTATCTTTTGCCAATTACATAGAAGAGAGAGAAAAGTACTTTTTATATAAATTTTTTAATGTCTTTTTTGACAAACAGTAATAGAAAAAAAACTGTGGTAGGAATCATGTGATAGGAATGTGACTGACCGAAAAGTCGGAGCACATTTAATGAAACAATATTATTTACACAGGTAAAGATCTCTCTGGCAGCAGTAGGCACAATAAAGAAAGACCTGGACGAAAGCCAATTGCAAGAAGTGGTAACGGAAATTGTAGTGGGTGCCCTAAGAGGTACCAATGTTCACCTCAATCTTTCTCAATATCCCACGTGTCCTCGTCTATGGAGAGAGCCACCTCCTCAGCCAGGCTTTTCATATTCTACACATTACGACAGTGTAGTAAGTTATTCATATTAAAGCAAATGTTACTGTTAATAAGATTAAATATTTAATAGTTTTAAAGTATTTACTTATTTATTTGTTTATAATTATAAAATTATTGTTACCATTTTCAACAAGATTACACATCATTTGCACAAGAATTTACATTACATTTGAAACACTCGTTAGAATTTCGCAAAGACATATACATACATATGATTTACTTTTCCCTATTTTCTCGAAAGTAAGGCTGAAATTAAAAGTACGTGTATAACACTTGTAAGCATGCACACTCTGGAACGATGTTGTTTACAGAACGTCTCGAATTCGATGACACATCAGCCATCGCATCAGCATCTTCAAGGACATCACATCGTACCCTCGCCTGTATCGATGCAATATGTGCCTGGCGAAAGACGTTTGCTCGTGAAGGTGGTCAGGGCTGTCGACCTCGGTGGTCAACAGGGAGCCATGGAACCTTACTGCGTCGTGGAATTGGACGAACCGCCGCAAAAAAATCAGACTTCTATAAAGAAAGACACCAAAAATCCGCTATGGGACGAGGCGTTTTTATTGTAATTATCCATGAATCTGATTCTGCGTTATATACATTTTATAAAAGTTCTATAAAATATATTATTATTGTTCTATTATTATTATTAATGCTATTATTGTTACTTTAATTTGCATTTTATTTTTACGGAAGAACATTTTAAAAGGGATTAAGTTTCGATATACATTTACAGCGATGTAAGCCATAATACGAGCGAGGTGCTGTTAGAGGTGTTCGATCATATCAACAAAAGTCAAAGATTCCTTGGGCTAGGAATCGTAGGTGTCGAGGAACTTCTTGCGAATCCGAGTCAACGGCAAATCATACCTCTTCAGGCACGGCCATACGAAGAAGATGATATTACAGGCACCCTTACAGTGGAGGTAAAATTATTTTTGTTAAATTCTGTTCTAATAGATGTTAAATAGCCGATATTCGCTTTACAAAATATTTCTTTTGGAGAATATTTTAATAATTATTTTAAAAATAATATTCCCTTAATTGCCGATTGTCCATTGGTTCTTTTGTACTTTTATGCGTTTTAGTTTTTGTTTATCGAGGGTGCGGAGGTACCACAAATTGGGACCAAGCCTTATAAAGTCAAGGAGACGATAAAGCCAGTCTCGCCTACCCGTACCTACAGTCAAACAAATGTCATCAGCAGCAATAGTCTGAACTACAACAATGGTAACAGTACACTTATCTTGTACGACTCTGCCGCACAGTCGGAAGGGGGTAATTACCGATTACTTATCAGGAGTTGATGTGTGTGTACATTCGATTGATTTTGATTTCAGTAGTATATTAGTGACTTATTGACCCGTCCTCGTATGAAGGCAACCTCATGTTTCTCGTGACTAGAACCGATTTGAACCCCACATAGTATGTGACGCATTTGTTTCAATTATTATTATGCATCGCACATCGAAACTGATGCTCTGATTTGCTCTGAGTATAATTGGCATGAAAACAATTAGATTCTTATTTCTCGTCCGCAGTATCATGGGTAAAGTACCACCGAAATGCAAGTGCAAATATAAAATAATTTATTTTTAAAAATTGATTAAGACTGTCCAAAGTTTTATATACATTGTTTTGATTTATCTCTGTTATTTTTCAAGGTTTAATTTTCACGACTATCGTATATAACTTTTTTATTGACAAGAAATAATAATTTAAAAATATAACCATATAACAATATTAGTATATTAATTCTTCCGACCGGTATACGTTTAAACATATCAATGGATTAAGTAGATTGACTGACGGATCTTGGATCGGTCGGTCTTTGGATCTTGGATCGGACGGACTTTGGATCGGATCTTAGTGATGAATATAATTTTTCTATTAATTTATTAAAAATATAAATTAAGTAATATAAATCAAAATTAATTTGTTTAATTTATCATTAAAATTATACAAATTTATAAATACAATACAGAAGGAGAGAGAAAGTAATTAGGAGCATTCTGCATAAATTATATTATGAATAGATAATATAAAAGTTCTAGTATTTAAAGACATCAAGTCGCTTTTATAGAGATAGAGATAACCAGAGAGATAGAGAAAGAGAGAGGGGGATGGAGAGAGGGAGGGAGGGAGGAAGGGAGGGAGAGGAGAGAGAGAGAGAGAGAGAGAGAGAGAGAGAGAGAGAGAGAGAGAGAGAAGCGTAGATTTTATTAAATGGATATTTTTTAAATTTAAATTTTATTTTAGAAAAATCTTTTACAGATTACTTGACAAATGGCAACGTTGGGGATTCACCATACAAAAGTGGGCAAACGAATGGTAACAAGGGGACCTTGATTGTACATAGTCAGCAAAGGGTAAGCTTATAAAGTAATTGAAAGCGCTTTTGCATGAGAATTTACGTGACAAAATTAGAAATAACTATAGAAGTTAGGGATAAAGTTTTATGAAAACGAGTAGAAGTTTAACGTTTCTAATTATTGAGAAAGTCTGCTAAATTATTTGTGTCTATAATAATAAAATAATAATTCTTTATAAATTATTAGCTTTAATGAAATTACTGTTTATCTCTGATAAATGTAACTTTTGTAATTATTGTGATTTCTACTAAAGCATGATTTTTATTTGATTTACCTTACAGCAATCAGAACGGCAAATTGTGAAGGTAAGAAACACGTAATGTTAAGTGTGTACATTTTGTGTGAACAAAATAATTACCTATAACACAAAGAAAAAATAAATTTCACTATCACAATGTGATGCAACTTAAAACAGACATCTGATATGCTGAAGCAAAAATAAAGTAACATCATTCAGAGTTGCATTAAAATTTTTAACTTTATCAAGTACTTATCTTTTTTCTGTTTCATGAAAGTATTAACCGGTTGAGTGCTGTGTATTTACTAATATGTAACAGGTCGCTCTGACGGAGAATGGAAATTGGCAAGAGATATCCTCAGAAGTAAGTTAATTTATAGTACTGTTTTTATCTTGATAAATGAAATTTCATGACAGTAATGAGAAATTAATTTTGCATTTTGTATAATTTTTAATATGTTTTCTTTGCAGTACGGAACCAAAGATGTCAATGCCATCTCGGGACCAGAAAGCACGCCCAATTCTTCTAATTCAGAAGGTAAGACTTATTGCGAAGGTAAGCGATTGAAATTCCAGTTAATGAAAATTACAGTTTTGATTTTGAAATATTTTATCTCTGCGAGCGTATAATATGTCTTGTGTCGTTTTGCAATAATTTGTGAAATGTAATAAACAATATTTCTTTTGCACAGAAAGAGGAAGAACACGAAGAAAACGACGTGATTTCTTTGGTACTATAAAGAAGCGACTAAGTCGATCCAAAACGAGAAGTAGATCAGTGGGCCTTGAGGGAGAGATTAATCACGAAGATGCTCATTCGAGATCCATATCCGCCGATAGAGCTTGCGATCCTGGATCTGGTAAGAACTCAATACTTTCTTGTTAGCATTTTCTTTTATAACTTGAATATTTGTAATAATAAAAAACAAGAGGAAAAAAATGGGCCGAAAGAAGTCAGCGCGGTTGTTTGTGCACAAAATAAATTTCAAGACAAGTCACTTTTAGTATCTTTAATCGCAGCAAGTTATATTAAACAAACGTTTCGGCTACACTTTGAGCCATCCTCAGTGCAAAGAATCAACAATGTAGTAACTTTTTATAGCGATCCAAAGCTAAGTTTAATCAACATAGCTATAAGTTTCATGATCGGATGAAGGAACTAATTATATAAAAATAATAATAAATTAGCCATCTAAAAATTGACTATATATATCAATAAAACTCACCTCGGGATACTATCATCAGCGTAAATTCAATACATAATAGGAAATTAAAACGTGTATAACAAAGTAGTCAATTGATAAAAAAATGAAATTAAAAAAAATAATGTCTATTGCAATATTGAAGAACTGAACGCTTTTGTATAAGACGAATCCAAGCAGTGTGATGTCTAAAATGCGAGTGAGGTGTATTCGTTAGCTTAAACGTATTGTTGTCGCAAGTCAAGTTCGTAAGCAGCAAGTTGGTACAGTTATTGTTTATGAGTTTTGTTTTTAATAAAGGGTAAATATATTTGGTTTAATAAGTTAGTGTCCGTTTGGAGGTTGAGACCGTGATCTTGTTTTTTAATGTATAACATTTCTGATATTAATCTTCTGTTTAAATTTCTTTCGGTATCCAAAATTTCGAATCAATCCTTCCCAATCAAATTCATGATTATGATGCATTCTCTGGTCCGTAATTACAGAATGAGTAATAACCCTTTGATATTTATTGTGTGCACTTGAAAGAAAATTTACTTGAAATTCTGTTCTAAAGTAATCTATCAATGAGATTGCTATTATGGATAACTATTTAATTATATCTTATTAATAGTTTTATTCATTTTTTGATTGTATTGTATTATACTCATTTGTGCACACTCTGTCTTGCTCACGTGTGTCTAACTTTCATGGTATTTAATTTTGGTAAGTATTATAGCAAGAAAGAATGTAGTGCAAAAATTTAGCTTTTTAATAAGTCAAATTCACAAATTCCATAATATGTATAAACAATGAACATTAATAAATTTGGAAAAGTTGTTTTATTCCTGAATCTTAATTTACTGATTTAGTAATTTAACATTTTGCATTTGAAAAAATTTTATTACTTATTTCCGATAATTGATTATTACAATTCGTCATAATAGGTTACAAATGTTTGGTGCTTACAATAAAATACAATTTTTTTATTGGTTGTCTGACTAAAGTGAATTTTTTTATTAGCACATCATTATTTATCCTTGTGCTTCAAGTCACTTTTTCATTCTGTTATCTGCATTATCTGAACGTTAGCATGTGTCTGATACAAATTGATTATTCTTTGTAGCTCATTTGTCGGTACCAGAACAATCGAGACGATCGAGTTTGAGCGAAGCTTCAGGTATAAGCGGAACATCCACAAGAACGTACATTAATGAAGCTTCCACGCTTGTTCTTGAGACTTTGGAGAACGGTATAAAAAAGTAAGTCATTCTCTGCTCTTTTTCTTTCTCTCTGTACTATTAGGAAAAAATGACATTTTTATATTCTTTTTACTATTTAGTTTGCACATTTCTGTTATTTCAGACACTACCTCGTACCACTTTCCCTCGCACAGAGAAGTAAATGGAGGAAAAAGGGGACAAAGCTGCACATATTTAACGATCATACATTTATCGCTAAACATATGGCGGGGTGGGTAATATTATCTTGCAACACAGAATGCGATATGACAACATTATTAGTACGATTGTTGGCTGTGTAATTACTATTAAGCAACAATAAATTATACAATAGCGAATTTAAATGTTTCTTGAGAAAATAATAACGTCTATAACGATATATCAAATATAATCTGATTCATTTTGTTTCTAGAGGAACAGTTTGCGAGATATGTAAAAAGACTCTTGCACGAAGGCTCGGTAAGCAGGGCTACGAATGTAGAGATTGTCAGATGAAGTGTCACAAACATTGTCACGTGAAAGTCGATACGATGTGTCCCACATCCACTATTCAGAATATCGAGCTGTAAGTCATTTAAAACTTAATAATTATTTTAAATATTAACAAAGAACTACATATTTTTAAATTATGGAAATTACAGAGTCTCGTTACATTAAAATTTCAAAAAAAATTTTGAGCAAATTTTATGGCTACATATTATGTTTATATACATTTATTATTTTAATAATTTATTTATAAAACATGTCCTAATACAACTTTCTTCGCGTAAGGTCCTTACTGCCAGTACTGAGTGAATAGGATAGGTAAGATTCTAGAAATGAGTGAATTTGCTAATGATATTGAGCATGAGAAAATGCCTGTCCTCTATAGATTGATTGATATACAATACATATATGTATATACATATTTTTTACATGTTTAATAAACCGCTTGTGAAAATGCATTAATTCTGCTTGTTCTTATATATTCTTTAGCCAGGTTTTTTGTTCTAGCATATTACTGAGACTAATTGAAAAGTTTAATCTTTTGGAGATGTTATAATATATATATATATATCGATGAAGCACGATTTATGAACGCATATATACATATTTAAGTACGGATGTAATCCCAGATAGCAGTGTGTCTATATATTATTGCTGGCAATTGTATCACGTATTACTATTGGAATTACAATAACTAAATCCGCATTTGTTGACAAATTAATGTCTTCACAGCTTCGAATAACATACCGGCAATTTTTAAATTGTTGCTGTCAAAATTTGTTACCATAATAATTTATAGGATTACATCACTGATCTGAATAGAGATAGCTGACGTACCACTTTTGCTGAAGTCAATTGAAGGTTCGCTATTTTATCTGCTTGGACTGGTGTTGTTGTATACGTAAACCTTGTGTACATGTGACGTGCTGTTTTGCTGTTTTGTGTGTGTGTGTGTGTGTGTGTGTGTGTGTGTGTGTGTGTGTGTGTGTGTGTGTGTGTGTGTGTGTGTGTGGGTAATAAAGTTAAATATTTATATAATAATTTACAACGAGACGATATAATGGTTTACGTACACAACAGCACACAAGTCTAAACAGACGACTAAAATGGCGGATGTGGTGCCGTCAGCTTTCCGATATTCAGATCAGTGAATTACATAATAACATTATGTTTTGCTTTAGTGACAAAACTGTTGAAGATAAATATGTGACAAATTGTCATAAGTAACATAAAGCGTTACAGAATTATACTATTTTGCTTATTGTTAAACGTTTTGTTATTATCACTATTTTTTTAATTTGATCTAGAAATTAGAGGGTAGTCTTACCTGTTAATATTTATGATTTTCAGGATGTGCATCAAGGTTCCACCACTCGAACGAAAGCCTTCTATGCTTCTGTGTTCGCGATAACGTTAATACATTTCGGACATGCGACTTATTTTTTAAGATAAGACAGCAAACGATTATTGTACTGTCCATAATCCATTTCTAAAGTTTTATGCTTTTTACAGCTTCTTCTATTTCGAGATAAAAAGACGAATTCTACATGCAGAAAATTTTTCTCGAAGATATAAGTATACACGAATAAAGTACATACCATATTAATCTTTCACGGCTAAGATATATTTATAATATGCAAAAGATTTCAAGAAAGTATGGGAAATTTAGAGAGCAAAGAATAAAACTATACGCAGAAGTAAATATTTTCATCAGGTATGGGACTTTTTTTCAATGGCGTTTTACTATATGTTTTACTATATGTAGAACGCACTAACTTCAAAAGGAACGTTCTACATCATAAGAACATACCAAGAGTACTTCAATTATACTGCGTTCGGCAATGCAAATCCGAGGTGTCGGATGTGCTTTTTATCTTGAAAATTGTTCGGCAATTCACATCTCGGTTCGGAGATTGACGAACGTGCGCAGTCCGCGTCGCAGAATATATACTGTCCACGTATTCGTGGTTACTATCGCATTTCTATGAAGAACAAGGACTATTACCAGATACGCAACAAATATTTTTATACAGTTCACAGTAGGTACCACTCTAGATTATATTTTTTCTTATACTGTCTTGAGAAGCAACGCGCAATTCAAGCTACAACTTCGAATATACACATATTATAAGTATAGGACTTTTTTATTTTTCTCATATTTTCTTGTTAGTATGGCAAATTTATTTACCTTTAGGTTACAAAATATATCTGATCAAATTATTACTTTTCCACTGTCATATATGTATTAATTTCCGGTTGAATACGCGTATATCCTACCGGTGCGATGCAGTTTTAGTAAATTTTATTATGAGTATTCTACATTATCCGAGAAAAATTTTCTGCGTGTATAACTTAAAATGGAGGTTAGGCAAGCTGGAAAAAATTTTAAAAATTCTAAAAAATTATGTACAAGTAAAGTAGTTCTTTCATAACACAAAATTAGTTTTTTTCAAAATTACACTTTAAAGCGGTAAAACACTTCTTTAAAAAATCGGTTTATTCTTTTCAGGCAAAATCTTTGAAACTATAAAAGATAGACAAAATTTTTTTAAAATAAAAGTAAGACGGATTAAAGAGTACTTTAAAGTTATGAAAAACAATTTTTTAATTTTTTTATTAACAAAATATTATCTCTATTCCATTTTTTATAACTTTAAAGTACTCTGAAAATCATTCGACTTTTGTTCAAAAAAATTTATTTTTATCTTTTATAGTTTCAAAGATATTTACTTGAAAAGAAAAAAAAACGATTTTTTGAGAGTGTGTTTCTCCAATGAGAAATAGTACATCGAATCGACATCGATTCAACATCGAAATCATCATTTCGATGTCGATTCAACGTCGAATTGATGTCGAATTCATTATCGTTTCTCGCTGGGTCACCTTCTTAAAGTGTAATTTTGCAAAAAGAAAAAATAGTTTCTTATTAGAAAAGAACTACTCTACTCGCACACAAATTTTCAGAATTTTCATTTAAATTTTTAGGTTGTTTAATCTCCCTTGTTAATATAAATAAACTATTTGTCAATATCCTGCAAGTACAGTTGTTTTACGAAAAGGTTTAATTCAATTGTATATTACACCAACAGAATTAAAATTAGATTTTAACGCAAACGTTTGTTAAATTTAATTTAAGATACGTTTTACAAATTTTAAATTACTGAAAAAAGTAAGTAAAGTTTATAAATATTAAGATAAGAATTAATTCTGTAAAATTAAAATTTTTTTACTTTTAGAGTTTACAAGTGTCAAGTTTTGCAAAAGTTAATTATACTATTTCTACTAGGCATTAATCAACTGTTTTGAATTTATGATTATCGCGTTTTCTGCGTGATAGTAATAAAACTAATCTCAAAAACAGAATTTAAAAAATGTGCTGTCGTATAATATGCATAAAACTTAGAAATTAATTCCTTTGTCTATTCCCTAACTTTCTTGTCTCAAAATAATCATCAAGTAATTTGTATTATCGAGAAGCATCTAATTTCGTCCGGAGAAAGATCGGAGAAAGACCGTCAAAATCGGTCATATTATCTTTTTACTAAACAAAAATTTACTAAAAAGAAACTAAAAAGAAAAGAGGCAAGAACGCGATACAATACAATATTACAATGATATATATATAGTAAAAATATTACCTGAAATTTGAACATGAATTGTATAAAATTATACATATAGTATGAGCAGCAAAAATGTAAAAATTATGCAATTTAATGATGGAAATATCTGAAGGTATGATTATGCAAGCATAAATTGTTAATAACTATAAATTGCAGGATATATCACATGACGTGTGGCACGTGAGACGTATAATTCGTCGATTATGGCGTAAAAAAAACAAATAAAATGATGATTAACGATAAATAATATTAATTACGATAATAATCCTTCTAACAGAAATATAATCATGAGAGTAACGTTATTTATAATAAAGTTAGTTATAATAATGATAGCGGAAAGCAATAGCAAAAATGCATTAGGTTATTACATCTAACTCTGTTAAATTCGTTTAATTATCTCTTTTGTGTTTAACACAAAAGTTTTTTAACCGTGTACCTGTATACTTTTGCCTTGATGTAAAAACGCGTGTTACGCAATTTACGCTTTACTAGAATAAAGTGTAATGCAATATGACCTCGTCTTTTGAGTTACCGCGTTCACGATGATAAAAGTCAAATCTTTGGAAAATTCTATCGAATCTACGTCGACGTAGATAAATTGTGAATATATTGCAGATCTAAATAGATATTTGAATACATAAAAAGTAAGCGTTTATGATGCACTTCTATCAATGGTATCGGAAATTTTACAAGTAATATTTTTACTAGCTTTCTTATATGTTCCTCATATTTTGGCACATAAAAGAAGCTAAAACTATCCAACTTTTTAAAAATATGAATAATAATAACACATTATTTGCAATTTGTTACAAATAATACAGATACAATTTTTTTCATTTGTTGCATTTTTTAAATTGTCGATGCAATTGCAAAACGTGATTAAACTTGAATGAATTAGACACGAAAAGCATATATATCTTTATATGCCTAGATTTATACGTTTCGCTATAATAAACATCATCGTAGTACAAAATGCAATCAAAATGTAAACAGAAATCAATATCAAGCTTAAACACGTTAATAGTATGTTAATATACAGTGATATGTTTATACAAAGAGATGTTAGAAATAATAGTAATTTTTGGCAAAATGTTTAACGATAAAAGCAGAAATTTGTTATTGTATTTTTGTATTCACATTCTAAAGAATGTACAGGTAGCGTCGTTTTGCTGATAATCTCGTAAAATTGCAATTAAGTTGCTAGTAACCCCACTGAATGAGTTTTGTACTCGGCGAATAGCGAATAAATGGTGCTAAACGGAAAATAATAATTATATAAATATGCGTCTCGATCGCATAATAATTCAATACGCATATGCATACATCGAAAAATGCAACATAAATTGCATTGAATTCGAATTTAATTTTTCCTGTATATATACAGGCTGTGAAATATACCGTTAGCAGATTTATAACAAGGCACGTTTCACGCATGGGTTGGCATATCCACAGGCGAATATAAGTTTTTGAATTTAAAACGGAAGAGATAACTCTATATATTTGTCTACTAAAATTTTTTATTTGGACAAGTAATATGTAGATATATATCTAAATACAAATATTGAAGATATTGAAGATATATATCTAAATACAATTTATTATTTAATACATAATTTTTTGGCTTACTAATTTTTATGGAATATTTGTTACGGTATATATAAAAGAACAGTATATATAACTTGTTACGGTATATATAAAATTAAGAAAAAAAAACAGAGATAAAATTGATAAAGAAAATGTATATTTTTATATATGATATATAATATCTTCAATATTCCTCATCACATAAATGTAGGAAATTTTAATTACTTTACGACATTATTCATTACTATATCAAAAATATAGTAAAATTAGAAGGAAATATACGCACACATATTTCAAACATTTTCATGTATAAAAGTTTGTCTCTCAGAGAATTCATCAAAACTTGTCTTTCTTTTTCTACCTGTGGATTTACTAGCAATAGATTAGAGAACCAACCATAGAGATTTGTAATTATCGATTATATAATCAACCAATAATTACTAGAACGCATAAACATGATAGAAAAACAAATGACACCAATTGTCGATTTTTACATGAATAATCGTATTGTCTAGATTCTAGATAGAAGCATCGCACAATTGTGCGTGTGTAATTGAAAGTACAATGATATGACTAAAACAATTTATTATTAAGATAATTATATAAAATGACAGAGATAAATTTTTTCCTCATTTGCGCTCTGCAATATGCACATCTTTTGTTCGGTCGTTTATCGAAAGGCCACGAATAATGTTATCATAATGACATGTTAGTGTAATGGATAACCGAAAGTAATATAACGTATGGAACATAAAAGAATATAGAAGTGACAACGATTGTGCCTATAATGATATTGTATAATAATGTTATACATTCTTTTCACACAATAAAAAATCTATTTATGCATGATCTATTTCCAATTGTCCCGCAAAAGCTTTTGATTCTCAATTCAACATCGATTGTATATCTTCTTATCCACACACCATACGCGTCCGCGCCCGCGCACGCGTGTGTGCGTGTGTAAAGTTAGATTTAGATAAAATAAATGAACACAGATAAAAACATTGACTAATCGACTTTGACTGGACAAACGGGTAATATTATAACGCTGTTTAGCTTTATTAAAATAAGTTATTCATTCGTGTTTGCGTTCTTGATTTGACTTTCTCGATCTGATTCTAATTTAACATGATATAAAAAGATTACAACGTTATTGATTATTATGCATTGCCGATTTACAAGTATAATGATTGTATATAATATGTGTACATAATATATGTATGTACAAATATATATATATATATATATATATATATATATATATATATATATATATAAATAAAATGTTAACATTACACACACACACACACACACACACACACACACACACACACACACACACACACACACACACATATGTATGTATATATAATATTATCATTAATAAATTACAATAAACGATGATAAGATGATGATTGTATAAAATTTAATGTTACAGAAAATAATATATTGTGATTCTCGATAACACGTTACATCTCTTTATTTAATTTTATCCATTTATCCTGATTTCTTTAAAATTCACAATTAATGCAAGCGAGATTAAAATAACCATTCTTTAATAATTGACTTTAGATACTTTGGAAGCTAAAATAAAATTAATATCAGACGTTTCATATTTTGTGAAAGTGTTTTAAAACGAAAGTGCTCGAAACAGTGTTCCGATTGTGATTCCTATTATTAAATAACGATTTTGATAGAAGGATTTAACAGAGGTTTTATTTTATTCAAGCAAACACTCGCTTGGAATGGATATAACTTATTTTTAACAAAAATATTGAAATATACGGAAGTTATTTTTGAATATTAAAATTTTAAATTAACATGAATTAATTATTCTTAAACGAATAAAATGGCAAATATGTGTCTCCCGAAGCTTTGAAAATCCATGAAAAATTATTAATAGGAAAGTATAATATTACAAGAGGAAGAAGGTGGAAGATTAAAAGATCTGAAAAATCATCGAAGTTATTAGGAGTAAAGAATGAGCTAGGCAGTTGTGAGATTTCTAATAACTTCCTCGCCTAATTCCTTCGCTGATACTTCGGACAAAATTCGCGACGCTCAAAAATACCTAATTCAAATACGTTCTATGCCTGAAATTAACTTTTACAAAATCTGATGAAAACTTTCCTCAGACGAATATGCAGAGACATTTATCAAAAATCTGCGTTTGATGAAATAAAGTAATTTTTACTTAATATTGATAATTTGATCACTATGTGTCTAGATAATAATTATACAATATATAAATAATAATTATACAAAATACAAAGAAAAGAATGAAATAACACATTATTATGTAGTACTTGTATTAACACATATCTATGTACCGGTTTGTTTTAAAGAAATGACGATTCGCACGTGCAACGTGCAATACGTAATATGAGCGATGAAAAATTAATGTATACATTACGTACTGTATCGGATTTAGTTCCAGCCATTTTAATTCTATCTATATCATGTATACCTAAATTATTGGAAAAATATCCAAGTAGTCATAGAAGAATGTCTGTAATGTATAAATGATTTGGCAGCATATTATTTAAATTAATAGATTTTAATTAATATGTCTACATGAATTGATAGTGTATCAGTAGTGTCATCTGCTTACAAATAAAATTAAACTGTTGGCCATGCATTAATAAAAGAAAACGGTATTTAGAAACAATGTGGAATGTGGAATTCGGATATCATTATGATAATCGTACTTTATCGCTATTGTGATGAAACTTACGAGTTGATGAAATTCCTGTAATGATGATAACGATTGTCCGTAATGGACGATTTAGTGTACATACACTTTAATTGGTAAAAACAGAATTAACAGTTATAGAATTGATAGACCGTTAAACAAATATTTCTTACATCGATGTAGTACAATGTAGTTATTTCAAAGAAATATCCACTTTTATAGGCTATTTCAGAAATGTTACGTTTTATTTCTAAAAAAATTATAAATTTTTGCAGAATGACAATAATATTTTATTTTTTAACAATCAAAGACTGTAGATTAATTAAATTTTTTTAATTCTGAAAGTATATTAAAAGTAGAAAAAGTATTAAAAACATTAAAATATTTAACATTTAATATATGTATACATTTAATAATTAAAGATTATATACATACTGATAAATACATACTGTTGTTCAAGTTTTTACGAACTTAGATTTAAATGTCTGCTAAGTTGGGTTCGAGTCTTCGCTGAAGCATTTTGTCCAGCCATCAGATAACGCTTTAGCGAAGACTCAAACCCAACTTAGAGATTTAAAGAAGGTTAAGTTTAAGTCTTCGCTAATTTAGGTTTGAATCTTTGCTAAGTTGGGTTTGAATCTTCGCTAAAGCGAATTTTGTTCAGCCTTTTTTTTTTTTTTTTTTTTTTTTTTTTTTTTTTTTTGCGAGGAAGTGGAAAAATCTTCGTACGGGCCATCCTGGCGGAGCAACCTAGTGGTTGCTACCGTCAGGAGGCCGAAGACACCCGGGTGCCCGTACACCCGGGTAGTGTGGGATTCCATGCGGGCACATCGCTTACGATACTGCCCACATGGCCTACCCACTAAAAAACCACTCCCTACGGCTTAGCCATAACCGACGCATGTGGACCCGTCCCCCGGCACAGCTTATGGCTATTTCATCAGGGGACGACCCCGCGTCCCTTGAGGGTTTGCCCTCGCTACTTAATTTAATTTAGGCCGCGCTCACACCCCAGGCCCCGGGCCCCGCCGCAGCCGAGCCCGCCGCCCGGAACCAGCCAGCCATAGCGAAGCCGGCCGGCCCCGAACAGCGGCCCCGCCCCCAGACGGGCCCGCGACCCGTAGCGCAGTCGCGCATCTATACGGGATTTACCTATTGTTTTGCTGTATGCGCGTTTCCCTATTTGGCTCGGGAGCGGAGGTTCGCCAGGCCCCGGGTATATTGCGGTACCCCCCTGCGCTGTTTTGTATAGAACTATTTATTACTATTACATCACTGTTTAGATGGCCGTTGCAGACAGCGACCAATCACCGAGAAACTATGAGGATCTCATTCTTTCCTCCCTTTGTCTGTCTCTCTCTGCCTCTTCCTTTATTTTCATGACCGATTCCGCGAATTCTAGTAGAGCATTCCATTTCATGCTATCCGTTATTACTATTGCAAATAATTCTTTCCATTTTAAGTTCTGGCCAACTGCCTGTCTCAGCTTTATTCTGTGTTCTTCCCATATTTCGCACGACTCCAGTGTGTGCTGTGCGTCATCATTTCTGAGTCCACAGTGTGCACACACCGGAGTGTCCACTTTTTTAATTTTGTATAAGAATTCGTTGAAGCAGCCGTGATTGGTCGCTATCTGCGACAGTCTATATGTCGTTCCTAGTTTACAGTTGTACCAATCGTCGAAGACCGGCAGTATTGCTTCGCGCGTTCTTTTGCCTGCTGTACCAGGCTCGCAATTCCCTATTCTTAGCTTCCACGCCTCTAGCGCGGTTTCCCATTCCTGCGCTCGTATAATTTTTTTATCTCTAATAGTTGGATGCCCGCCGCTTTCGGATACCTCCTTTATTCTAAAGAAAACAGCCTGATGCTTTTTGGCTATTATGTCGATAGGAACCATTTTTGCCAACAGCATCGAGGCCTCGAAAGAGACGGTTCTGTATGCCTTTATCACTCTTAGTGCTAGTCGTCTCTGAAACCTGCGAAGACTTAATCTTATGTCCCTATACTTTCCTACTTTGTCCGCCCACAGAGGTGCTCCATATGTCAGGACCGAGTGGGCGACTTCGACATATAATCGTCTGCATCTCTCTCCTGGTCCCCTCAGGTTGGGCATTAGCCTGCATAATGATAGCGCTGTATTTTCCGCCTTTGGTATAACCGCTCGAATGTGTTGGTTAAAAGTCCACTTGTTGTCAATAATCAATCCTAGGTATTTTATTGATCTCTTGATAGTTAGAGGTGTTCCCTCTATGTTAATATTTGTTCCGGGTAGATGACTTGTACCTTTACCGAATATCATTACATCTGTCTTTTCTGTGGCTATGTTCAGCCCTAATTTTCTTATTGTAGAGAAGAGTATGCCCAGAGCAATTTCCACTCTTGTCACTACATGTTTCACGTTTTTTCCTGTGGCAACCAATAGGGTGTCGTCTGCAAAGCCTATAACGTCCATATCCAACGGCATTACGGTATTTAGTACCGTATCATAGGCTAGATTCCAGAGGGTGGGTCCCAGAGCAGATCCCTGTGGTACCCCGCATGTGACTCTTCTAAATACATATTCTCCTCTATGGTCGAGATAAACCAGATATCTGTCCCTCAGGTAGCTATGTAGAATCTTTCTCAGGTAATTAGGAATACCCTTTTCCTCGGCAGCCCTGTTTATAACCTTCCAAGGCAGTGAATTGAAGGCATTAGATATGTCCAGACTGATCATTAATACAATTTGGTCTTTCCTAGTGTATTTCTCCACTATTTGTTTGACCTTGATGATGGCGTCTATTGTAGATTTGTTTTTTCTAAATCCGAATTGGTTATCAGAGATACGATTGTTGGCTTCAAGAAATTTTATAATTCGTTGGCTTATGACTCTCTCAAGTAGCTTTCCGGCTTCATCCAATAAGCAAATTGGCCTGTACGAGCCTGGTATTCCCTCCGGTTTTCCCGGTTTCTTGAGGAGGACAAGGTGGGTACCACCTTCCATTCTAAAGGGAAATATCCCTCTTTTAAGCATTTCGTGAAGCATTGCGTCCAATAGGGAAGCATCGAATTACTAGTTCTTTTTAGGATAAAGCCTCGTATGCCGTCTGGTCCCGGTGCCTTTTTGTTACTGATCTTTTTGAATAGTTCTACTATTTCCTGTTGTGTTACCTCAAAATTTTCTTGCCAGTTACATACTATGTTTGGTGTTGTGGTTTCATCCTGTATTGGAAATAGGTGCTTTAGGGTTCTCTCCAATAGCTCTTTGTCCATACTTTGTGTGATAGGGAAATCTATTTTTCTCAGTTTATTTAGCACTATTTTAAATGGTTTACCCCAGGGGTCCGCTCCCAGAGTATCCATTAGTTCTTGCCATGCTTTGATCTTAGCTTGTTTGATTGTTTTCCTCAAACATTTCCGCATGTTTTTTAAAGCTTCATCTAGTCTCCGTTGTGTTTCAGGGTCTTTTTTGCCTCTAGCTCTAGTGGATTTTCTCCAGAGTTTGTTGCATTTGCTTCTGAGTTCGGCTATTTCGTCGTTCCACCAATAAACTGGTCTGGTTCTTGGCCTTGTTGATTTACTCATACAGAAGTTTGAGATATCTCTTAACGTTCTATTTATTGTTTTGGTTAATTGTACCGCTGTTTGGCTTTCTTCAGGCCTCGTCCACGTATTAACTATTGTTGCTGTATTCAGATTATCATTGTTTAATGATGATATACTCCATTTGGGGAATGCTAACCTGTTCGCTTTTTCTGATTTTACCTTTACCACGCTGGAATTTTTGTCATTTTTATTTTCCAGTTCTATAATTATGTATAAATGGTCCGATAGTGAATCCGTCTTGTTGTCAACTGTCCATTTAGGTTTCATATTTAAAACACTGTTATTTATTATTGTCACGTCCACCGCCGATTTACCTCTCGGATGGATGCAGGTGTATTCTCTATTTTCATTTAGAGTGATTAAATCCAAGCTGGATAGCCACTCCTGCACCAAGTTTCCTCTCGCGTTTTCTTTTATATCCCATTGCTTAGATCTTGCATTGAGGTCTCCTACGATCATTAACGGATGGTTTTTATATTTATTGACCTGTCTGGTTAGGGATTCCAAATAGTCTTCAAATTGTCTTCTGTTTTTGCTTGGGGAGAAATATGCCCCTATAACAACGACCTTTCCCCATTTTACAACAACGAATCCCTTTCCTTTATCCATTACCACGCAAGGTTTCTGTTTTGTCAGTCTATCTGACGTTATTAACACCAAAGGTTTTTTATCCTTCGATGCACAATTGATCTGACTTTGCTTTACGCTATGAGGTTCTGCATATACTATTAGGTCTATTTTATTTTTCCTGGCAAATTGGTAGGCTAAATCTTGCG
Organism: Monomorium pharaonis; assembly: GCF_013373865.1. Taxonomy (NCBI): domain Eukaryota; kingdom Metazoa; phylum Arthropoda; class Insecta; order Hymenoptera; family Formicidae; genus Monomorium; species Monomorium pharaonis. The sequence goes on from NC_050475.1 coordinate 1,098,231, forward strand.
CGTATTTTGAATGATTTGCATTTATTTGCAGTAAACTATACATTATATGTTATAGTTTTTCTTCGTTTGTGGGGCACTCCTCCTGTTCCCCCTTTGTATTATTTGATGTTTTTTCTTTCCTTCCATATTCCTCCTGCATGAGTGGTATTTGCCCGTCACCCGTGATCCTCTTTTGGAATTCCGTGTATTGAGAAGGTGTTGTAGGTTTTTCCGTTTCCTGTTCCTCTCTGTCTGGTGATTTTCTAATTTCCGCTTCATGTTCTATATTCTCTGTTGAGTTTGCCCCACTTTCAATCATCATTGTTTCTATTATTTCCATTACCTCCATGTTTTCTTCGTTAGTTTCCATTACTATATTGTCCCCTTGCTGTTCGTCCTCCCTTGGTTCAGTAATATATGCTCGTTCCAGTTCCTGCATGGGGATGTTTAGTGAGGACGACATTTGGCCTATAATTTCTTCTCTCGTCTGATCTAAACCTGGTGTTTCTGGTGAACGATTTCTTTTGTTCAACCTGGCAGGCGCTCTTCTTGGTGCCCATGGTCGACATCTCTCCGTTCCCGCTCTGTGGTCACTTTCCATACCTCTCTCTGCACATGGGGGACAGTGAGGTCTGTTTCTGCATAATTGAATTTGGTGATCATCCCCTCCACAATTAAAACAGCAGCCTTTCTTTTCCTCTTTAGATGGGCATAATTGCCTTGTGTGCCCCAGTGCAAAGCATTTAAAGCATTGCAGTGGTCGACGCTTTAATAACTCGACCCCCGCGTACGCCCATCCTACTCTTACCCTGCCTTCATCCGAGATCCTTAATGCACGTTCTAGGGGACATTTGACCCATATTGCGCAAAGTCCGTTTCTCATTGTCCTAATTGGGCCTGTTTTGAACTCCGTTACAGACCCTTTGCTTATTCTAGCTAGTTCTAGTATTATATCGAATGGTTCGACTGATTCGTCGAAATTATATATTTTAAGTTCTGCTCTCCTAACAGGGCGTGATACTTTTACTCCGTCTTTTTCTAATACTTCTTTTAATTTTTTTGCTAGAATATCCGCTTTTTCTCCCATGTCTTCTCCAGGTATCTCAATAGCGATTCCCCCGGATGCTATTTTTCTAATTTTCGTGTTTGTTATGCCTATGTCTTCTAGCTTAATATTTTCTCTTGCTTTTTTTAAGACATCCGCAAAAGATCTATAATTGTTGTCGCAGTTTAGTGTGACAGCCGCTGACTTAGGTGCTCTTCTTTTTATTTGGTGCTGTTTCCCGCTTGTTTGTATCCTATTTGCGTTATTTGTTGCTTGCCTATCTATTTCGTTTTTGTATACGTTGTTATGAATATTTTGTACATTAACTCTATTTTGTATTATCTTCCTTTGTGTAGGCTTTTTAAATACTTCTCTTTCCGTATTTCTTTCAGTTCTCGTTCTTATTCGCTGTTGTGACCAGATTTCTGGGGAAGAGGGTTGTCGGGTGTCCCTCCATTCTTCCTTATATCTCTGTATTGCCAGCTTTCCTGCATTCATTGTTTCGCTGTTCTTTCCTGTTTGGATACCAGCCGTGCCTCTGTTATGTGTAGTATTTTTGTTTTTTCCTCCTCTATCAGTTGCGTAACCCTCTTCGTCTGTTGTGGGGTAATTTCTTTGGGAGTTTCTTCTTTTATTGATATTACTTGGTGTGTTTATATTAACTTGTTCAGCCTTGCTGTTTTGATATATCATTTTTTCCAATTTTTCAACATTTTAGCGAAGATTCGAACTCAACTTAGTAGAGATTCAAACCTAAGTTAGCGAAGACTTAAACCTAAGTAGGTTTGAATCTCTGCTGAGTTAAGTTCGAATCTTCGCTAAAGCGTTACTGAAGGAACAAAATTCGCTTTAGCGAAGATTCAAACCCAACTTAGCAAAGACTCAAACCTAATAAGGTTTACTTAAAGGCCTCCGGGATAATTTTACTCTTCATAAATAAATTAAGAACGTAAATGTTCAACTGATGTATATTAATGAACGCATACAATGTGTGAAATAAACAATATTTGTTACTTTTCAATTTTTCTATTTTTACTGCGCTATGTTTATAAAATCTTTGTTGAAATACAATTTTTGTACTATCTTTGTTAGAATACAAAACGTTACACGCGCGCGTGTGTGTGTGTGTGTAAAAACAGAATAAAAAATAAAATAAAAAATTGTAATTTTCTTAATAAGAAGTAATGAGAATTTATAATTTTCATGTGTATATAAGAAAATGTGACACGTGAAATGCGTTCTTTCAGAACAATCTCGCGATCAAGCAAGGACGTACAATGCACCGAATTAGAATTATGTATTATATTAAAATTGATACAGGAGCTGGATTATTATCAGTGGCAAATTCTGAGCCGGATACAAATGGATTACAGTTTTTAATAACGCTTACACCTACTCAATGGCTTGACGGAAAACATATTTGGTATATTTGGTAAATTATAGCAAATTAGCTGCACCTATTTATGATCTAAATAATTGTTGTAACTGTTCATGTAACTGTAAAATATTTTTATTCTTTTTTTTATCTAACAGGTCTTTATATATATATATATATATATATATATATATATATATATATATATATATATATTGTATATATAAAGACGATATTGCATTCGAGCCTAATCATGTAATAATAAATATGAGTAATTGAACAAAATCATCTTGTTAAAGAACATGTCAAAGGTATAAAATGCGCATGAGACTTGATCAGAAAATTAATACAATTAACGCAGGACTTACACAGATGTAAGCATACTTGTTATTGTATGTATGTATGTACATATATGTATATATATATAAAATCTGATCCAAAATTATTACTTGCATTTAAAATATGATAAAGTGCATAAAAAAGAGTGAAATGCGTTCTTTCGAGACGGATAAGGGGGAGCGAAGGAAAAGAGATGCCATAGGTTCATTCAGTGTCATTCGTCTATTGACCCGATTGCAGGTCAAAGTTCTAGTTTCCCGCCAGGCGTGCGTGGTCCAGAGAGGACTGGCTCGTCACTATGACAACGTGACGCAACAATCGCGTCATCATCGGGATGGAACAGGAGGTTCGACGAACCCTCGAGGTTGAAGTTAGCGTTCGTTCCAACAGTGCACCACCAACCAATGGACCAGACGCGAGCGCGTCATATGCGACTGATTGGCTGACTAGGCATAAATGGGGTGAATGGGGGACGGATCCGCTTCTCTCTCTATTGTTCTCGATAATCATCGATTTGACTCATTTGACTTGAGCTCGACGTCCTTCTCACAAAGTCGACGAAAGGAATGCATCAACCAGTGCATGCATTAGGGATTATAATTAACTTAAATATGTATAGTAAATTTTTATGATGAAATTTTGTATCAAATAAGCAATTGTAAATTTATGATTACTTATTTGTTTACTAAAGCAAAACTGCAAAAATATAAAGCAACTTTTTTTACAAAAATTTTATAGATTTAAAAATCTGTGAAATTATATATACAAATATTATACTTAAAAAAAGAGAAAAGAAGAAAGAATTAATAATAAATTGTGTAAACAATTCTGTATCTGATAATTTTTAATTTATCTATTATATATTTTAACTTTCAGCTTTGTCAGATAAAACTTAACTGATGGCCGACATTTACATTAATAACTTCATTATTAACAGCTTCCTCAGATAAATATTTTCATTTACATAAGTTTTCTTATTTAATAACTATGTCAATTTAAAAGTGGTCCATTAACTGCCATTTGAGGCATGTAATCTCGCACGTAACAATCATTCGCGCGGAGTAGAAATTGATAATGGGTCACCGCGACTATTTACACGCAGTTATTTGACGCATGTACGAGGGGTGAGAACCAAGATTGACCGCGACAAAGGGTCGAAGGCTACAGGATTAAGCCCCGACCGAATTCGTTCCGCATTGCGCGACGACGACGGTAGTAACTGGGACGCTTTGTCAGTGCCCTTCTCAATGACGTGAATGACGTCACTACGTCGATGAGAAAACTAGGCCAAAGACATTGCGTAGGGGAAGAGAAAGCGAAGGCTCGTGGACAATCAGTAGGGTTTACGCTGCAAACTACGTTAAATTACTTGTGTTTCAATTTATTGGTTCTTTTTGGCATGCATGATATTGTTCTGACATCCTGTGGAACCAATAAAGTACTCATTAGTTTTGAAAGTTGGCAGCAAGTTTCTACGAATTTGTGAATTTCAATAGTTTGAATTTATATAGTATATTATTAAAATTTAATTACTGCGAAAGTTACTATACTCGGGGATGAATTATTTTGCTCAGTTTTTTTTGTACTTGTATGACGGTAATAGGTAAAATTTAATTGATTTTGACGACGATTTGCTAACAACAATTCTCTATTGTTAAAAAATTGAAGCCAACCGTGACAATCTTTGTAAAATAGCAAAGAAAAGGGGCATTAAATTATTATAAAATTACATTATAATCCTAAAGTAATACTTAATTTTAAATTAATAAAAGATATAGAATAAACATTGCGAGATGATAAATATATTATCAATTGTGTGAGGCCCGTGCGCGCGCGCGCGCGTATGTATGTATGTGTGTGTGTATGTGTGTGTAAAAGTAGTAAACAAATTGATGCTGCGGAAACGTGAATATTTAAATAATAAGTTTAAACACGAAAAATTTACTTAACCCTTTAATTAATTTTTATTGAATTAGAATAAATTGTAATTGAAATAATTACAAATTTATGTGAAAATGAAAATATATTAAGCGTTAAACAAAAGAACTATTTTTATAAATGGCAAAGAGAAAAGGTGGACAGTGAGTACGCGAGAAATAAAGGAAAGGAAGAGAACTAACTCGGATCATTGAATGAACTATGACATTTCAGGGAAGTAAACTATATCTACCGATCTACTTTGTCCAAGACTCGTGAATGGGTCTCCTGCACATCTTGACGTCACATAGGGGTACAAGCTCCTGCAACTAGGTCGGGCTTTAGTTCTGTCATGGCCATGGATAAAAACATATACCGCGACTGTAACATGCTTTATACTCACTCTTTTTCTGGTTATAGCAAAAAATATTGCTCAATGTATGTAAACGTATTAAGTTGAATACAGATCAAAGATATAAGCACAAACAAATAAACGAATAAACATCTTACGCACTCCTTACAATCTTAGCATTCGCTGAAACTTGAAACAAGTATTTGTTCGTGTTCATCTAGTTCACTTTTGTTTACTTCAATCAAAGATGTAGATTAATTTTGATTTTAATCTTAACTTATTCCTTAGCTGTTTTCAATTGTTAGAACTAGAAAAAGATAAAGTAAGTTAAAGGGAGATATAAGCTAATATACATTAGTGGAAATAAACATTAATCTGCTTTTATGTATTGATTTTACGTATACTTTAACTCATAGAATTTGGACAAGTGTGCCAAGTCTCGGCAGGATTATTCTTAACGTACACTATAATCTAGGATAAGTTTCAATGTTTACGAATAAAGAATCGATTGCGAAATAATCATTTCGATCTGTTAAAATGATATAAAAATCATGCAAAACGTTATTTTGTGTGTTAATATTTTTGTATTTTATAAAGCTTTATACAAAACAGTATAAGTAAAATAAATAAAAAAGAAATGTATAATTCCAAGTATCGTTTTTCCCTCAAATAAAAATTGTGTAACTTATCCTAAAGTAAAATTTATTATTTGAATTATTATTTTTTACTATTATTTTGCCAATCTATTTCTGATTATTTAATGTTTTATAAGTGTTAAGTGTGTTATTATATTATATTTGCGCATTTTTAATTATGTTATATTATGTACGTATAGTTTGATAAAGAAAAGTAAAAAGAAGATTTTAGAATGAAAAACGTTTATTTGAAATGTAAATGTCAATATAGATGAAATACAGTACAAAATATTTAGTCCTAAATAACGGTTTTGTTTCATTTTTCTTCTCGTCACATTTTTATAATACATGACGATTATTTTACGTAGTTACATCATATTTACATATACATTTAATGATAACCTGCAGATATGACTGTCGGATGTAATTTTGTTCCTGCTGATTCTCTCGCACTTTTGCCTATTGGTAATACCTAATCGTACAGATACACGCTTGAGAGTATCTACAAGGCACTAAAGATGAATCGCATAGACTTTTTTTAGATAAGTTTGCAAACTTTGTAACTGCGTTCCAAAATTCACTACCAGTATACCTAACATGAACTACAGATTTTTAATACTAGCAGTGAATTTCGAAATACAGCCTTCTAAGGCGCGCGTGCTAATTTTATTTCTTTTTGTAATGAATCACGATTATTTATTCACTTTTCACTTTTTTGTATCTATGTTTTACGTCATATTTTTCAATTTTTTGAGATTAGTCAGTCTTTGCCAGTTGACGAGGATATTTATACAAAAAATGTACACATTGTACATTTTTTGTTTAATAAATAATAATAATTACATAGTACGATTGTGTCCTACTAATTACTCTGGCTTTTTGCCACGTTTACATAACAATTATCATGAAAAAAAAATATTGACGAGCCAGGTTTTCACATTGTAATTTTGATATAAATTTTCGATAGATTTGAGAGAGAAAAAGAAAGCACACTTTTTTTCTTTTGTGGCTTGAAAGCTGCGAGTGTTAATTTGGAAAATATCAATAGTGTGTGATATGTATCGCATCATGTTTCAACGCCATGTCAATTTCAATTTTTATAATTATGTATTTACATCTCTCTTGTAAATAATATATTGAAAGAAATTTCTAAATATACCTGATTTTTTAATACTATATAAATAAATATTTGTTTCTTTACACAAGTAAGATCGGTTTACGCGAGTGATATGCTTATACGGAATTTATAATCGCAGTACGAGTTATTAAGGGCAGTATTTTTTTGGACCTGAAATAATTTGGAGATACTAATTTTTAAAAAGTCATCGATATAATTGACTTTTATCGCACGACTAACGAATCACGGCTCTTATTGCCGATAAAAGTACGAATATGCCATTATCATAATCGGCAATGATGAATGAAGGAATGGCAAGTATAAACAAAAAATAGTTTATTTATTATTTGTTAGATTTTTTTCAAAATGCATTTGTAACTCTTGCTATAACATTATTTGAAGCCTTAGGGCCGGTTGTTCTAACTTCTTGGTAAACTTACCTACCAGGTAAGCATGTGTCTATCTTTATTTCTTTTCTTAAATAAATAAAGACAAACATATATTTATCTGATAGGTAAGTTTACCAAAAGTTGGAACAACCGACCCTTAGAGACTTATTGAAATAAATTTAAAAATCGCTTTTTCCAGCATGTTACATTTTATATCTTTTTGTAATATTACTATTATTATTATTATATAATTTCTTGTTTTTTATTAAAGAGTTTTTTTAATTTTTACTAATAGAAATTATAATAAAGTTAACAATGGCATGTAATTAATAAAATCTTACATACACTGAGAAAAAAATGTTAATTTGACTAAATTTTTCAACTTGATTAAATTTCTTCAAGTATTTACGTATTTAACTTAAATACAAAAATACTTAAACTTTAATTTAACTATTTATATATTTTATTCAATCAAATATATAAATAGTTAAATTAAAGAAATTTAATCAAATTGAAAAATTTAGTTAAATTAACAACTTTTTTTCTTAGTGTATGTTTATTAATAAGTGATAATATGAATTAATGTACATTAAATCTATCAGTCTGCATGGTTCGCACATCTTAATAAGTATTTTGCATACGCTTAATTAGAGAACATTATTTAGACTAGAGAAAAATATCTAATTGAGTCGAGTATAATTACAGATGCTACGTATTGTGATAAGTGTTTTAGCTTGAACATTTAAATGGCGATCGATATAGTTTTTAGTATAAAGATTATAAAAGGTTAGAAATTATTGTGCAGAGAATCCTAAATACACGAAAGCTGATCTCATTTTCTTCCTAATTTACAATTAGTAATTCAGAAAATAATTGACAAGTTTTCGTATTATTTATTTTGTTCATATTATTAATAATACTTTGATAATAATTACTGCATTCGATATGTAGGATCATCTGCAGCTTATATATATATATATATATATATATATATATATATATATAATCTTTCGTTGGTTATATTTAATTTAATATAATCTTGCTTTACGTTAATTATTTCTTTTTCTTTTCTGATTATTTGTATCGTTTATTCAAACGTCGCGACCGATAAGTCGAAGTTACGCTTGACTTGTATCACTTGGAAGAGAAGCATTTGTCTCGGAAAGTTTCGCGTAATCAAATAAACGACGAGTGAGGAAAAAGAGAAAGAAATCTGTAGATAGAGTTCAGAAATTATGAACAGGGTGATTCGTGTGTAAAGATTCGTCGATGACGTATTCGTGATGACGTACACAATCTCGAACGCGAGATGATGAAAAAAAATGACGTTCAATCGTGCGTTTTATTCTTATTTTTTTGGTTTCCGCTCTGGCAAAGTATTTTAGTCCTGCGGTTTTGTGACCAAAATTCACGACATATATCTTGTCCAAATTTGTAATAGTCCACATCGATAGAGATTTATCGATAAAGATCAATCAGATCCTGGCAGGAGGAGGGATGTATCGTTTGCTGCTGAAAGCCGGAATTTCGAGGAATCCGTTGAGTCGGTAGACCGGATGGTCCTCGGACATATATGTAGGGCACCGGACTACGCAAGATTCTCTTCGGACTCTTCTTTGCGTGCTTCTTTTCTTTTTTGGTGTCCCATTTGGATGAAGTGATTTTCAGAGTCTGAAAGGCCCGTCGTAGAGTCTCAGCAGTGGAAGTCCTCTTGAGGGAGTCGCTATCACTGCTGCTGTGGGCATCCGAGGGACTGGAGGAAGAGTAGGGTAAGGGAGAGACCCCACCACGAGGTAGACTTCTGCTGTCCTCGGGAGAACTCCAGGTGCGCTCCGACGATCTCTGCACGCTCGTGCTGAGCCGCTCTTGCGATCGCGTCGAACGCCCTCGTAGCCGCTCTGGATAACAATGGGTACTCGGAGATCTGCTGGATCTGCATAGACGTTCACCGCTTCCGGTACTGCCGCCGCTACTACTGCAGCCACTGCCGGTGCTGCACTCATCGTCACCGATTTCGCCTAGGGGCGTTCTATCACAATGATGATGATGATAATGATGATGATGGTAATAAAGATGGTGATGATGATAATAATGATGTCGATGATGATGCTGCCAGTGATCGCTCAAATCGATCAATTGCGTGGAATCTTCCATGTTGTTTGGCATTTGATTCGTATCACTTGAAATCACACGCCTCTACATAAAATAATGGGGTGTCCCAAAAATGACTAAACTAAATATGCCGTAGCGAGTATATCACTTCTTGTTATGTGAATCGCTTCACGTGGATGTCATTTGTTGTCGGAATTTTGAGGATATGTTTATATCGCGTATTTTCCACGTGTGGACCGAAAATGTATCTCGCTCCAAGTCGCTCGAGAGAGACTCTTATACACACAGAGAAAGAGAGACGCACTGGTTACTTTTAGCAATCTGAGACTCCAAACACTAATTTATTCTTTTCTCTCGTTCATTTGTTCGCTCTCAATTGCTTCTTCTTCTCGTCAGGACGATTATGTCTTGCTCACGAGATTAAACTGAGTCCGGTGCACCCTACACCCAATCTTTTATACTCTCGCAAGTGAACGCGGGAACACGCGCATGCCCCGCTATCCACCTGTGAGAGTACGTGTGCCAAGGATGTCGAGGGGGTTGCAGGAAACTGTGCAGAGCTGCATAGCGGTAATAAAAACGAGACATCACTATGACGGAAGTTTAGCCTTCGAATCAAAGTATCTATAACAACAATTTAAAAGAAGATAGCCATAAACATGTGACTCGTATATATTAGGTGTACCTTTTTTTCCAAATACATTTAAAAACTTGTCAATTACCATAGAAGTTTGACTTGATTTTTTAAAAAATTATAATATATTGTATTTTATTATCATATATACAAGTGTTTATACAAAAAAAACATAAATAACATATTTTTTTTAACTAATTTAAATATTTTCTCAATATAAATCCTATATTTAGCAACTTTGGATTACGTATTTATTAAGGAATTAAGAGAAGTGCAATAATGATATTTAATATTCTCTCTTTCGATTAAGTTTGATTGTATTATTTTAATTAATTAATTATTAAATATAAACTTTCTTTTCACCGTATATGCCTCGTAAGTTCTCGATTGATTATCTATGGTGACATTATCGATCAATTATTACGTATAATATTGCGTATGATTGCGCAATTTTTAATGATCCATAAGGGTCAGGACATAATTTAAGCAGTAAAATTTAAATAGTAAGCGAATCAATCAATCACAATCAAAAATTTAAGATATAACGTAAGCAGTAGGAAATCTGAACTGTGATTTCCTTTTTATTTACGTCTTATTGTTTAAATTTTTTTATGTATCCCAACCTTTATAGAATTCCGATCATACACCAAATACACCATTTTGCCATTGCTCAATTCTCTCCCCCCCCCCTCTCTTTCTCTCCATTTATAGTATAAATCTTGGAAATAATTAATTATACTGCGATTATTAAATCTACCGATCGATATCGAGGAATAAATGAGAAAATATACTTTTTTTGTAAAGAAACAATGCAGTGCCAATTATTTGTTTCCCAACAAAAATATTATATTTTCTACATCAATAAAGTAGTTGTAAAAATTTTTCTAATACAATAATTTAGTTATAATTTTCAATTCTTATAATAAAATGGATGACTACTTAAAAAACAATTACATTTACACGTATAAAGGTGGAATAAACGGAATTTTAATCTTATCTTGGCAAAGACAGCCATAATACTCAAGATGTAATATTAATTGAATCAGCTCCATACCTAAATTGCGCTTAATCAATTGACTAATATTCTAACACTATATAAATTTAATTCACGTGGACAGAAACGCGTAGCGCGATATATATAACTAATTGCAAATCGACACTTTCTTCTCGTTTCTGCTGCTATCGCCTTTACTTGGAATCAATAACTCGATAAAGAATACTTGTTCAATGTCACCAGATCTGCTAATATTAGAAATAGTAAGAAAAGAGATATTTAACAACAGAAATATATATTAATCATACACACACACACACACACACACACACACACACACACATTTAAAAATAATAAATATTTAAAACATTGTAGGCATTAAAATAATATAAAGTAGCATGTGAAGTAGAGAAAGAATTGTTTAATTTATTTAAATCTAAAAAATTATTTGTTTACTTATTTATTTAATCTTTGGATGTTGGAGTTTATACAACATACAATGCAACGTGATTTCAACTTACAGTTTTTAATTTTTCCTAATCCTTCATATATAAACTCTGGTAAATTCGCTATGTCAAATACAAAAATATTGTAAATATTCGATTACGTGCCGCGATACAAATTAATAAATAAGCAAGAGAGTACTTGTGTATAACGCACATTAATTAAATGTCCATCTACATATTTTTTTACATGATTTCCGCACACGAACTAGAAAGTAATCTTAAGATATAACTAATCCCTTGTCGATTGCGTGTATTCGTTATCAATTGTACGATCTCAATTATTTATCTCTCGTATCTTTTGCAAGTCTATTATCACTTTCTCATGTATGTGATCATGCTTGATGATGACGTCTACTGACACTCATGTAACGAAAACCAATACTATTGTCGGTAACTTGCATAACTGCGCATAGGGCGCAATGACAAAAACTCGGCTGATTATGCAACACTACAATGCCAGTTAGAAATGTATAAATAGATTTTATAGCTTACAATACAAAACTTGACTGTCATTTTTTCCTCAGTTGTCTTGTTGCTTTTTTCCTCAGAAAATAGCGAATAATCTCACCTATTCTTCTTATTGCTATTAATTACGAAATTACTGAACTAAATGTTAATCGAAGTAAATCAAAATAATTTAACTTTTAAAATTAACTTTTAAAATTGAAGTACATGGTCAGATTAGCAAGATAACCAAAAAATTATAATTTAAAATAGGACCATAAAAACATTTGACATAAAAAACATTATAAAAAATTAACTTTGTAACTAATTATAAACACATTATTCTAAATTAATTTAAAAAAAAGAATAATTTGATTGCGTTTTATCAATGCATGTAATGTGATAATGCAATGTAGGTATTGTTATGCCTCAAATCTTCTTAATTTGAGAGCTTTCAATAACGATGAAATTGAATAATTATATAAAGGGTGTTTATGTTCCAAGAATAGCCTATGTTACCTACACAATTATATGTATGCGTAATATGTATGCGTAATATGCTTTGAATTAATTATGACAACAGCACGTAACAAAACGCAAATATATTAAAACCCATCTCGCATATTTATGTAATTATAATTATAAGAATTACAAACATGCGTTTGCAAGGTCACATATGTTTCGTTTTAAAATAAATAATAAAAATTACTAGTGTGTGTGTGTGTGTGTGTGTGTGTGTGTGTGTGTGTGTGTGTGTGTGTGTGTGTGTGTGTGTGTGTGTGTGTGTGTGTGTGTGTGTGTGTGTGTGTGTGTGTGTAGTGCGTGCGCGCGTGTATATGTGTGTATGTATTTGCGGAAAAGCGGCAACAATACCGCTCGACCACGAGCGAACTTCTCGCGTTCCCACGGCCTTTTTTTATTAAATGGAAATGGATGGATGGATGGAAAATTTGTCATCGTAGAGAAGACTAGGGATTTGGCAGAATTTGAAAGAATTTGAAAGGTGGCATTGCGAGGATCTAAAACGCATATTTTTCGAACTATCTCTAATTACTGTTATGCGATACACATGCCAATTCTGAAGAACGCTTGTGTTGGACAACATGAAGTGATTATTCGTGTTGTGGCTTCTCCTACGTTCGATCCTTACGTAATCAGATTTATAACGTAATAACATGACACGTAACAGCCTTTTTGCAACAGATTACCATTAACGAGTGAGAACAGAGTTATGTTGCGTCGAGGACGACTTTGTCTTACAATGATTAAAGAGTCATAATGTCTCACTTATTCGCGCGTGCGTAAATTTCTTTAATCACTTCTCTGAATTTCTTAGAAAATAATACCAAAATTTTTCTTGACTTTTGTACAAAATTATCTTTAATAATACTATTCAATACTATTCCATTTTATACTCTGATTTAATTCTCTTTTTGTTTTTTATTTACAATTACCATTTAAAAATTTGGATGCGATAAATACTTGAAATATTTTATTTCCAATTCGAAAGTGATTCATACAGTTTAATTAAAGAAAGTTTCCATAGATTCGAGTTACGTAGAATATTCGATAGGTTTATTCGTATCTGTCTAATTTCATCTCAAAGAATTCCTCAAAATAACATATTGATGTCCATTTAACATGTCTATAATACGTAATACGGACGCGTTTGCTTGCACGTCATCGATGATTCTTTCGCGATATGTATGCATCATACATGTATATTTAAGAGCATTGCGTCAATCTGCATACTTTCCACGCTCTATACGCGTATGTTCGGATACAGTAGGTCTTCCAGATAGTTTAACTTACATAAATGCAAAAATAGTGTCATATAAATATAACAAGTCTAACAGTAGATTTTGATTTGTCTTGGATGTAAAATGATCTCTCTTTCTCTCTTTCTCTCTCTCTCTCTCTCTCTCTCTCTCTCTCTCTCTCTCTCTCTCTCTCTCTCTCTCTCTCTCTCTCTCTCTCTCTCTCCCTCTCTCCCTCTCTCCCTCTCCCTCTTCCCCCCTTCCTTCTACCCCTTTCTTTTTCTCTTACGTAAGAAATAAATCGTAGAGATAGGATGTGTGAATAAGAAACATTCATGTAATTGCTTTTAAGCGGTTTTATTGATTCTGAATCTAATGAAATGCAAGTGTGGAGTTAATTGAGTTGATGTAAAAGTAATGAAAAAAATGAACCACAGAAAACAATCCGTGGTTAATTTTTGGAAAAAATTTCATGAGCGTTGATCAATTTGTGAAGTGTGCTATGAAAATTAGTCCTTAATCTCCGATGCCTGGTCCTCCGGTGTTTAGACGATTAGGCCACGTAGGCGTAACTCTTGTACGCGTACGGTAAGGCCGGATATGCCGAATATGCGCTATAAGTCGGTAGACTATATGCGCTGTAAGCTAATGGAGCGGAAACGATGGGTGCGCTATAAGATGTCACAAGCGGGGCGCCGATGATCGCGCCGGGTGCTGGTGCAGGTGCAGGTGCAGGTGCAGGTGCAGCCGCGGCAAACGCCAAAAAGGCAAACAAGCACAACTGTAACAGTGATATAATATAATATATAATAGTATATATAATAACATAATATATAATAATTTTATTCATCAATATCACTCAAAAAAATGATCTTGCAACTTGAACAAAAATTATATAGTATGTGTGTAAAAATTAGTCAAGGTAGATAAATGATTAACAAATACGGTGTACATATATGTATTGCACTTAATCAATCTAATATACTACTGATAGAAGCAGAATTTACAAATTCTATACGTGACAGCCAAAATTTTAGCAGATACAAAAATTAGTGGTACATTTTCGTTGCAACATCAAGAAGTCTGTCTATATCAGCAAAAAAATTTGTTAACATATGATACATCGATAACGACGATACATCGCAAATGGTAATGACAATAACTATATGGCCAACAAGTTCTTTCGCGTGGTATATTAACAATGCTCATTTAAGACAATTTTATATAACACAGTGTTGTACATAAAAAATAAGGCAATCTGTAAGATAATAAAGATATCTTGCATCTTTTCTTTCAACTTTTAAGAAATTTTATTTTGTAATTGTTAAATTTATTTGATGAATTAATTTAGAACATTTATATAATAAATCACCGAAACAGAGAATATACGTTTCTCAACGTACGTTATGTTGCTGAAAAGTCTTCGCAACGCGTATTTCTATCAGCGACGAAAATAAATCTGCGATACTTTTGAAAAAATCGCGAGTGTGCGAAGTGAAAAAAATATTCGTGATTATAAGTGGAAATTAGAAAAGTACAAGATTTTAAATTTGTGTAAAAAAATCGAATTTCTTGTAAAGTTTCCGATACAATAAAAAATAACCGCAAAATGCTTTGTGATGATGAGACGCAGTAATGCACGAAAAAATACAAATCGATATTACAAGTGTTAGAAATTCGAGAGAAAATTAAATATATAAATATCGACGTATCCCATATACTTATATATATCCGATTGTGATATGCGAGAAGAATAGATATTAGCGGCCAATCGATTCCATTTAAAAGAGAGAGACAAAAATTGCAAAAAATATAAAAGAATAAATCTTAAGAACAAATCTCAATTGACTCACCAGTTTGAACATGTTGGAGCTCGTGTATATGTCTGGCTTTGCAGTCAGTATGATAATACTCCAAAATACGACGTACGACGTCTTATATAGCAACAAGGAATCCCTTGGCTGAATCTCCTTACCTCCACCTTCCTTCACCGGCTAGCTCTTTTGCGCTTTCTTAGCGTACCTTCGAAGAGGGCGTCGCCTTGTTCAGGTGGAAAACGAACGCGCGCTAGGCCGCGAGTTCTTCTTTCCTTCCTTTTTTTTTTTTAGTCGCTGTTGCCGTCAACCAATGAAGCTTTGTTGCGCGATCGTACATTAATATGGGGTAGGGGTGAGCGTGATGATTCTTCAAGGTTCCTCGTGACGGCCAGGCGTGGTCAAACTACTCTCCTTTTCTGTCTCGGATACCAACAGGAATATATACTTACGTTACTAATAGAGTTTCTCGACAAATAAACCTGTATATCACAAAATATATCGCAAAAAGCTACTACCTAGCTAACTTTTCTATGATCCAAGTGATTATTAAATAATATATCAATTTTATAAATAAATTGTATTCTTTGTGATATTGTATTTTCTTTTTCTATCAATACGCATTAAAAGATTTATATGAATTGCACGGCTAGTAATTTAATTACTTATAAAAGTTTAATTAATACTTACGTTATGGTAATCTATTAATTAAAAATTTTTTTTAATTAATCGTTAATTACAATGTGGAACATTGTTAATAATTTAAAGACTCTTTTGTATCATAGACACTCGACTATTATTAGCAATAATTAATTGCGATTTTTACCTAATTAACTATCTATATGTCAATTCTTGACAAATATTTCTCATATAACGCTGATATTAACTAATTTAACTTACCTTTATATATAAAAATGTAATACTGGCCAATATTAATTTGGCCAATAATTAACACTTATTCTCAGTATTAAAAGTATTGTTGTTAGTATTTTTTATTTTTAAAATAAATAATAATTACTAGCCAAGTTAATACTATAATATTACCAGTATTACATTTTTATAAGGTCGAAAACTAATTATTACTTTACTCTTATAACAATATATTGCAATTTTTAACATTATGAGTGCTACAGTATACCGTGATATTATCCGTTCACATTCTTCTGAAAAGGATCTTTAACCCTTTTTTTAGTTAACGTACCAGAGGATACTCTGGCATACTCTGCGTATTTTAAATTCACGCAGAATTAATAAAAACTGGAAAGTAAGACGACTAGATATGACGGAAGGAAAAAGTTAAGTGTTCAACGTATATTTCTCAATGTAAGATCTCAACGTAAGATTCTCAACGTAAAGATTATGAACACTTAAACAGGACAAGGTATGTCATACCCTGGTGCAATAACGACGCCAGTGAAAATACGTACGGTAACTGATAGTTAAAATTATTTTGCGACTCAATTAGAGGCCACAGAGTATTTTGAAGTATGCCTACATACTGATTTGATCGATTCATAGAAGCAGTCTTGCTTATTTTAAATTTTCTAGGCAAACGCCTTGAACATTTATGTATGAACTTGAAATTTATCAAAAGTCAATCATATTCCCCCCTCCCCTTCGATCTCCTTTCCTCTTCTTCTTTCATCTGATAGACGCAATACATTTTAAGATAAACATCCCTGCCGAGATTTCAGAAATGTTTTGTTAATTACGTCAGCTCACGTGTGACGTCTACAAATTTTTAGAAGAAACTGTCTACATATTACACCCTACATCTTTAATATATCATAAAAAGATATAATATGAAATCAAGCGAATTAAATAGAGATACATATAAAAGATACGCATGGAATAGAATACGCAGTTTGTATATAAAAATGTATTACTTGGAAAATTCAATTTTATTTATCTAATTTCTTTTTTATTTTTATTACTTAAAATGCAACAGATTGGAATACTTCATGCATAGCATTTAATCTTTGTTTCGAAGACTAACAAAGTACTCATATTTGCTATTTTGATATAAAAAATTTCTATATAAATTAATAACAGAATAGTTTCTCGTGAATAACACACGGTCGTGGATAACACAATAAGCTAAACATAATTAACACAGCACATGTTTATTCCTTACCAACTGTAACATCTTACAGATTAATTACTTGCACTGTTATTTAATTTTTCCATCCTATCGACCAGTCTGCGTTGTCAATGCGTGGAATATAAGATGGAAAATAACGGGATGTATAATTGACGCATTGTCCAATACACTGACAGATACATCTCTACTTCCATAATGACAAATAAAAGTTGTCGTGTATTTCTCGCAAATAATTCTATTCATTTCGGTGGAAGTTGAATTGAGAAGGAAAATCGAGATGATTGTTTACCCTTGCTCTCTTAATGTCACGAGTGGGTGCCAATTCACTTTCGACAAGTTTTATCGGCTCGTTTCACGCTTGCATGAATAAAGCTAATTTTACCAAGCAAAATGAGATTTTAGTTTCCATCTTTCGATTTCCGTCAAAGTTAAATGACTTCCATTAATTCTGTATTTAAGGGGGGCAAGTCATGTAAATCAAAATTTTTTAGTAATTTTTTTTTCTTGCTTAAATTTATAGGAAATTTTCCGTAGAATATGAAAAAAAATAGTAGAAACCGATTTGAGAGTTCCTTCTATGTTATTTTCGTCGAAAAGCGAACGGTCGAATTGGGCGGAGTATTCATGTAGACGAGTCGGTCTTTCGATCTCTCTGTAATAAATGTTAACCTGGCTGTGTTAGAATAATGTTTGAAAAACAGGAAGATCTGCTCTATAGCCCTGGAATCGCAGATTAGTAAAAAACTGCGGTAAGTTAAAATAAATTACGATTTTTTCACGATTTTGTTACTCGAACTTTAAACGCGTTTTTCTCCAAACTACTTTTTTAAAATTGAACCTTTATTTGTAATTGTATTGTTTAAATAAATTATTTTTATTGCATAATTAACACGAAAATTTTTCGTAAAAATCAATACTTTTTTTTCTACGTGTCGCCATTTTTACAATTTTGCATTATTTTCTTTAAGAATAGGTTCAACAATTAATAACGCAAACCGTACAAAAAAGAAATCTATTTGGTTTTTTTGTTTCAGATGAATACAAGTAGCGCTACATTGCACGCCGACAGGTGACTTCAACGTCGACGCATTAGATTTACATTATTATTATTTATAAAATATATATTATTTTTCTGTCAAAAAATATTTTTTTAGTAGTTCAATATTACAATAACATACCCTGAAAATTTCAAAAGAATTGGTTGTATAATTTCCTCAAACAAAATTCCAAAAAATCACTCAATTTTCAGCGCGTTACATGACTTGCTCCCCTTAATAATTTGTGTTTTTAAATTTATCTTTAAAATTTCCTTTAAATTAGCTCTACATATATTTCTCTATTAATATATATTTATCTTTTATTTTTGTGTACAATATCAAATATCGAACTTTTACAATTGAATAAAAAATCACTATACTGCACTTATATATTAAAAATACGTAAGTCAAAAGCATTTAGCGCATAGCAACGTAACAGAATCATGTACAAAAAAGGTGATATTTTGTTTTTATTTTTTTCTTTATAAATATTTGAAAAGTAAT
Organism: Monomorium pharaonis; assembly: GCF_013373865.1. Lineage (NCBI taxonomy): Eukaryota > Metazoa > Arthropoda > Insecta > Hymenoptera > Formicidae > Monomorium > Monomorium pharaonis. Next base: position 1,117,282 of record NC_050475.1, read on the forward strand.
CAAAAAAGCAAAAAATAAAAAGCAAAAAGCAAACTAATAATTACACCTAACAAATTAACACAAGGTATTGTGAAAGTAAATATATAACGTTAAGAATATTTTTCATAAAAAATTAATATTTTTACATTGTCAAAAGATTAACATTTTTATCAAGCTGTCACGTTAGCGCTGTTATTTGACGTATTACTTTATATATTATACATATAAAATGCAACAAATTACATTTGAAAGGTTCAAAGAGTCAATCAATAGCAGTAACAAGAGAGGATTAAAAAATCAAATATTTTCGACATGTTACATTTAGTTAGAATTTAATCAAAGTAACTAAAAGTAACAGGATGTATAACGTGTTGTTGATGATATCTCGAGAGAGAGAGAAAGATCGATCAATCCATATAATTTGAAGCAAACGAACGTGCGGCGCCGATTAAGGCGTTCCGCGCGCGGGTAGACTCGACGAACTTGAACTTGAGAAAAAATATGCGAGCATCGCCTTGAAGTTCTCTTCGTTGACTCTGACGAGATCCGGTTGACTAAACGAGAAAGAGCGAAAGAGGGAGACTGGAAACCAAAACAGGACTGACCGTATTGAGAAAATTATATTACTAGCAAAGGCCACACGACGTCGACGATCTCGAACGAGTCTCTTTCTCTCTCTCTCTCTCTCTCTCTCTCTCTCTCTCTCTCTCTCTCTCTCTCTCTCTCTCTCTCTCTCTCTCTCTCTCTCTCTCTCTCTCTCTCCCTCTCTCTCTCGTTTGCTTTTATTTCTTTGATTATGCCGTGACATAAACTGCCCAAAGCACTCTCCTTATATTAAGAGAATTAAACTCGTATCACGTATATTCGGCTGCTCGTTTTCCTTCACTATACGTCAAGTCAAAAAGATTTTAAAAATAAGAAGATTCTAAAGATTTCTAAAAATAACATTTGTCAGTGTAAATACGTTTGTAAAGAAATATTTTATAATCTTTACCAGATATGCTTATACATATAGATAATTAGTGTATAATAATATTTTAAGATACGATAAAAGCTATAATCAAAATAATATTAAAATATTATCACTATGATTAAATAAAGAAACTAATACAGTTTCTTACTACTAGTTGAAAAAAACTTTACCTAATTGTAGTGAAGAGGGTAAATTTTTCTAAAAAGATGTAAATAAAAGCTATAAAAATAAAGTATACGGTAAAAATTCAGAAAGAGAGAGAGATGGGAAAATGGAGAATTTATTGAAATTAATCAAGATTACAAAAAACTTGACATGTCACGAGATAAAGTTTGAATTTAATCCTTTGCAGTAACGACACATTGTCAATCAATTAATTTTGCCATAAAAATTTGCAATAGAAATCCATACATAGGCAATCGATTTCGATTTATGGATTACAGCAAAATGGGTGCAGAATAGGCAGTGTACGCTGCAGGTGCAACGGCATGAGTGCTGTAAGCTGCCAAGGGCGTTGCGGCGTAGGTGATCGGAGCTGCTGCGAGTGGAGCTGCAGCAAGCGTGTTGTAATTCCGGGCGATCACTTGACTGCTACTGGCCGTCACAATCGGTGCTGGCACTGCCGCGATTGCCGCAGGTGCCGCCAGAATTGCTCCTGGAGCAGGTGCAGGTGCAGCGTAAATGATAGTCAGGAGAACGGAGAGAATGTACTAGAAAAATAAATCGAATCATATGTTTATTAATAATCATGACACTAAAAGAGACAGAGAGACAGAGAAAGAGAGAGAGAGAGAGAGAGAGAGAGAGAGAGAGAGAGAGAGAGAGAGAGAAGAAAAAGAAGAAGAAATGGAGAACATATTAATCAGTAATGCACAAAAATTGTTATTGCAGTATATATTTCTAAAATGCTTAATTGAATAAAAAACTACTTCAAAAGAAGTGCAAATAATAACTTTCCAACAGATTTCACGTGCACATGAAATGTTGCTTTTTGAGAATGTAGAATGATAATTGTGTGAAATCAAGAAGGAATAATAATTTAATTACAAAATACTTAATAAATAATGTTTTTATAACAAGAATTAGATAACTTTAGGAACTTACCAGCTTGAACATGTTGAAAGGTTTAACGTCGAGAATGTTGTTCGAAACGAAGAAAGAAAGGATTCTGCCTTCCGAATGAAAAAGCAAAAGCCTTTATAGCGTTTCTGTTCGACCCCCAACTGATGGCACTTCGTCAAGGCCGTTGATACCTCTACCTCCTGGTTAACGAGCATCCCGAAGCGTAAATCTCCCCTCTTTTTCTCTTTCTTTCTTGACATAACTCTCTCTTTCTCTGTCGACGAACACGACGAGCATCGTCAACTGGCTTTCCTTTCGATGCCAATGTTTTCGTCACTGATTCGCAACAATTTTAACGACCTTCGATTAATGACTAGCGAAACAGCAACGCAAACGTTACACGCTTATATCCGGTAACGTTGTCTACATGCCTTTCTAAAAAAAAAACGCGAATTTATTCGATTTTTTCCAACTCTAATTAAATTACAATATCTCAAATCAATTAAAGGAGCATTATATTCCAAAGGTAATATTTCGATAGTGTATGTATGTTATACGTACATACACATCTGACATATTTCTCTTGAATTTTTCCTTTATTTCCCTTTGTGACAACTTCCAACCGCTCGCATTGGGGGTTGAAACATCGTCGCGTCGCGCGTCATTCATCTTTCTACGTATTGAGAAACAGGAATTACATTCCAGAATTTACGTCTACCATCTAACGAGAGGTCTTGCAAAGATTTGCGAGAACAAGATTCGTGGATCGATGGAACGGAACACGTACAAATTCAAGGATCTATGGAGCTCTATGCTCAACGACTACCAATTTGATCTAACGTACGAATACAGCTGTTCGCTAATTGTTAGCTACCAACCGTAAGCCGATCTGGACACAATCCACGTAATCATTTTCCCTGTCGCGCAACCTTGCCATACATTGTATTCGATCACGTACCTAGGCAGGGAGAATTACGTAACAATCCGCGCCATTCTCGTTTACATAATTCCAGTTGGGCAGATATCTCGGATATGGAGACAAGCGATAGGATTCAGCCCATCGTTCCATCAAGGCTGTTGTAAGTGATTTAGGATAGAAAAAAGAATCAGATTCTTGTCGCCAATTTATGTTCTCGCTACAAAAATGTATTATCAAATTCATTTTTTACCTTTTAAGATGCAAAAAATTGTCGGTATTACTTCTCCTACATATATCATACTCATATATACTACATGTCCTAGTACCTAATTCACTTATATTCAATTTAATATATCTTCAGCATACATATCTTTAGCATTAAAATAAGTATTAACGCGAGTATTAATTTCAAATACATTTAAAATTTGAAAATAAATGACGATTAAATCGATTAGGAGGGTGATGTATTCCTGTGAAATATTTCCGATTCGCGGAATCGTCGGGTATTCATCGCAAATCTGGTCGCGATTTTAGCATAACATTCTGGGTCACATACACACATACGCACGCATACCGATAATCTAGATAGCTGACAATTTATGTAAGCCTCTTCAGCAAGTGAATCACGTACTCAAGGAAAGTGCGTCGAAACACATGGCCAATCAGACAGACTCCGAAACGAAACCCCGACATTCCATTAAAAATGATGGAATGTGTTGACGTCGCGTCAACGCGTCCGAACGGAAAAGAAAAATATCGCTGGATAAGAGGGATCTCCTCAAGTACCTTCTAATAGTTTTTTCAACATCGACAGGGCGACAATCAATAGAAGAGTACGAATGGGACGAGAAAGAGATGCATGCGTCAAAAACCTTCTGATTATAGTTCTAGCGAGCAAACGGCGGCAATAATTGGAAACTCGAATCGTGCCCAGCCACATCGAAATCTCGCAACCTTGGAAGGTGTATCCTGTTTCTGATCGTACCCCACAATGATACGGCAAAAACAAATCTTCTATCTGGCGATAGTTTGCATATAACATCCATTCGAGGACAGATGTCGATCATTAATCTCAGATCGTCTTCTATCCCTTTGTTCTCTTCACAAAGAAATATACCGATCGGAAGAGAGATTCTTTGCGCAGAAACGCGCGTAATTATATAGATATATATATATATATATATATATATATATATATATATATATATATATATATATGTGTGTGTGTACTTATGTATCTCTTCAAAAAAGAATAAAGGAATGATTTTTAAATTACGGAATCGCATGTGTAAATGATTCTTCGTAGGAAATAAAATATAAAGAGATAGACAAATAAATGTTACAACTCTGAAAGAAACAAGGATGAGATAGGTTTTAGAGGTAGAGAAAACAATTAATTCTCTCTTCATAATTTAAAAAGCAAAAGAATTGTAAAGATGTCACAACGATTGCATTTTTGCATTTTCGCATAATGTAACACTGATATAATTTTGGAAATTTTTTGAAAGAAAGATTTAGATTACGCATTCAAGTTCTGCATAAGAAAAATGCTCGATGATGACAACACACTTACAACAGTCTTAAATCAGACTTGCGTTATCGACTCATACATGTCGACTTTTGTCTATCCAAACAGAATAATTAATTATCAATTTTGTACATTTCTATGGTGCAGTTGCAATATTAAAATATTATTATTTGTACATAATATAACACGAGAAAAAAAATTGTATATTTCACAGTAAGACAAAATCTATTAGGGAGCGTAGTATTCGAGTGATTATTAAAATGCAGCACGATCTAAAAATGGTGGCGACCATTGCGTGGCGATCGATCATAATAAATTATTCCGAATGTGCCCCCGCATTCAAGTTGTACAACATTGAATTTTAGTCACGGTGGGAGAAACTTTTTGTGTAATAGAAGGTACGATGTATGTATAAAAGACACTGAAGCAATCGAGAATAGGTATCACAGTTTTCGCAGCGAGACAATCACTACCGCAGTTAAAATGGTGACTAAAATTTTGGTAAGTTTTCGTGAGGAATTTAATATCCGCTATAAATATAAATATTATATTATTTATGTTTGTTGTCCTATATAATATTTTATAATAACAAATAAAAAAAATTTCTTTCAATTAACAAGTAATTCTCTAAATTTTACATACGCATCTTTTTCTTAATATCGAATAATAAAGAAATGCTTTTTTTAATTTAAATAGACATTTTCCAACTAATTTTAATACATACATATTCCTCTCTCCTACTTATATATATATATATATATATATATATATATATATATATATATATATGAATTTCTATTAATTAGAATATCCAAAATTAATTTGCTTCAATTATTTGAAGATTCTCGTGGGTGCTCTAGTAGCCGTCTGCTCCGGAGGAGCGATACCAGCAATTCCAGCTATTCCAGCGGCAGTGCCAGCGTCTGCGGCTCTGACAGTGGGAACCTATGCTACGAGTTACAGTGCACATGCCGTCAATCATGCCATAGCTGCCCCATATGTAGCGGCTGCACCATTGACTTACTCCGTTTATCACGCTTTGCCGGCCACATATTCCGCTCCTATCATTGCCGGAAGACGTTAAAAACTACATGAAACTGATCTCTATTCGTACAACAAATCTGGCAAATTCTAATTAAAAACTGCTATATTATTATCATACACTGTGTTATTATCATACACTTTTTTGAAAGTTTTTTCTTTACGTTGTAAATATAGTACACCGATGTATGTCGTGATTTTTTATTCATCTATTTCCCATCCTAAGTACGAACCCTAATTTTTTGTAATAACTTTTAATCAAGTCTCACAAAACGATATAATTTTTTGATTGCTTTTTCCAAAATCTTTTATTCTTGTGGATTCCTTTGTAAAAAAGGATAACTGGATAAAAAAAATACGTCTCTATGCTTCATTGCCATATTCTATTAATATAACTTACAATATTTATGTCGATAAACCTGATACAAATATAGTCTGTGCCACATTTTGTACTCGTAAACATTTCTTTTGAATTTTTCTTTTTGTCATGTACACGCACATATGTATATGTGTATATATTTATATATATATTTATACCTTAATAGATGTATCCTGTTTGTTGTCCTTACATTATGCACAATGTACAAACTATGATAAATAAAAAAGCGCAAGCGCGAATATATTATAAATATAAAAATTGACGCAATAAAAATAAAAATAAAATGGTAACTATTCTTAATGGCAGAAGCATTATAAAAAAAATCTATGTAAAAGAGATTAACAAAATATCATAAAACTTTCCGCGCACGAATGCACGAGTAAAGCGTAGTTATATAACGAAAAGTATGGCAAAAGTGACACAGGCAACATTATGCGCGTTGCCTACTTCCCTTCTCTTCCTTTTTTATTCGCTATATTCTGCTAAAAGTTGCGTGTATACAATATAATATATAACAATAAGCGCCTTTCGATTTGGCACAAAAGTTACAATATTTTTAGATCTTTGGTTTCGATAAATAGTTAGAGAGAGTAAATCCAGAAACTTCTGGAAGCGATAAGAAAATTAACATGTTTTTACGCGAGCTTGTAAATTGCGTTCATGTGTATTGCGTAAAACATGCCCCTCCCCTCCCTCTCTCTCTCTCTCTCTCTTTCTCTTTCTCTCTCTCTGTACGTGTGTGCGTGCGTGCGCGCGTGTACTTATCGTGTGCACGCACGCACGTATCGCACACGCATACATATCCCCCCCTTTTTTAGAAACACAATCGCTGTCGCGTGTATGTTTTTTAAACATAAATTTTTAAAGTTTATGTAAAAGAAACGCAATAATTGGAGCTTTATAAAATAGAGCTTGTAATATTGCATTTTACTTCAATAACAGAATACGTTAATATCACTAATATTCCTCGCTAAATTAATCGGCAAGAAAACGCAAAATTTTTAACAAAATTCGTACAAATTTGCATTTACATCAAAATATATATATTTGGACGAACGATTTGCGATAGCTGAAATACTTGTACCTTAGCTAAGGTTGCCTTTGCTAATTCAATATAATGACTAGAATAAAAACAAACGTTACAATCTGTTATCACCATGCAGAGATACTTATAGCTACTGCATTAGGCATCTTGATAATTTCGCAAATACGTATTAGAGCATCCCAGATAATATATAAAGTCATTTTATAAACAATTTGCAATTAAAAGAATATGTTATTTAAATAAAACTTATTACAAGTTATTAAAATATTGCTAGTGCATTTTTTAAATTCTCCTTTTTCTCTTTTTAAGAAAAAATTCAAATTTAATTTCTCAATCTCTAATAGTATAATTTTTGCAAGAAATGTTACTCTGGGATGCTACTTTTATCACCAAAGCCACGTTAAAGTATTTCTTGGTGACATATAGGTTCGAAATAGTGGAATATAAGCTAAGAGGTAAATAACATCTTAATATTTTTAATTATCACGGACGTGGCACTGGATCAGGTGTAATTGTTTTTTCTCCCCTCCCCATCCTTACTCATCAACCCACTCACTCACTCACTGACTCACTCATTCACTTCCGCCCTCCCCTCTTCATTCCATAAATAATCACGCATCACACATCATATATGCTTGCATAGCTTAGAGAAGGACAAATAATAAATAATTTAACAACTATTATAATTGTGAATAAATAAACTTCCCTCGAGGGATTATTCGATTATTCTGAAATAGATTTTCCTACGTAAAATCTTGTTCTACTTGATTTTGTTTAAAAAAATAACATCTGTTTTGAATGTCGTGAATGTATCATGTACACTTTTGTGCATTTATCACGTTAAATGACAGTGTTATGACTATCTGTCGTACGGTATTATTGATTTTTTCATTGTCTCCTTAAGTCTCGAAAAGCTTTGTTTTTTCTTTAATTTTTATCATGCGCGTCAAAATTTTCGTTATCACCGACTCAAGTATTAAACTGATCACGAGAATAAAATATAACTTTGCGCTATTTTTAATAACGTGCAAAAATGGCAGTTCCGTCGCGATATAAAAACATAATGTACATTTAAATAATTAACGATTTTTTAATAAAACTCATTCAGAGTAAAAATAATAAAACAAAGATCAGGATTCGAAGACATCCAAAACAAAAGTTGCCCAGAAGATGTTGACTACAAAACGTCATGGCATTTATTAATGACGATCAATAATAACCGGGATAATGATGATATCCGGATCTTGGAGGATGATACGGGGCCGGACTTACGGGATAACTGGGATTATACCCAGACAAAGGAGGTGGAGGCGGCGATAGCATTCGGCCTTCGCCAGTATCAGATACAGCCACGTGCGTAGTCGAGCCGACGGGTTGCGGACTGGTGATGACACGAGTACCTGAACCATGCAGATGATGCGATCTAGAAAGACTCAGATCGACACTATGCCTGCCGCCAGGAGTAAGATCCAAGCTGACCACTCGTACAACCTCGTTGTGTGGATAAGGTGGCGGTGGCGGAGGTGGCGACATAGAATAACTGCTCGTTCTACTGAGATCCACGCTTTGCCGTTCGCCAATGTCGTACAGATGGTGATGATGATAACGGGTGTTTTGCATCTGGGCGCCAAAACTGTGGTGGAAACCTCGTGCCGACATATCTAAACCCTGAAGCTCATTACTATTGAGTACCAATGGCTCAAAGTTGGATCTCTCACGAGTGAAATCCTGTTCAAGGGAATCGTACTTATAGGACGTCGATAAATCTAACTGTAACGCTTTCTCCTTTACCGACAGGCTAAGATTCTGCGCCACCGAGTCGCCCTCATCGCTCGACAGATTATCCGTCGGTACCTGATGATGATGATGATGATGATGGTGATGATGATGCACATCCTGATAACGGTGATTCGGCGTGGCCGACGGCGATACTAAGTCTTCTTGCTGCATGTGTATGTAATTTGGAGAAGAGACGCGCGGCAACTCTTCATGATGCAAATACTGTTCGATATTGTGCGTTCGCGAGGTGTTGATGTAATCGACTGGTCGATGCAGATGATAATCTACGTGTAGGTGAGTAGGAGGCGAGTGTCGATCGTCTGGAGTTGGTGCGGGCGAAATCAGTTCCTCCTCTTGTTGTACAATGTAAGAGTCTAGCTGATTTGGTGACCGCGGCTGCGGTATCGGTGACTGCAGTTGACTCGAGATGGAATAGAGATTGGCCTCGCGATCGTTGTCCTCTAAGATAGGGCTGGACACTGTTCCTATATCTCGCTCAGCTGCATCTAGAGCCGCTTCAACCAGCAAACTCGCGTTCGCGCTCTCTGTTCTACTCCGGTATACGTTCAACCGCAATTTATTGCTCTCTATCAAACTTGGCGCGGTTGTGCTGTCGCGTGAGATCGCTTTCTCGCTACCGTTATCCTTTCGACCGTCTTCAAAATCATACATATCGGAAGACGGTGCCGAGACCGTCGGTAAATGAGCAGAGATATCGGATGTAGGCGTAGGCGGTGGATTGAATTCATTGGTCAGCCACTTTTTGCTGCCCTTACTCAGCGTCCTCGATGTGTTGTACAAATCAACCTCCGTTTGTCCATTCTCCATCATCGTCGCATCAAGCCCACTGGACAAGGATGTGGTTTGAGTAGATGGAGTTGAAACCTGAGACTCTTGCTGCTCCATCTTGTATTTTATCGTAGAATTTGCCTCGCTTTGTAATGAATCTACGATGACATTATGAGCAGAATTTGCCACCGCTGCCGCCGTCTGTGCCGATGCCAACACCGACACCGATATTGAAATCGATATCGGTGCTGATGGCGATCCTGTGGTTGATTCCGCGGACGATATCGGAACTTGTGGAAGTGTCGGCGGCGCTGGTGGTGCCGGTGGTGCCGATGATGCCGGTACTGATACCGGTACTGGTGTAGATGCATCGACTTTTAAGCTGCTCTCTGAGCTGCAGTCGTCCAGAGACGGTAAACTGTTGCTATTGTCCTGCTGCACGAGAGAGTACACGATAACAGAAAAATTTTATTAAATATTAAATCTACATGTACACCACAACATGTGAGTACATATGATTATAATAGTATAGTAATAAATTATAAAATAAATTCACCTGTGAATTTCTTCTGCTGGAGCGAATAATCCTTCCACAAGGCACGTCCTCAACGAGGCCCCCGCTATACGCGTCAAAGGTATATGCCACAGATCTCTCGATCTTGGGCATCATTTCCTCTGTAAGACCGTGTACCTTCTTGTAATGAAACTGTAGACACTGTTTCGTGGTGAAAGCTGCCTTACAGCCGTTCTCTTTGCACCTAGTGGAGATAGAAAAAGAAAGAGAGAGAGAAAGAGAGAGAAAGAGCGCCATGCTTGAAAGTGGTATGCTTATTGCGAGAAAAATAATGACAGTTAAGAAACTTACCTAAATGGTTTTACCCCGCTATGGGTCAGCATATGTATCTTCAAGTTGCTTTTGTTCTGAAACATTTTTCCACATCGATCGCACGTTGCTGCGGCAATAACGTCTTTGTGATGAACCTCTTTCATGTGTCGCTGTAGAGCCGCGCGAGAACCCAGGAGTTTCAAACACAATTTACATTGAAATTCCCTTAACACCTCAGCCATATCTACATAAAATTATATTGCGTGTAAATATAATGAGAAAAACAAAGATGCCAATGTATTGCGATCAAAGGCGAATCGATTGCGTGCTATTACCGCTATGCATCCTCTTGATGTGTACTTTTAATTTTTGCGGTTGACAGAATTTACGACCACAGAAATCGCATAATGGTCGCGCCCGATGTGGATTCTGTGAGCATCCATAGGTTCGATGCATTTCTAAGTAATTCAGCCTTAAAAAAAATTTTCTACAATACTGACACTGATACGCGCCGCGACCTTCGTGCAACTCCGCTGCATGTTTCATAATATTATCTTTACCAAGCACCGTAGCGCCACAAACCTAAAAAAACGGAATAATCCAAAAGTAGGCAATTTTTCATTTAAATATAATATGAAATAGTCAAGTATCAAATACCTTGCAGTGATATTTTCTTATCGTTAAACTGTAATTCATGTCATGAAAGATACAGCAATGCAATCGATAATATATCGAGTGCGCAAAAATAAGATTGCATCCTCCACAATCTGAAAGTGATGCAAATGAGAGATTTCGTTACAGAGATGTTGATGATTAGTCTAACAAAACGCACACAGAATTGTACACACGTACTCGTTTTATTGATTTTATTTTTTCTCGTCCAAGTGGAAGATTGCGATTCAACCCAATAAGTAAGCTCCATCCCTGACACAATATTCTGAGTTGTAACAAAATACAGTTGGCCGTGCTTCGCAATTACCGCGATGTTTCTCTTCTCCTTTGTCTCAGCTGGTCTAATGTATCGAATCCAATTGCTTTTTAACGGATCTGTAGTACTAATATATGTACTCTTCCCATTATTATCTATCTAAAAAGAAAAAGATAAAAAAATTATTTTCGCAGAACAACAAACGGTTAATTAATTAATAACAGTAGATAAGATTAACTTAAAAATTCCAATGGATAAAAATAACAAAGGTACCTCCCAAATGTGACGCATCGAAAAATCATCTGGAATGTCCATTTCTCTAACGGGTATGCCGACAAGAGGGCCAAACTTGGCAAATATCGGAATCGGGTCCTTGGCGTAGACGCCGAGACCGTGATCAGTATTGGTCATTCTCAATTCAAGACAGTCGGGGAGAGAATCTCTGGCATATAAAGGCCGATCCATCTCTACTACTAGCTGCTTTTCCTCCCTTTGCACCTTTGGCTTAGCTTTGCATTGTTCTTGTTGGCTGGACGCTAGCGATTCGTCATCCGACTCGAAGCCGTCGTAAGCTAATCTACCATAACCTTCCGACATTGGATCATCCGATGTAATGGCTTTCATTATCTCTGTGTTCCCCTTGTGCTTGCCTAACCAGTTCTCGTAGGAGAGTGCGTCAGCTACGGTGTACTGCGACGTCGTCAAAGGACATGCGTCCTGCAAATGACGACAATTACATTCCTGACAGAGTTTGATTTTAATTGCAAGTCTTTGCGGCTCCGACGTGACGTCGTCGGTACCATGGGGGCCATCGGAGCCATCGGGAGCATCGGGATCATCGGTGCGACCATCGGGAACACCGGGACCATTAAGGTCATCGGAACAGTCGTCATTCTCAGCGATTCTTCCGGATCCTGCCGTTGAAGATGGCAGCTCAGTGATCTTCGATGGACACTCGTTTCGTGCTTCCTCTCGCACGACGATACCGTCTTGCGGCGCTTTTCGTACATCGTGATGTTTTTTGCTTTTATGCTCATTAGTGTGCTTGTGCTTTCTTCGACGGTGTTTCAATATCATCGCCTCATCTAAAGGATTGCTTTCAGCGAAATCTTTTGCGGAGTTATCTTCGATTTGCGCATCATGACGCGGACGTTTTCGTCTCCTTTTTACTTTGTGATCCTCTGTGTCCTTGGATTCGTACGATTCCGCACAACGTGGCATCAATCTGGCCTGGTCTTCTTTCTCAGATGCGTCTGCAGTAGCGGATACCTCGATCATATCATCGGTACTGGGTGCGGGATTCAATAAATATTCCACGTCTTTGTTTAACTCTTGAGTGTCATACACGTACTTCGGAAGAGACGACGCCGTGGTATCGTCAAAATGCAACTTAATTTTATTATCTCGTAAAGTATTCCTCGTCGAATCGCCAGGTATATCCGTTGCTTTTACTTTGCATTTGGTGTCGCTACTCGTCGTGCTATTTACATCATTTCGAAATCTTATACTATCTACGTGATCAGTCTTGGTCGTAGAGGCTTCAACGTCTTTTGTGTCGATTTCAAAGCTCTCAATATCTAATTTTAATTTACCATCTAAATCACTGATTACAGTCGTTTCACGATTATTCGAACTTCTGCTGCTCTGTGTCAAACTATTCCGTGCATCTGGTACCGTCTCATTGATATCTTCCGATCTGTCTAGTCCAATAGAGCCGCTATCTTCGACGCCGTTTTTCAAATGTCGTCGTTTCTTCCGTTTGTCCTTGCGATGCTTTGTCTTGTTCTTGTGATGCTTTGATTTTGAACTACGTCGCACGTGCAATTTGATCGCATTGTCTAGCACCTCTGACACGCTCTCACTTATCGTACGGGCAGAAGGCATCTCGACCGTGTTCGACACGAAGTCTCGTTTCCTCGAACTTGTGCGAACAAATTGCTGCTGCTGTTCCACCTCTTCATCTTCTTTATTGGAGTTTTCAGTCTTGACAGCTTTCTTATCCTGCTTGCCATGATTACGATTTGCTTTCCAGTTCTCTGCCCCATTGCATTTACCCTGTTGCCTATAGGTATATAAAAAGATTTAGATCAATATCAGAGTATGATTTCTTTGAATACGTTTTACATTTTTATTTGCATAAATTGCACGTTTTCAGAATTACACAAAATTGCGTCCAATGTCAATTTCGTTATATCAGATAAATCATGGAAATGAGAAATTGAGCAAATAAACCTTTAATCGTAGTTAAAGTTTTATTTTATTTTATTAAAATACTACTCCAAAGTATAGTAATTATATATGAAGAATTAGTCTAACTGAAATGAATAAAATTGAAAAATTTTAACCACGGCCATTTCCGTCTGTGTAAAGAAAAAGAGTCAAATGCTTTTTGATCGAGATTTTAAAAACATGCGCCTTCCACAACCACAACGGTATCGATTCGCGTGACAAGTCACAGATCCTCCGGCATCAACCCCACACCGTGCGTACATCGCCCCCGCAAGATGGCGATTCGACGAAATGCATTCGGTGAGAGTAGGGGGAAGACCGAACGCGTGACAGGGAGGCTTTGTCGAGTAACTGCGGGTGGCTCGTGCGCGATGTCGACAGACGCGATACGAAATGCGACACGATGCGTTCGTTGCACGGCGTCGGACACGGCAAACGGCGATCACAATCTCACAACGACGATGACAGCGGTGACACGCGTCACCGAAACCTACCTAGTGGTAGTGGTAGTGGTAGCGGATTCGGCGAGGTCCAGCAAGTACACTGCGACATCCTCGTCAGTCGTGAGACCAAGGCGTTTCTTCAGCGACAGCCAGCGTTTGCTATTCGTCACGCCGATATGTACGCTGCGAAAGTGTTTCGCTGCCGCCACTTCTGAGACGGTCGTCGCACCGGGCCGTGGCGGTTGTGGTGACTGCGGCGGCAGTAGTGGTTGATATTGTTGCCGCTGCTGTTGGATGCTTCTCGTGTTCCCCGACTCCTTTACATGCCGCGTGCTCCTTTTCGGCATAACTACATCGTACAAATCTCGGTTACGAGAAGCTACGATAAGAAACAAATCCGAATACGAAATCCCGCCGCGAAAGGACACCTCCGGACGGGAGGACGCGCACCGATATTATCCTATCCTCTTTATGCTCACCGCCGCCTGCCACCGCCACCGCCACCACCACTACCGCCTCCACCCACTCTCACCCACCCAGTCATCTCGCTCGCGCGCGCTCTCTCTCTCTCTCTCTCGTTCATGTTTCCCTCTTTGTTTCTCTTCCGAGTCGGCCATTCTATTTTATCGATTGCACGTTCGCGAGATGCAACGCGCAACGCTCCCCGCCAATCCCGCCATCCGCGATTCGACTCGAATCATTCGACGCTGATTCTTTGTTTATAGTCGTTCTGGCGATTATATGTAATCGATACATTGATAGCAGAGAGAAACCTGAGAGCGGCCACCGCGACTTTTTTCGTGCGACCGAAATTTGATTAGCATTAGCGTGGATGTAAAGCCCGTTCTACATTAATCGCAATCGCCAGTTGCAATTTGCAACACCCAATGACTGTCGAGCTTTAACTAGAAACTAAGCGCTTATTGGATGTCGCAAGTCGCAACTGGCTGCTTCCGATTAATGTAAAGGGCCATCTAGAATGGAGAGTCATAGGTCGTAGCAGTAGTCGTAGAAAATGTCTCCACTTCGTATTGCTTTATGCCCAGTCTACAATGAGTCGTTGGTCGTTGGTCGTAAGAAATTTAACCAATCACAGTTGATCTTAGAGAAGAATAACCGAACATAATTGGTTAAATTTCTTACGACCAACGACCAACGACTCATTGTAGACTGGGCATTACTGTTTACAGCCTACAGCAGACATTGAGCCAATTCATTGCGTGCTTACGATGAGCGTTGGGGCATTCGGGATTAGTTTTTGGTCGCCTTTCTTTGGGTACGTTCCGTTTCACGCATGATACGCATGATGCATCGTTCATCCTTGTTGTTTGTCAAACGTTAAACAAGGATGAACAATGCATTATGCGCATCATGCGTTGAAACGGAACGCAGCCCTAGTCAAACATCGGTCGCATGAAAAAGGCCGCAGTGGCCACTCTCAGGTTCCTCTCTGTTGGTAGCAATGGATTTGGTATCACGTACAGTGATGCCAATGTAACAGTTTTCCCGCCAGATCTAGCATTTTTCAAAGCTCATGTAGACAATGGGTGCATCCAGGAGCGCAACCGTTCACTGAGCGGCTCAGTAGCAATTAAAGGAGTACCATCACTCCTTGAGAGTAGATTTCTCCTGGCTAAATGGGACCTACCTTGTGTTGCTCCTGGTCAAATCTTCTGGCTGTTATATCAGTTAGAGAATAAGACAATTTTTTTCACTATCACACAAAGCTGAATGACAGCGCCAGCAGAAATTTATCCAATAAAAAAATGTTAACATAAAAAATTAATAGTCATACTAAAAAGACAAAAATTAATAAAAATATAATTTTGTAAAAGAAACAATGCAAAAATTATATTGTTAATTAGCTCTTATTTTTTCAGTATAATTGTCATTTTTCTACATCAAACAGAAATTTTACAAAAGAAGAAATCAGTAACATCATACATGTTGGACATAATTCGTATATGATTATATAAACTTATATGTTTTAATAAAAATGACAAAAAATTTTACCGGGTAATGCGTACATTACGATCGAGTATATCATTACGAAAAAATGCTAGAAAAATCATTGAATATATTTATGTTAATTTTTAACACCTAACTTTTAATAAATTTCTTCTTTCTTCCGGCCAAGATTGAACTTACCTTTTGTTGATCCTGGCCAAATCAATTCTGGCTGCATGACAGACAAGATAATTTTATAAGTAATAGCGAATCGAACAAATATATACATTTATACATATTTTATTAAAAATGACAAAAAAAATTTACTGGGTAACACGTACATTACGATCGAGTCTATCATTACGAAAAAATGCTAGAAAAACCATTGAATATATTTATGTTAATTTCTGACATCTAACTTTTAATAAATTTCTTCTTTCTTCCGGCCAGATTGGACTCACCTTTCGTTGATCCTGGCCAAATCAAACAAATATATACATTTATACATATTTTATTTAAAATGACAAAAAAAATTCACCGGGTAACACGTACATTACGATCGAGTCTATCATTACGAAAAAATGCTAGAAAAACCATTGAATATATTTATGTTAATTTCTGACATCTAACTTTTAATAAATTTCTTCTTTCTTCCGGCCAGATTCAACTCACCTTTCGTTGATCCTGGCCAAATCAATTCTGGCTGCATGACAGCTAGATAATTTTATAAGTAATGGCAATTATACATTTATACATTTATACATATTTTAATATATAATTGATTAAATATATAGATGTATGATTGTATAGAAGTAATTTTGTATTATTTTAGTATTATGGTAATTTGTTTGTTTATTAATTGTAGCGGTATAAATACTTAAGGTTAACATTAAAGGTAGTAAGGATTAGTCAAGACGCCTAACGATAACTTTAAATAGATGATTGTATAAGCTGAAGAGAATAAATATATTATTATTATTATTATTATTACATATTTTATTAAAAATGACAAAAAAAATTTACAGGGTAACCCGTACATTACGATCGAGTATATCATTACGAAAAAATGCAAACAAAAAACATTTAGTACAACGAATCTATAAAATGTCGCATTTATTTGTACTATTTATAATAATAATATATAAACACATTTAATGTAAATTTCATAGATTCATTGTTAGATTAAAAAAATCGTCACTCACCAATCCGATGCGCAACGAACGGAGTTATTCAGCCACGAAGCGATGATACTGTAACATACAAACATAAGATTCAAATTAAAACAGTGCTCAAAATAATAAATATTTAAAATTGAAAATTTTACGCGCACATTGAACTTTTAAAGTTCGACTTTGAAACACATACGCATATGCACACACGTAGGCACATATATTTAGTAATATTTTTAAAAGTTCCATTTTTTAAAAAAGATTATTACAAAATGTGTAATATATAAAATGTTAGATACATTCTTTTTCTTTTTCTAAATACTTTTAAAATTTGCTGAGATAAAACCGAATAAATAATAAAAATCATTTGTGCAAATAAAAAATATTTACCCCGAGGTTGCTCCGCTGATGATGATGCCCTTCCTGGACCTCCTCCTCCTCTCAAAACAGGCTGTCACGCAGTCCTTCCTTTCGTCGTCTCGAGACACTCGCAAAAAGCACTCGCGATTACATATGTTACAATCGCGCGAGGACTAATTAATTGTTAAAAGTCTTTCGCGCGACATACTAATGCGTCACTCCACGTTTATAACCCCATGATGATTTCCAATTCGGAGAATGCCCAATGGAATCAAGACCACCTTGATCAGACCAGTACAGAACACACGGTAACTAACACGAGCAAACACCGCGCAGAAGAAACAAAATTACAATCGTATTAAGATCGTAATCAAGAATTCTTACTGCCGTCAATCGTTTGCCAATTATAGAACGTGTATCTCAAATAACTCGACAACCGTGACAGCGTGTCCTCTGCGTCCCATTACCAGCTTTTTTAGGTGCGTCATCGGTCGTCGAGCATCTCGATGAGCGTCCAATACTGTCAATATTTCAAAGTGCGACCCGGAAAGAGCGGTTTCTCGAACCAAGAGCTCATTCGAATGGGAGTTATACAAGGTGAATTTCAATGGCTGTCCCAACTTTTTACCATGAAAGACGGAATTACCGACTGCAATCTTAGTACACATATGTACGACATATGCATGTGCACATGTCATACATGTGTGTACTAAGATCACAATCAGTAATCCCATCTCTCACGGTAAAAAGTTGGGACAGCCATTAAAATTTACCCTGTATGAAAAGTCCTTTTAGTCCTTTATTCACTTGAACGGCACTCCCGAAGCAAACGCGACGAACCGGCTGCGGTTCGTTTATTTTCATTTTAATCGGCGACGAGATTACATCGGCTTATGATTCATCGTTGACTCCTTGTGATCCATCGTTGACTCTTTAATTATCTTAAAAGAAATAAGTTACGCGTTAAAAATATAAACTATCGTATTATGTCTCCTTGTCCCCCAAAAATTATCCAATAAACAATTTTTTACATCAAATTATGTAATTATGTACACATGTGTTTATATTAATTACTCTTTCTAAAATTTCTGTTTAATATAAAAAATAATAGTCATATTAAAGAGACAAAAATTAATAGAATGATAATCTTTGCATTGTTTCTTTTACAGAATTAAGTATAAAAAATGAGGAAAAATCGCCCATAAATAAATAAATATACATTCTTTAAATCATAAATATATATGATTACACATGGACACATTTTTTCATTTCTTCATATTTTTGTAAAAGGAACAATGCAAAAATGATCTTGTTAATTAGTTCTTGTCTAGATGTTTGTGTGTTACTGTAACACACAACATAAAATTTAAATTGGTGTTTAAAATTATCAATTTGATACAAATTAATAACAAATTGATTATAATGACACATTTAGTTATCACTGCAAACAATACGATAATGTAATATGATGTATATTAACAGCCAAGAAATTGTTATTTTTCAACAACGAATTGTCCTTGTTCTGATAATATTATATTTAATGACATTCATAAATATGTTTTTCATTTAAAGTATATTCATAAACAAGATATTTTCACTTGTTATATTAATGAAATATGGAATAAGAGTTTGTAATATTAGCAAATATTTTCTTGTTTAATGATCTTATTGATAAATATATAATTATATTCTTAAGTTTAAGTTTTTTATTTGTTGTCTTTTTTACTGTATTGTAAATCAAAGATATCTTTTATTTATTGTTTATTACAAGTATAGAGTAACTTGAAATGTTTTAAAAGATTATTAAATATTAATTAATAATCATTCAAAACGTTTTAAGTTATTCTCTACTTATAATAATAAACAATAAATAATAATATACTCTACTAACAGTACGGTAGAAAAAATATAAAAAGAAGAGACATAACTATTAGGAATGTAAAAATATAAGAATATGTACTGCACAAATTATTAAATAATGATAGTATTATAATAATAAGTATATTTTTGTTTTAAAACAAGACTTAATTAGTTTAATTGTATTATGTTTCCACATAGCTTTGTTACAAAAAAACTGTAAATGCGGAAATTTTGTAACAAGTGAAAATATGTGTAATAAAAATGATTTGTTTTCGGATCTTTCATTTTTTATTAATAAAATGCGATTGCAATATTCTTTACATTTGTATTTTTTAAAATAATTATAAAATATTAAAATACAAAAAAATATATATTTTTTACTTCCATAAGCATTTAATATTGTTGAAGTAAAATATTATACGTGATTTACGAGTGACACTGACACGAGAAGAAGTTTACGTGTCATGATTGGCGGTCGCGCCCGCGTCGTTTGCGTGCCTAGCCGAGGTAATGATTAATCCGCGACGAGTTTCACATCTATCTATGATGTGACAGTTCAAGATAATCGAGATTAGTAACGTGTTGACGTGCGCGAGGTTAGTGGCGAGTTAGTTTTTAGTTTTATGCATAATTTGCATATTACATCATGGATTACATCGTTGAAGGGAATACGGCTAATTTGAAGAATTTAGTAAAACATGCGTTGTAATCAGATAAGTTACACAAAATTATCATTTTTGGTATAGAATAAATATTCTGAGATAAGAGTAATACTTTGTGTTACGTTTTATTTTTAGTTATATTAAAGGAAAGAGAGGAAGAAACGCTTTATTTGAACCGGAAGAAGAATAAGAAAAGAAAAGAGTGGACGAGTAAAACATCAAAGCTCGGAATGTATAGTGTGTCAGTATATGCTGCTGTTGATAAGAAGTTCACCGAGGTTCATCCCTTTTTAAATTGAGCGAAGTACTATCATATAGAATACTATCATATAAAGAATTGATAGGGCAATTCATGTTAAAAGGATTATTTGAAGGTATACTTTCTAGTTCTTCGAGTACATCATTATCTTGTGACAGGCCAGGTAATAGTTACCAGTGTTACATTTTTATTTAAAGAATATTGTATTACAACTGTGTGGTTCTTAAAGATATTGTACAACCATCTTTTTTAGATTCGGAAATAGATAAAATATGTGAAATCATGTCTAAAACTATTATAAAGTATAAGTCTAATAATGTCACTGGCCTGCCGATGACGCGGTCACAGGCTGTAATATCGGAGGTATGTTGATATGGATGTTTATATGGAGAAGGATTATCTCTACGTCTGTCTAATAACTGTCATGCATTTTATGCGAGCTGGACATACAAATAAGACACAGAAATATACAGATAAGGCTTTTAATCAAATTAAAAAATAAAAAGTAAATATTTAAATACTTTGTTCTCAAAATAATTTATTATAATCAAGACAATTCTTTTCATATATTTACAAAGATCACATTCAAAATTTTTATTTATATTTTTGATTCTCTAACTTATTTTTTTGTAAATGGTACAACACGTTATCTCATATTTTACTTTTCATTCTCTTTGCATCAATTTAATATATCATTATATTTATTGCTGTTTTACAATTAAGATTGTAGTTAAATTGTAATAATACATTTATAATTATATTGATTGTTCTTTTACAGTTATCGATAATAAACCTATTTTGTTTTAATTAATGCTCTTGGAACATATAATTATGTACTGGTTTGTAATGGGAAATAAAAACGTGGCTCTTACAGAAATTTTTCAGATTTGTTAACTTTGCAGGAGACAGCCTATGTTACTTAAAGGCCATGGATCACATTCACAATTTCCATAAGAGTCACGCTTTTTCTCATTCCAATGCACATGAATGTATGTTCTAAGAGCATTAATGCCCGTATTCATAGTCAGGCCTTATACTTAAGGCCTTCTTAAATTTGTCTTTAGATACTTTGTAGCCAATAAAATGATGCGTAGAGCATCTAAAGATAAACCTAAAGCTTTAAATATAAGGTTTGACTATGAATACGGGCATAAGTAAAACACTGACAAAATAGATTTATTATCAATAACTGTAAAAGAACAATAAACACAATTATAAACGTACAATTATAATTTAGCTACAAATAACAAATTTTTTGAATATAATCTTTGTGAATAGAGAAAAAATAAATTGTTTCAGGAACAACAAAGTATTTAATTACTTTTCAGTTTTTCAATTTGACTAAGAGCCTTATTGGTATATTTCTGTGTCTTATTCATATATCCGGCTTATAAATAGTATGCATGACAGTTACTAAATAGACTAAGACAGATAACTCTTACAAATAATCCTTGGACATCCATATAAACATATTTCCAATATTGCAGCTTGTGATCATGTCATCGACAGATCAGCTGCGTGACATTATAGTCTGTATACTTTGTTGTAATTGTCAATTTCAATATATTGTAAAAGAATAATAAACCAATCACTTCATCTTATCATTTTTTTTTGTAAAACTACGTTATATTTGGTACTTTCAAACAGACACGTTCAGTCAGCCACACTGTTAATTTCGAGCTTTGAAGTTAATTATATTATGTAATATTCAGAAGAAAATTTCCAATAAAAACTAAAATAATAATAATACTTAAATACAAAATTATTTTTAAAAAATACACATTGTGACACTTACTCGTAGTAAACATTTAACAATTAACATATTTTCTATAGTGCATATATATATTATATATTTTCAATATTGCTGTTGGACAATATTTTATTTAAGAAAATTTATTGTAAAGAAAAAGGTTTTTCTTGATAAGTCTTGATAAAAAATATAAACATATTTTTTTTTCTTTGACAAATTAGAATTCTTAATTGATGTTTTTGCAACAATCATATTTTTGGCAATTATAATAACGCAAATATCTGCTTGTAATAGTTAAGTTATACACTCTAATGTTACAATATGAAATAATAATTATCAAAAATAAAAGACAGGTCTATTATTTACTGTTCAATGTACGAAGAAAAAATATGTGAAATTAAAAGCGGAATGCTTTTATCATACATTATCGGTTGATCAAGTACTGCAATATAAATGTTACTTACCAAATAAATATCGCAACGTCCGCCCTGGAAGCGATTTATATCAAGATTGTCACGATCTGCTAATGAGAAAAGAACGCACATTAAAATAGCGAAAAAATTCCTTTCCCGCGCGATTAACGTTGCACATCACAATTGAGTGTCGCGCAATCGCGCGATCTTCACTCGAATGAATATTAATAAATACCGAATTATGACGTAAAATTGATATGTGTTACACTTACCAATTAAGTGATTCGCGATGCCACTTGTTCCGGAATCGATTCACCTTCCGTCCGTTACGTTCTAACAGCGACACGTAAAAAAGTGGAGTGAAATGGCTTCGTCACTCTCGCGCGGTCAACTTCACGCGTCTCAAAGTGACGCCACGCCGCACGGTCGGTACGCCGAATCTTTTTGCAGCATCCTTGCTGCCAGCCATCCTCTCCGTGCAGCACGATGGTGCAAAGAGATTCGATGCTGGCATACGCGTTCTTATATGCCCACACAAATAATTGATGATGCGACGACTGTCTTTCCGATATTACGGGCAATATGCGATTAAAATGGCGAAGGGATTTCTTCTCGCGCGATCACGATTGACATATATGTCGTTACGAATCGATTTCGATCTTCGCTCAAACAGTGTTGACAGATACGCTTGAACGAATTACAAGGCAAGGTTGATACGTGTTATATTTACCAATTAAGAGATTCGCGATGCCGCTTGTTCTGGAGCCGATCCACCTTGCGTTTGTTACGTTTTCACAGCGATATGCAAAAGGATGGAGTGAAACGACTTCGTCACTTTCGCGCGGTTAACTTCACGCGCCGAAAGTAACGCCGCGCCGCGGCGCGCGCCGCGCCACGCGGTAGCGGTATTTTAAATCAAATATAGCGGATTATTTTTTCAGGAGTTGGCAACATTGATCACATAATAGCTGCCGACACTGTCGATAGTGCGACTGTGCCACTATACGAAAGCAGCGACGAGTGTCAACCATCAGGTGGCGGACTGGTGGAGTGGTAAATGATTTTAGAGTACGCGAGGATGTCACGCAGAGCGATTAAAGCGATTAATTGGTCGGCGCTTGCCGAAAAAATTCCGGAAACAGAAAAAACAGCATTCGCCGCTTTCAAAGCTAAATCTGATCAGTACTTGCGACGGTCAGTGAATATCACCTTTTTTCGTGTCACATATGAGCATATTACATAATATGTGATATTTCTTGTTAAATGTTATATATTTCTGTTATTAAATGCTAAAGAAGAAAATATTGTTTCAATCAAAAGATTTCCTTTAGCTTACCATGAATAAAACTTTACATCTAGATACTTTGCTATATAACCTTACTTGGTTGTGCCT
This sequence comes from Monomorium pharaonis, assembly GCF_013373865.1. Classification (NCBI taxonomy): domain Eukaryota; kingdom Metazoa; phylum Arthropoda; class Insecta; order Hymenoptera; family Formicidae; genus Monomorium; species Monomorium pharaonis. The sequence goes on from NC_050475.1 coordinate 1,141,015, forward strand.
ACACTCCATTCTACATCTCTTTGAAGAGAATTAGAACCATATCTCTCACATCATCCATCTACACTTTTATAATATACTCAAACAACGAAATTTTATTTTACGCGAGCAGTATGTTTAGAATAAAAAACAATTTTAATGCTAATCTTCTGAATAAAAATATATTATTTTTATGTCTCAATCGTAGAATGAACATGAATCCCGAAACTCCTCCAAAAATCAACTGGTCATATTATAAGAAAAGTATCCCAGTACCTGGGTTAGTCGACAAGTTTCAAAAAGAATATGAAGCCTTTAAAATACCATATCCAGAAGATAAATATACTTCCGAAGTTGAGGCTGAAGAAAAGCAAGTGGTAAGATACTTATAATTATCTTATATTTTAAGTTTAAGTTTATTTCTAAATCAAAGGATATATTACAGCATATAAAAATTGAAGAATTTATGAAGGAGTCAAATGAACGTATCGTTACTGCCAACAAGGAAATTGATAGAATAAAAAGTTTGCTGCCATTTTCTGAAATGACTATGGAAGATTTCCGAGATGCCTATCCAGACCTTGCTATAAACTCCGATAAACCAACCGTTTGGCCACATATTCCTGAAGTGCAGCCAGAGAACGAGAAAGGACGACCAACGCATCATTAATATTACATTCTGTAATGCGTTCAGAATACGAAGTGTAGTCGTAATTTACTTCTAGCGTACGATTCTGGACCGCGTGCTAAGTTGGAGAAAAAAATATTATCTTCTTTGTTTCTGTAATATGTCTTCAAAGTAAATTTATTTACAGAGAGGTACATATAACCTCCTTTTGTTCCACACCGTTGATACATACCTTGGCACAGAAGGAATAGAAATATACTTTAATATAACCAAAAAAAAGGGCTATAATCTTTATTTTTACCATATATATTACAAAATTGTATTAATGCAATAATAGCGTTAGATCTATCAAATACTTGTTAATACTTAACATTTATAAACTTTTACATCTAGAAAACTATTGGAAAAATTGAACTTCAGAGAATTATTTAGAGAACTTAATAAACAGATTACAAAGCAGATTTAACAGTTACTTATTTTTAGCGAAAAGAAAGTCGAATTTCACTCGGCTGAGATGTGAATCCAATTTAGCAAAGACCTAAATCTCGTATTTTCCATATGAATAAAAAGAAACCGATATCACATCAGATGATCTTTTTGTGCATATTACATTAATTTCTGCAATCGCGTAAACATGGTTCTAGGATTACGAGTAGAATAAAAACATAAGATATACATTTCCATATTCTATCTTGAAACTATGTATAATAATTCTGACATCTCGATGATACAAGCATTTACGTGACACCCCACTAACACTTTGGTATGGTATTAGCTTTTTCAATAAAATACTTTATTCTTCTGTTTTACTTAACTCACATATATTTATAGTTATAGTTAACTCATTCCTTACCTTTAAATTTCGCGCACTTATGCTAGAACCAATCGACAATGCAGCAGTTGCGGCACCAATGTGTCACGTGATCACAGCTCTTCCGCAAAGCGCTTCACTTATGATATGGCGGGCACGCGCCACACGGTGGTGCATGATCTAGAAGGATAAAAATTCGAGGCAGGCGACACATCGAATGTGTCCTCTTTTATAACCTCTAAATCTGTATTTTCGTACTTGTATCTTCGCGAGACGATACGAAGCGGCAAGCTATTTCCCTGGCCTTTCTTGAAATCTGCACAGCCGGTCGATCGTTCATTTACAAGAGGTTTACCCCAAAAATCGGTGAGAAGTTATTTTCTTGTAGACCTCCAAAACCTTGGCTTTGCTAAGAGTTTCAGGAGCGAGAAGGAGAAGGAGAAGGAGAAGGGGGTAGTAACATTATCAGCAACAGATGCTGCTTGGGCAAAAGACCGTCAATACCGCGTCAATATCACGCCCTAGTCCAAAACAATAATCGAAATCGATATCCTTTAAATTCGCCATAGACTAACGGTGCTCCACGTGCCTCCATGGGAGAGATTCACAATTTTTACAAAATTTAACGCATAATCTGAATCGCTATGCCACCAGAAAAAGAAGTTACATTTTATGACACATAAGCTTACAGTGTTTCTCGTGCTACAATATTATCTCAGACTATCTTGATTTTAAAAAATATTTGTTTAATTTTACAGTAAGACTGAAATATATCATTTAAAGACAAAAATATGAAATGTTCAGAACTATGTTGTTTTTTTTATAACAGAAGAGAGATAGACTTTACATGTTGTGATGCTCTTATAATTTTGCAGTTAATCTTATATAAATTGTCTTGTATATGCATCAATGTTTTAAGGGTTGATAAATATGATAGGAAAATCTCAATCAAAAAGACAATGTGTATATATCAATTTCTTATTATGTAGTGCTTACACCATATAAAATATTTTCTTTAATATGTATAATGAGAACAATTTTTTGAGAGAATTAAGCATTGGATGGAAGTTATACAATTTTTTTTGTATTGATTGTCTTGATTTTTAAATTTAATTTTGGTATTTTGATAAAGTTTTCTTCGTAATTGCTAATAAAAAGTAAATTTTTTTTGATAGATAACCACAGGTTATACATCTATAAAGTGTGGGTCATGCAGACCACTTGCAGAGTAATGTAATGAATAACTGTGGGAACTCTAATACTAGCACGAGGCTACGTGGTTCCAAGTGCACCGAGACTCAAGACGAGTCTGTAAATCAAGGAGGGGATATAGAGAAAGAAGACAGTGGCGTGATAAGTGGTTACAGTGTAAATGACCTTAATGTATCGCGCAGTACCCTGGTCATTTGTCAGCGAAACTCCAATTACTCGTCAGACCACGGATTTGCTAGATTTAAATCAAGGTGTATTTTTTTCTTTATCTTTTTATTATTTACTAATTATTCTTTCTTATCACAAAATTCCTAATGAGTTAAGAATAATAATTAAAATATTTGCAATAGACTCAGTGGTATTCCAAGAAATGAATTTCGAATGGCACGTGGTGGTAGCTCTGCAGATCGTGCCAGAGGTGGAATACGTGGCAGAGCTTTTAAAAAGACCCTCAACGATCGTGAGTCAAATTCAGAGTCTATCCATCACTCTACATCTAGACCCAAGTTTCAAGAATCGTTGAAAAATCATGAGAATGCGCAGGGCAAATACTACGATGATAAAAGAATAAATGGTAATTTATCACAAGGATATGTATATTTGTGTGTGTGTGTGTGTGTATTCTATACGAATTTTGCTCCTTAAAGAGACCTACTTTTATTTCAGAGGACTCGAAGATTTCCAAGCTTTTGCGGCGATTGTGTCGCGAAGATGATTACGATCATCTCATGGTGCTTTGCAAGCAAGTGCAGGAAAGTATCGTCGCACCTGAAAATCAACGATTCATACGACGAAATTTGGAAAATATTTGTGAAAGTCTGTTAGATTTTTTACACTCTGGTCCTGGTCAGGAGGCAAGACAACAGATTGCAAAATGTTTGGGTCGAATTGGATACGTAGTGGAACAAGATTTTAAAAGGTATGCGTAATGAAGCGATATGAGAGAAATAGAGAATATATGTGAAAAATATTCTTTATTATACGCGTGTACACGTCTGTGATTTAATATAACAAAATGTATTTTTAAAAAGACAAAACTTGTATATATCTTTATATATCTAGGTATATAGACTGGATCTTCAGCAAATACTTATTGGAACATAAAGATGATGTGAAATGTCTATTAATCAAATCACTTATTGAGACGCTTAAGATGGACCCTGAAATGTCTAAATTGAAAGAATTTGCCGTGGTAAATAATTCCTTTTACATTAAGAATCAATATTTTATATTTTATATTAAATGCTCTTTTAACTTTTGCTTTTGTATATCAATGTAATAAGAAACTAATTATTATGTGTTCGCGCATTACAGCCAATAATGTCTCAATTACAATCAATATTGGAAAATGTTGATAGAGCAGATTTACTAGTGGTAACTGTGGATGCTATATTACTCATCATAGATTCCTATCCAGAGACGTTTACGACCCATTTCCGCGATACCGTGGACATACTTGTGGGTTGGCACATCGATTCCACGCAACAAAAGTCAGTTGTCGTTTATGCGAGTCGATGTTTACAAAAGTTGCGTTCATTCTGGATAGCGGATATGCAGTTTACTCTGACGTTATTAGGCCAATTCTTGGAAGATATGGAGAGTTACGATGAGGAATTGAATTTGCCCGATTCTGGACGTACTTCGCCCGGCGACGATGGATCCCCAACACCGAGAGAATGTATCCTGCGAATCACGTCATTAATATCTGTCTTCAATACAGTAACCAAGAGCATAGCCGAACATTTAAATCCAAATCTTGCACCTAACGTACAGTGGTCTTTTCTAACAAATTGTCTGTCCAAGATGCTCAAGACCGTTGTCAAAGCGATCGAATTGGAAGAAGAGAATGATACTTGGCCCAAAACATCCAATAACACGGAAAACTTGGTCAGATACGTAAGAAATGTGAGTTCGTCGGAAAAACATGTCGAGATGCTTTCCAAACATTTCAATAAAGACGAGATTACCGAGGAAAACCTTATTAAGATGATCAAATCCCTTACTTTAAATAAGAAAGTTGATAAGAAAAATTTCAAGATAGGTTCTGATAAAGGAAATGCTCTGTCCAAGGAGAAAGGGCAATTGTTGATGAATGTATTGAGATCAATGGAACCTAGAGACAAACAGATAGAAAACTTGGCGGAAGAAAAGGAAGAATTGATCGTAGTCGCGAATGAATGCGCCTTCTTGCTTCTCGGATATCTTCAGAGCCGTGTAGCAAAAAATCACGATCTTCTTTATAAATTTATCCAACTTCAATTACAGAGAGTCAATATTTTTTGGGACGATACTATTATTTCGATGTTGACTATCATATCGAAAATAATAAAAGAAGTGTCCGCGAACCTGCCACTGGAGTTAGTACACATATTACTCGGCAAGAATTCAACGCTGCTGAAATTGAGATTCCGAAATTCCATTTCTATTCAAAATGCGAGTCTGGGAGTATATCACAGTCTTCTAAGCCTGAAAAATATTCCATTACTGCAAGAATCTTATCGCTATATACTAGCGGATTTGGAGATCGCTTACAGGCTCATACTACCCAACATGGACATCTTGGTTGACAATCCATTAAATGATTTGAAATACAGTAAAAGTGACGTTGAGATTGTAGTTACGTTTATCCTATGTGCACTTTCGGACATAGGTGAGTACAGGTCTTATCACCGATCTAGTCGACAATTTCAAGAACTATTGAAAACAGTTGCAATTAATGCATTTTTTAACATCTTTTTAGCAAACGCAAGTAATTCGATTATTGGAATGTGGGCTCTTAAACCAAGTATCTTGGAACTTGTCGCAGTCAAGTTAAAACCATACGATACTGCACTATCTTCGGCGAGTCCGTTTTTACAATATAACATTCTGTATTTGCTTTACGCACATTGTTCCAGGTAAAATCTCAATCCTTTCTTTTGATAGTTGTGCAACATAACAACAAATATAAAATTTCAACGATAACACTTGTACATATGCGTGCGTTTGTGTGTTAACAGGTACAATCACTTTGTTCCAAGTTCCAGTTTGATAACAGGTACCACCGCTTGTCGCCCGATGGACATGTTTCCTGGGACTTTGGATGTACCAGCGACATCACCATCCAGTGGTCATCTGTCTATAATTCTCAATTTGATAGCAAAGACGTACAACAAGAATACACCTGCATGCACCTTGCTTCTTTTGTCCACTTGGTTGCAAGAGATTTGTGTACAGTCTGAAAAATACATTGGGATCTTGAGTGAAACTCAGGAGTGCCAAAATATCATTTCGTGTTTAATCAATTGCGGTGCTACAACCAATGACGACGTTGCGAGCGCGGCGTGCAATCTCTTGGAAATATTAGTGACCGCGAAGAATGTGGTATGGAAGCAAGAGATCTACTCAAGTATCGTCGATTTAGCAACGTTGCATTTGACCTCTTGTAACAAAACCATTCGCGAAAAGTACGGCGCGCTGCTAATGTGTATGCCCATTAATATTGTTATACCGAAATTAAACAAACAGCATTTATTCTCAGATACCAAGGTAAGTTTCAGCTTTCTGAATGAGGTCGTATGGAATGAATGGACTATGTAATACCTTTATATCTCATTTCATGTTGTGTCGAATGCCACAGAAGGTACGAGAAATCGTGACCTATTCGACAGAATCATTGATTCTTGCTCAAAGATTGCACATGCGAGGTAACAACAATGGAGAATTGTTGGCGCAACATTTTAAAACGTACATGGCGTTTCTTTTACAAGAACATTATCTCGACGCATCCGGGTTGTCGGAGATATTTACTTTGTGTTGGCCTGCCATGTAAGTGAGCTTCTTTAGAACTAAGATCGTTTTCATTCTCGAAATATTATAAAGTGCAGTTGATATATTTATGCGAAATCTTTTTATGCGCAGACCGGAAAATGGGACTACAGCGAGGATGTATGATTTGGCACTGGCAAATTGTACATTCCTGTTTTTTTGGAGCGGTTTTGAAGCGGCGCAACACTGCGTCCTCAACAAGCTTCGTACTTCTCTGGGGAAGCCGCAGGAAACGTTTACGTCGATCGAGAGTGCCCTGAAAATTCTGGCTCGTGAGATATCGTGCCATAATGGAATGGAGAAGGACATGATGAAAAAGGAGAGACTGGGATTAGATCACATCTTGCACGAGCACACGCGGGTGCGACTCTTGGTCGAATTTCTGGAACATCTGGAAAGAGTAATTCACAATGCGGCTGACGGTTGCGCGATGGCGCTCTTGCCATTGTCAAAACCAGTTAGGACCTTCTTTCACACAAACAAGTCAACATGCAAGGAATGGCTAAATCGTATACGATTGGCCCTGTGCGTGGTCTCGTTACACTCGGGCTTGGCAACGAGTGCGCTGCGAAACGGCCAGAGGTTACTCGAGGATTTGTGCAATGTTGATAATACGCAAGGCATTGAATTTGAGAGGGCAACTCTGTGGACGGCACAGGCGATGGTCACGCTCGGCGAAGCGGAAGCGTTACAAGGTCTTTACGTGTACACCAAGAGCAAGGACAGACATTTTCCGTGGCTGAAGGCGGCGATGGAGGAGGCCGCCGGACGTTACGAGTCAGCGGCGGATGTCTACAGGCAGATGATCGACGAACACAGCGCTCGTGTCGTTAAACCAAACGACGACGAAAATCGCAGACTCGAGAGTGACAATCAGGTACTAGGCTTCTGTATGCAAAGGCTCTCCAATTGTTATAAATCGGTCAACGATTGGTCCGGATTAGTCGAGTGGAAATCACAGGAAACAGAGATGCTGCGGCAAGATGATTATACCATCCTGAGAAGGCAAATGACGGAAAATATCGTTCCGCAACAGGCAGATTGCCTGAAAAAATTCGAGAAAGGTGAATTGATTTCATTGGACGAATTAACCAATTGGAATTTACTGGACGAGGAGAAGAAAAGTAATTGGAGCTGCGCGAAACAATTGGTTGCGTGTAGCAATAGTTTGACGAATATTGCACTGAGGCTTCACTTCAATGAATTCGATGACTCGTTTGACGAAAGTGTTATCGAGAAGTGCCAAAAAGTTGCGGCCAAGATAATGCAGGACGGATTACGAAATGTACCGTCGGAGTATCTCAGCGACGCTATATTGCTCCAGTATTCCGCGACGGGGCTGAAGAATTTATCGCGCGGCAAGAAGGACAGGAATATTTTCGAGTTGTACAAAATCGATAAAGTCAATAATATAAATTCGAACATTTTGACGCAGATTTTGTGGTGGTCCGAGTATCTGGATCAAGCATGCGACAGTAGCTCTTCCGCGGAAGTGGACAATTTACGATTACACGTCGTCAGAACAGCCAGGAAAGAGGGTAACTTTAATTTAGCGAAACGAGAGATAATTAAATATTTGAAGTCGGAGCGAGACTCGATCCGACTGCAAATTCCGATTGCTTGCACTTTTACCGAAATCACGAGCAGTATGCTAAACAACGGGTCTGTTGACGTGAAATGGACCAAGAGTAGTATGAGGGCCTTCAGGGAATTATCGAAATTACTTTATGACATGGAGAACACGAACGAGGCATTGAGAATGTGCTGCGTGACTGCGTTGGGAATTTCGCGTGCGATAGTTAGTGGCGAGCAATCCGCCGATTTACGAGAAACAGGAACCAAGCTCTTGCTCACGCTGGCCAAGTGGATACAGCAGGACACAAATGTGAACGAGAACCCCCAGCTGGAGGAATTGCTCAGATTCGAAGCCATGCACAATGATGGCTTAATGGACAAGCTATTTGGCGAGACAATCGATCTGATTCCCAAGTCGGACATGATAATCGGTAAATTGATGCAACTCGGTGTGAATCAATGTCCAGATCTGCCGCGCGCCTGGTCCAGCTTCGCTGCTTGGTGCTATAAGTGGGGCCGGAAAATCGTGGACAACTCCAATTCTGGCCAACTGACGGATACCGATCGTATAAACATACAGTCCTTACTGCCGATAGATATAGCCGAGGCCGACCTCGACACCGTATTCTCTATATTGAGTCAAAACAAAACCATACCCGAGGATGAGGGCGATATCGATACGAACGACATAAACACATCCGACATGATAGAGAGTCAATTGAGGAACGTGTCGGTCTTAAACCACGCCAGCAATGAACATCTCGGTATGTTGGTCGACATCTGGCGACAGGCGCAGAAGAGGATCTATTCGTATTACGAACTTTCGGCGAACGCGTACTTCAAGTACTTGCAATTGGCGAATAACGACAGCAACGAGTGCGACACCATCACGGCGACCTTGAGACTATTGCGACTCGTGGTGAAGCATGCTTTGGAGTTGCAAAATGTTCTCGAGGCCGGTCTTTCGACAACCCCGACCGCGCCATGGAAGGAAATTATACCGCAATTATTCTCGAGGCTTAGTCATCCCGAAGCTTATGTGAGGACACAGGTGTCTGAGCTATTGTGCCGAGTGGCAGAGAATTCACCGCATTTGATCACGTTCCCAGCCGTGGTAGGTGCGGTATCCGGAAGCCAGAAAAAGATCTACGACAAGATCCGAGTTTATGAGAAGCCAGATAACGATAATAATTTGCAGAATGATATAGACATGAACGCTGCTATGGAGGAGCAAGAAGAAGAAGACGGACGACAGCGGCGGCAGCAGCAGCAGGAAGAAGAGGGGAGGAGAGAGGACGATGACGAGGAGGAAGAAGAGGAGGAGGAGGAGGAGGAGGAGGAGGGGGAGGAGGAGGAGGAGGAAAACGAAAACGAAGAGATGGCAACGGAAACGATAACCGTATACAATGACGATCACGAGAGTTTTATGGATTCTTATTTCTCACAGTTGGTCGATTGTCTCTCTAATCGTATCCAGGATTCAGTGGTCCAAGTAAAGGTGCTAGTGAAGGAACTCCGACGAATTACGTTGCTGTGGGATGAACTGTGGCTAGCAACGTTGTGCCAACATCACGCGGAAATTACCAAACGTTTCGAGCAGTTGGAGATGGAGATTCAGCGAGTACAGGACAATATTTGGCTTACGCCCGAAGAGAAGGCTAAATTGATCGCGGAAAAGCATAGGATTATTTTGAAACCGATTACATTTATATTGGAGAATCTGCTAGCTATGACATCTGTACCTACCGAGACGCCGCATGAGAAAAGCTTTCAGGAGAAATTTGGTGCATCCATCGAGGAGGTGATAAATCGACTCAACAATCCCAAGAATCCGGCAAAGCCTCAAGTGGCCAGTTTGGCCTTGAAACACTTGGAAAGCAAATTGGCGCAACGCGTGCATCGACGAGCCGCTTATTCTTTGTCAATGATGGATATCAGTCCTGTCCTGGCCAATCTGAAGGACACTTGCATTGCCATGCCGGGCGTCGCTACTATGGGCGCCGATAACAGGATAGTCACCATTATGTCGGTGGACAATAATGTTCAGATTCTACCGACGAAAACAAAACCTAAAAAGCTCATGTTCCACGGGTCCGACGGTCACGTATACACGTACTTATTTAAAGGATTGGAAGACTTGCATCTGGACGAGAGAATAATGCAATTCTTGAGCATATGTAACACTATGATGTCGAAGAACAGCGATACTAAGGTCTATAGGGCGCGCCACTATTCGGTGATCCCGTTGGGTCCTAGATCTGGTCTCATTCAGTGGGTCGACGGCGTGACGCCATTGTTCATACTTTACAAGCGATGGCAACAACGTGAATGTGCCGTGACCAGTAAAACCGCTGGTGGCAATTCTACGATTATGCGACCATCCGAGTTGTTTTACAATAAACTGACACCGTTGCTAAAGGAGTGCGGAATCGGTTTAGAAAATCGGAAGGAGTGGCCTATTCACGTGCTGAAAAAAGTATTGGAGGAATTAATGAGGGAGACTCCGAAGGATCTACTGGCGAAGTTAGTTGCATATAATTGTTAAAAAAAAACAGCGTATTTTTTAACTGGATTTTTTAAAGTATTTTTTCTCTGTATTTTTTCCATTTTTTTTGTCTTTCTTACCTTTTTATGTACATTGCAGAGAAATTTGGTGCAACAGCATCAATGCTGGCAGCTGGTGGCAAGCTACCAAGAACTATTCATATTCCGTTGCGGTAATGTCCATCATTGGTTACATCATAGGTCTAGGCGATAGACATTTGGACAATGTTCTCGTCGACCTTAACACCGGCGAAGTTGTGCACATTGATTACAATGTCTGCTTTGAAAAAGGAAAAACTCTACGTGTTCCGGAAAAAGTGCCATTCCGCATGACGCCAAATATCAAAACGGCTCTAGGAGTAACCGGAGTCGAGGTAGGTTTTTTCTTAATCAAAGTTTTCTTTTTTCTCCACTGAGAACGGAAAAATAACATGGTTTCTAATTTTAGTGGCACCTTTTTATATGTACTAAGGTAGTTCGTATTTTTATTAGGACTTTTTTAATTCTAAAAAAATTTAATTACGATTGAAATTTTTAATAATTACATCGCTTTTTCAAATTTACTTGCATTTTTTAATTTTGCATTTTGTTTTAATTTTGCATCATATGAGTATATTTTTTAATTGCGGTTCTTTATAAATGTATTTTCGTTTTATAATTTTTTTATTGAGAGAGAGAGAGAAAGAGTATTCTTAGAGATAAATACAGATGTTAAAATTCAGAAAAACAGGACATTTTATAATTCTTCACTCCATTAGATAATTTTTAATTTTGAATATGAATGGAATTTATAAAATGGTGTTTTCCATTCTGTTTTCTTCAATGTGATCAGATTGAAAAACGGGTAAACATCTATGCGAATTGTTGCTTCCATTTATATGGCCATCTTGTACGTCTGCCTGGCCTTTTAGTTCGCGTTGTTTTTCCAAGTACATTTTGAAGCTCGAGTTGAAATTGTCATTTGGCGATTTAAAATGTAAAATTTTTTGAAAAGCCTTGCGAAAATTGGTATTTTTCCACGCGTATATGAAGGGATTCATTCCGCTGTTGGCAATGGCCAATGCAAACGTAGATTTGTACCATATTGTCATCGAGTTTGTCCTCCAACCAAAGGTTCGCATGCACGCCACGACAAAATACGGGAACCAGCAGATTGAAAAACATCCCAGTATCAGCAACACCACCTAATTTAAAAATCAATATTAATATCGTTACTCATTGATCGCGCTACACTCGCTACATTTGAAATACGTCTTCGCCTATAATTTTCTATTACATCCTATGCTTTAAAACACTATACGCACACTGTACCTGTACGCTTTTGCGATCGTTTTTCTCAGCGATGTTTGGGACAATACTAAGGTTCATGCGTCGCGCGTGCATGTGCGCTTCTCTCCAGATTTTCCAATATAGCAGAAACATTGCTATCCAACTGAGAAAAAATGCCGGCATCTGTATAGCCACTATGTAGAATCTATCAAAATTATTTTGTTGTTAATTGATAATGATATTTCAGTCGCAGTTGAAGCTATTTTGAGATAACGAACTGATCGTTCGAAAAATAACTAATGGAAATTACCGTGAACGTGACGTAATATTGCACGTGTAATAAAAATACATCGCACGTAATGGCGATTGATTGTAATTGATGGGAAACAACGATAAGAGAGAAAATCGTGGATAGGATAATATACGATAGATGTAGTACCTCGGCAATACCGTTTCCAATTCGCACGTCTGCGAAGTATCGAAACAATTCCAATATATCGGAATCGATGACACGGCCATAGTGCATATCCAAGCAATGACTATAATCAGCAGGACGCGCCGCTTAGTCGCGTACACGTTATAGCTCAACGGATGTACGATAGCGACGTATCGGTCTATGGCGATCACTATCAGATTGTATATGCTCCCGCCGCACGCCAAGCTGAACATTACGAAGCGCGAGATGCACACCGATTTGTTTTGGTGTAACGTGCTGTCCACGTAAAACGCTAAATGATATGGAAGCGTTACGCCCACCATAAGATCCGACACGGCTAGGTTTAAGATAAAATAATTTGATACGACATTTCGGAGCCTGCGAGCCCACATGATGGCCAATATTGTGAGAACGTTTCCCAAAACGATCGCAACCAACAAAAAGCAGTCCATCAGAATCCAAAACACGTGGCTATCTTGTTCCTTGTTTGCGGCGCTGTCTGTTACTGAGACATTTGTCTCAGGAACGTTGCACTCTTTTAGATTCATACTTCTGAAAACATTATAACTTTCAATTGTAGAATTAGAAAAGCCTGCTTAAATTTAAACAAGTTGTTTTAAACGGGCTACAAGATATCCCTTTTGATATTTGATTAAAATTTATTGATTTAAAATATTGAAAATGCTTAAAAACTATATGAGCAACACTAAATAAATGTGAAGCTATTTCAGCAGTAAGAAATCTTGCACTTGAATTATATGATATTTAATTATTTAGTTATTTACAAACTGAGTATTCGTAACACTTGATACAGTCGTGACTATTTGTATGTCTTACGAGTCGGCTATTTGTCGTTTTTCATTTTGCATTGTGTACCGTAATGCAAAATAATAAAAAAAGCATCAAAATAATTTTTAAGCATAAGACATACATGATACGTGAAAACGGTGAACCAACTAATACTGCTAATATGACTTACCTTCCGCACGCACACGTACACACATACACACAGAAAGAAACGGGTTTTCGAGGATACTCTGCGAAATGCCAAGATACACATCGAATCACGCATCACGTAGATTACGTAAACCTATGAAATCTACGTTGGAAATGTTTCAGTTAATTTTTCCACGATTACAAGGTGCTGGGAAAATGATAATTTACCTTTCTCTCGTTCGTTTTTGTCACTTTTTCAAGTAACAAGGTCGCGGATCAAGTTGACGAGAACAACTTGCGATGCAACAACATTCGCAATGTGTGAGGAGAATAGATCGATACGAAACGATTCGGTTTGGCTGATACGGTACATTGTGCTGCTATCCGTGCTTTGTTCGGAAGTGCTTTTACTTATCTACTCATCTGGTGGTTCCCCTCGCAAAAAGTGCTGCAACTATCAGCTGCGCTATCAGCTGCTCGTTTGCGATCGAAAAAGGTCGCAGAAAGCTCTCTTATGCGAAACGAACGCAATCATGAATGATAGTCATTATTCACCTAGCTATGAATAGTAATAATAACAATAATAATAATGACAGATATCACATTGCTATTTATGTGTGGTAGGGTATATTTAGGTTTGCTTCCGAGCATACTCTAAGAGTGATGCGCAGAGGCCGCGAGACACTTCTCACCTTACTGGAGGCGTTCGTCTACGATCCTTTGGTGGATTGGCGGGCGGGTGCGGATACCAGCATAGCGAGTTACGGCGCTTGCCAGGCCAGAGCGAGATGCACCGGCGTTGGACGGAAACAACTCGAGCAGGAGCTCACGCGTGCAATGTTTGCAGTAAGAACGGCGGAGATGCGCACCGAGTGGCTGACTAATCGGTAAGAGAACAACGAGACGCACACATTTCACACAGAAAATATTATTTCTATCTCTATCTTGTATTATTAAATAAAATAATATTTCCATCCATTATATTTATTATATTATCTTGTATTATCTATAATATATGTTACGTAAAGTAAGAAGCTTCTCGGCTTAATGAACAAAAGTCGACGTATTTACAATCTCTCGTATCATTAATTTTAATCATTTTATTTATAATCGTATACTCATTAGAGAAAATAGAAATCAGTTGCAAACAACTTATTTTTTGTGGGATGAAATTGCAGAGACGAATTGGCTAAAACCTTGCCGTTGCTGTGCCATCATCTAAATTGTTGGATTGAGGCTACCGAGGCATCGCGTCAATGTCAGGATTTACTGCAGGACCGACATCAACAGCTCGCATTAGTGAAAGAGGCGCAGGCGATGGGTCGGAATCACACGTTATATTCGGTAGTGAAGCGATACAATTCGTTCAAACGAGCGCGGGACTCTCACGAGAAAGCAAAAGCAGGTCTGAGGGAGAAGATAGACGAGTGTGAGAAACAGATTAATGTGCACAATGTGAGTAATGTACACAATCTGTTCGAGTGCAAACGTCAAAGCTCTTAACACCACTTTCATTTTCGCATTTTTAATGCGTTTAACACGTTATCGACTATTTATCGTAATCTCCTGATTATTGATATTTCAGATCGCGTTGGCTGCAGTGCGAGGACCTCAGCTAGGACAATGGCTAGCAGAATTGGGAAGCTTGACCAATCAACAGGATCACGTAGTGTTCGATCTTGTGAAGGAATTCCTACAGAACGCCGGACAAAGTCAGATGATTGTGCAATGCGAGCAGTCGGAGAACGAACTGACGCAACTAGCCACCGATCAGGCCTTCTCCATAAGCAAATGCTTAGAGCTGTTGAATCAGTATTCCGCCATCTGCAGTTTGTACCCTCTCAGCAGCCTGTCGCATCATCGTACCGTGCTTTATCATGCTTGGGCGAACGAACTGTTGGCCTCAGGTACCGTTGAGACGTGCCACGAGGTCATGGCGCGGTTCGAAGCGAGTCTAAATCCAATCAATCCTAACAATCCGCAAGTTCAACAGATAATAACATTCTCCTATCAATTGGAGGCCATCTTGAACGAGTATAGCGAGAGATATAAAAAGATTTACGAGAGGACGGTATCCGAAGGTTTACCGGAAGCTGGTAATAGAATCGAGAAGGCGTACACAGAGTCAAGGACGCAAATTACGGGATTTCTCCGACGAGAGAAGGGTGCGGAAAGAGCGCTCGAATGTGTCAATGTTACCGCGCTGTGTGCCTTGAATCAGAGATATTTGATGATGGAGGGCGCTGCCAAGTGCGCCGGAGATTGCTTAGTAGATCTTACTTCTCGCGAGGGGGACTGGTTCCTGGACGAAATGCGTCTGATGTCGTCGTTGATCGCAGAGTTAGTTACGTTGATACCGGAAAATCACAAGACCAACAACGATCCCAAGATCGCGCTTATCCTCAAATGCCTCAAGAGTGCCGATTGTATCTATAAGGGTTTGCAGGAACTCAACTACAACTTTCAGACCATTATATTGCCGGAAGCGATCAAGACCATTGTCACGGAGGAACCGAGTGTTATGCGAATGATAAGCGAGCTCGGTGAGATTATAATACTGACCGGAATACCCCTTGGTGATATATTGGCGCAACTCGAGATGCATCTCCGATTCACCGTAATGGAGATGGAAAGCCCGCATGCGGTAGTACAGAATATAGTGATGAACATGAGATTACGATTCGAGGCGTTATTGTCGCGACAGGCGGAAGTTCAGGATTTTAACCAAGAGGAAACTTTGACGCCGGGTCAGATGTTGTTGATGGGTTTTAACGGTCTGTTTGAAAAATTGCAAATGGAAGGTAACGCTTTAGTGGCTACCCTGAGTTCCTTGGACATTCCGATGAATTGGAAGAAAATCGATCAAATACGCGAGGCCAAAGAGATGTCGGCGCCCATTTTCAACAAAGCGGCCCGACAAGTTCTCGAAGACATATTCCTGATCAAGAGATTGCATACTATACAAGAATTTTTTATGATGTGCAGAGATATTGCTACCGCATTTAAGGGTGGGTTGGCGAATGTATACGATGACGAACGGCTCAACAAACCCGTCCGTGTGTTCACGGCCGATTATGTTTCGAGGCAATTGCTCGGCGTGACGTCGCAAACGTTGGGGATTGCCTTGTGTTTTTTGCTGCAGCGAATGGGCCTGAATGTAACCACTGAGATCGAACAAAGAGACATTGGAGCAGAGAGCAAAGTTTCGCTGGAGGAGCTCTGTCGGAAGATGGTAGACCTGTGCTTGAAAAAGGGCTTGTTCTCAACCTCGGTCTTGACGCAAGCAGGCGCGTTGAGTAGTACTTTGGAAAGCGCTTGGCGACGGAAACAGGCTGCTAGATTAGCGCAGCAGAGCGCCGAGGTAGCCAGAGTCAGTCTTCAGAGACTTCAACTTCAACAGACAGCTTATCATTGGTTACACGAGGATATTCTAATAATGAGACCCAATATCAGTCCAATTAATCCAATGAATCCAATGAATCCGATGCATCCTATGAACCGTCTAAGTGAGTTCTTTGACCGAGGTCACTTTTGCAAATTTTTACAACTTATTTGCTTTTCGATTTAAGGAATTAAAATTACATATTTAAAATTCTCTCTCTCTCTCTCTCTCTCTCTCTCTCTCTCTCTCTCCCCCCCCCCTCTCTCTCCCCCCCCCTCTCTCTCTCTCTCTCTCTCTCTCTCTCTCTCTCTCTCTCTCTCTCTCTCTCTCTCTCTCTCTCTCTCTCTCTCTCTCTCTCTCTCTCTCTCTCTCTCTCTCTCTCTCTCTCTCTCTCTCTCTCTCTTGCTCCCGCTCTTTTTCTATATCGGTTGTCTATCTATTTTGACAAAGTCTGAAATAATTTCCTCATTGTTTTTTAGATCGCTCTACCTTTATGCTAGAGTTACGAAAAAAGGCAGCGAAACTGTCCAATTTGCAGTCGCGAGTGTGCGAGGCACGCGAACAACAACAAAATCTTGTTTCGAGTGCTATACAACGTCTTAAATGGGCTGCCGGCGCCAATCCAGCACTTGGTGAAGTCATGTCTGCATTTGACAACGCGGTATTGTCATCTTGCGATAAGTTGACTAGACAACACAATCTAGCCGTAATGGTAGTGAACACATGCAATTCTATATTGCACTACGAGGCCTTGAGGACCAGGACGTCGGAGAGTGTAACGCATGATGCCAATCTGGCGAAATTGATCAAGCATTGGGAGGAAAGTTGCGTGCTAACGTGCAACCTTAACATCACTGTTTCCATGATAGAGGAAAGTCTTGTACAGCTGCTACAGCTGGAAAACAATGTGGACACCACGTGGTTGAAGCAGGCTGAGAAAATCGTGTCCGAAGTAATAATCGACACTCAGAAGAAGCTGCAGGAGAAACAAGAAGCTCTTTTCACGGCCGAAGATTATTTGAGAGAACGAGTAATGAATCTGCAGAACGTACTCGCCGAGCATCACCGATTAATGTCGGACATTCGAGCATTGCTAAAAACAATGGCCAAGCAAGAGAACATTGATGGTCTACAGGACTTTCTCTTCGCCTATCGATCCTTTACGGAGAACATTTCGGCGATAGTGAAGGAATTAGAGTCCGAGAATTTCGACTCGGCTCGTGGTATGATGATGAAAAAAGAATTGGAGGCGATAGCGATTAAAGTGCCCAGCCTGTACAATCGATTGCTGGAGTTTGCGAGTGAGCGCAACCTGAATTTGGTCAAACCCGCAAGCAATCTACCGAAGAAGAGGAGAAAGAAAAAGAAGGGAAAGCTGGTGCGGCAGAACAGCGTATACCTGAGCCCGAAAAAGGGGACATCACTGACTAGAGATCCAACCACGGGTAAAGGTAGGTAGTTAGCTTCCGACAGTACAATTTTCGATCCAGGGATTGCTCACATAATTTTCTTTTCATCCGTTGTTGTAGCCGTGCAAGAGCGGAACGCCTACGCGCTGAACGTGTGGCGCCGCGTGCGTATGAAGCTAGAGGGCCGTGATCCGCAATCGTCACGCAAGTACACTACGGCCGAACAAGTAGAATACGTGATACGTGAAGCGCAGAGCACCGAAAATCTGGCCCTGTTGTACGAGGGCTGGACACCGTGGGTCTGAACGAATGACGGCTGGCGCTCGCGCGCCCCAATGGCTCGACACTCGTCTCACACGGTATTCAAATTCGTACCGTCGTATCTACGTCGTCCTACGTCGCCGTAGGAGGCAAAACACTCCGCTTTCGAAACCAGTTGATGGAGTGTCCGGTAAAAACATCATCCGGGAAATAAGTCGGTTTTACAGCTCGATCGCGATATCGATTCCTCCGGCGCGACAATTGAAAACCCACTGTGCCGAGTGCCGATTCTATACTTTTCTCAAAAATGAGGCTGACGTGCCTGCAATCTATTATATTTGGGGATATCTTTTTATTTTTTTCTTTAAGGGGAATGAGTATATACAATATCGAGCGAGCGCGAATAAATAATATTCTTTTGGAAGCCACGAATTTTTGAGAGAAATGTAGAATCGGTCACGAAGAATCCTTAACGGTGTAGTCGCGAGAAGTTCGGCTGACGATATTGATGAGAAGTCCGATGATGATGATGATGATGATGATGAGGAAGATGATGATGAAAGTCTCGATAACGATCGTTGTCATAAACGGTCACACTGTTAATTTATTATTGATGGCTAACACGAGCTTGCCGTCGCGGCATAATGCTACCATGCCAGAAAAGGAAAGCCTGGCGTTTTAATCGATGCATTTAAATCGATTTGCACCGATGTTACGTTATAACTCTAGATATACGTATGGTGTACACGCGAGCACACTTGACGATTAATTCAGAATCCGAGATTACAAAGGCTGCGGTCCACTTGACGCTACAAATGCTTCGAAGCGTTTGATTGACCAATCAAAACAAAGATTTTTACGAATTGACCAATCAAAGAACGCTTCGAAACGTTTGTAGCGTCAAGTGGACCGTAGCCACAGACATACATTATTGCATTACTTTTTAATCGAGATGAAAAAATAAAACGAACCAACCCCTTTTAACAGAGAGATTAAAAGTAATCTGTTATTATTGAGTTATATGTAATTAAACAATTAAATATCTAAACTCGGCGCATACACGTGCACGTGCGTGTATATTTAAAAAAAAATGAAATAATTTCGCAGAACTATTTATTACCGATTAACGAAACAAAATTATTTCTGTAACGGATACACGCGTGACTTTGAAAGTTTGCCGTTTCGATTCATTTTGAGTTTTATGGCGTTAGCATCGGACGATCTCAGCGAAAGAAGAAATTCATCAGCTTCCTAGCCAACATTGACACTTGACATATTCTCGCTGCTCTCTGACGTCGTATATTTCGCCCAATCATTTTTTAAATATATGCGGTCGCGCGTGATAAGTATTCTCTCACATATTGCAGAAGTAATGTGACAAAGACTCCTTTCTTTCAAACTTTTTTATCGCAAATTTTAAATTATAAATTGCAAATTTAATTTTATATAACTTATTGGATGTTATAGATGATAATACGAAACTGTTACGGAAACAAAAATAGAATCATTTATGGAAACGCAATGAAATTTTATACCTATACAATCTTTGAATTTTGTCTCTAACACAAAATATTTCGACAAATTTTATATAACGAACAATTACTAGTTTGGCGCAAACGGACTTTTTTGTGTAAGGAGAAAGAATGGAGAAAAGAAGATTCATTACTTACCACAAAACATTATGTAATATTTATACAATATAAAATCCATCTCCATTATATTACTTGATGCAATATGCTGAAACTAATATTAATATCATGGAAACAAGCGAAAATATTTTTTGAGTGAGTGCTCGTTACTAATTCATCCGTAAGTATTTCTAATTCTTATTGAAACATTTCAGAATCATTTCCTAGATGAAAAAGTTTGAGAAATTTTATTAGAAAAAAGTCTTGCAAAGCTACAATGTGTTGTAAAATAAGCTACTGTATTACTATTTTCGTAGATGTTGAGATGCTTTGATTTTACATCCAGTCCACTCATTAAAATTAGGGTCTCTCTGCCAGCCATATATCGGAGGTGCAATCACCACCAGGGTATCTATACAAAGATTAATAACACGATATGAAATTTTTTTATTGCACGAGATAAAATAATATTCTCTGGAATGGAAATTTTAAACTTTATATTATATTTAAGGCAGAAATGAATTGAATTTAAGAAATTGGCGTATATAAATGATTTATGAAATTAAATATGTTCAATCTCATTGAAATTAGAAATTAGAATTGATAAAAAGAAAAGAGCTGTAAAGATTATGTGAGTTTGTTCTTGGACAGTAATATAAATAAAATCTGAAATTTATTTCTTTTAATTTATCTTTTTTTTTCTAGTAAACGAAAGGGAAAACAAATGGGGATTCTTGATCTATTGATGCAATAAATTATGGTATTATTATTTCTCACCTCATCTCATGCGCCAATAAAATATCGTTTTTATCGGTGCCAAAATCAACGAGAAATTGATGGTCGAGTTTCATTCCGCCTTTCTCGACATCAATATCAAGCTTCACCATCGTTGATCCATACCTAAATATCACACCGATAATATTATAGCGTATTTAAATATTCCGTTTTATTTGATTTTATGGAAGAAAAGAGAAGGAATGGGATGAAAAAGAAAAGAGATTATACTTACTTGAGAAGATCGGGATAAAATTGTTTGTCCCATGGTTTAAAGATCGACGTAGTCACGTATAAGCGACGTCCATCCAAACTTAACTGCAACATTTGCGGCGCACCATACAATCTACGTTCCTTGATGTAGACGGGATCGGGCTGACCGCTCATTTCCTCGTCTTGCACCACACGCACCTGCGAGTCGCTTAGTATCGATCCTCCTAGAAAGACCTGACCAGTCAATCTTGGGTTTCTTGTATCGGAGATGTCGTATTGTCTAACGTCGCCATGCAACCAATTGGACAGGTACAGATACTTGTCGTCCAGACTCAGCAAAATGTCGGTGATCATACCTAAGAAACAAAGAAAAACTTTCGTAAAGAAAAAAAAAGAGAAAGCTCGCAAGACGTTACATCAATTATGATATTATTGATGAGTACATTTTCTTGTAAAAATTTGAAAGAGAAATTTGCAATTTGTGATAGAAACAATCTTTATTATGTTTGACAATTCGTGATACCCGACATCAGAGGCGCGATCCATCCTTCGACTTTTTTTGGTGACACCTGGATCACCTTTTCGCCTTTCCAATTGTCTTCCTTCTTGTAAAACCGATAAACATTCGACGTTACCGCGCAACCCACGAATCCTTCGGCTGCTAATGGATTATGAAGGAATCTTATTTCAAGTGGGGCGATTCCATCATCTCCTAGATTGATGCTTTGTTTCAGCTTTCGTTCGTTCCACGAGTAAACATTCAAGGTTCTGCCATATATCTCTGCAAAGTTATCAATCATTTAATCACGAAAATTAATAATCGATACTCTACGTATGTCCTCCTTTCCTCCTCTAAATAAAATTAATTCAGGGATAAGTATTTACTGGGATTATGAACATCCTCTGGGATGAATCCCTTCTTAAAGACTCTAGGTGCGCCCCACTCTGTAGCAATGAGCGTATCGTGATACGGTTGGTACCAAAAATCATATCCAAAAGCTGCTCTTTCACGGCCTTTGGTCCACGTGCCTTTCGCTTGAAGGGTCTGCGCATCAATGCAGAAAAATTCGCCCAATCCATCGCCATTAAGATTACCCATGGTAGAGATGAGTATCTCACCTGTTGGTAGACAATGAGAAGTGTGCGGCGTAGATATCCCGTATTTATGCATCTCTTCCGGTTCCACAATCTCAGAAAATAGAATTCCAGATAAGTACACATAAGTATACGAAAAAGAGAACGTCAGATGCGCGCGACGATGATCTTGATACCTTTTTGATCTTGGGCATTTTCTCGTTGCTCGTATCAATTAGGTACACCCGGTCCGACATAAGACAGGGCAACACCAGCGTATCGCGTTTTCGGGGCGATCCATGACAGCTACTACAAATGTTCCAGCCGGAGTGATGTAACTCGTCACCAACAGTCAGCATTCTTAATCTGTGTATTATCTGCGTTTTCAAGTTCCAGATCAGAATTTCAACGAAGGAGTTTAAATTTTTTTGCATTTAATCTACAAAGATTTTAAGGTGATAAAAAGAGGTCATTTACCTGACAGTACGTAGAACTGTCAGGATCTACATCCACCGTGCAGAGGACATCAGCTTTCTCAGGATTCGTATGTATGCCAATGACGTACAGAAGTTTCTCGCGCGGTCCCTCGAGCATCGCCGCTCTCGGACTTGCGTAACCCGGCCCAGAACACGCTACACCCAAGTCCATTATTTTACCACTTATATTGTTAAAAACGAATACAAGATGCCAATAGATATAATATATGATTCTCTATCTAATTCTTAGACTCGCTGTGTTTTATCGTAGTAGTACCTGTAGTACTCTATCGTAATTAAATTTAATGCGATCGAGTACCTTTCTTTTCCGCCATCGCCATCGCGTGATCGGTGCGACGTCGTTTAACGAAGACTGAAGAGTAGCGAAGGAAAACCGCCGCGTGCTTATTCACTTCAATACAAAGTCCGCGAAACCGTCGTCATCGAAGCGTACGGACCTGTTAGTGAGAGCGCATGGAAGGGGGAACTCGCATTTTATCTCTTCCTGTGATTTTGTGACTCTTATAAACTTTGTGAAAAAGTCGTTGCCATCAAAATCACCGTTGCCATTACGTCAAACCGAGGTCGATTGATAACATCACAATCAGAAGACAGCGAGAAAATATCAAAGTTATTTTGGCCACAAGTTATTTCTCGTTGTTACAGTATATGTACGACACAATATCAATGTTACAAAACGAACGGTATCAAAACGTTATCATCGTCAAGTTAACAAGAGATAATTTCATTAGCTGCAAAATAAATGTGTAACGATACCTTAATCGCTAATAATCAACTCAATATATATATATATATATATATATATATATATATATATATATTAAAAAATATATATAAAAGGCAAATGTAGAGTAGACACAAGGTACACATAAACAATTTATTCATATCTTTTTCCAAAGAGAGTTACAAAAATAATTATGTATACAAGATCTCTACTAGGGAGAAAGAGAGAGAAAGAAAAGATCGCATCGCTCTCACGTAAATATGTACCTACATATACAAATAAAAGGAAAGTAAAATTCAAGTAAAAGTACATACAAAGTGACAATAAAGGGAGAATGACGCTGATCTGTATGATAATACTCATAAACGTAAGTATACATACATATATTGAATTATATATTGCGCGTGATGATGTATTAAATCGCTCGAGAGTCAAGATCCATTAAATATGTCGATATTGCGAAATACGCAAAACGTGGTATACCAGATCCACCCGCAAAAAATATTTTAACAACAGCTTTCTCGATAAATTTTTTAAACGGCAAACAAATCTCTTTTAATAACTTTTTTTCGATAAGAAAGATATACTTTCTCGGCACAGATATTTGCTCGCGAATCTGGAAGTCTGTATATTTTGTCATCGGGTAAGCTATAACGCAAATACTTGATACCTATTGTACATTTGACAGATATCGTTTTATGATCTGTCGTTAATAGTAATAATATCGACTGAGATAAGTTGAATTTTTACACAAGATGAGAACTCATAATTTATTATATAAATTATGTAACGATATTAAAAGATGTTAAACACAATTCAACATTTGGCAACTTCACAGACAATTCGATCCTCGCTCTGCTACATACATGCACATAATCATGTTTACACAATATTATTTATGTGATACAGATGACATTACATGGTCACAGTCATGTACTTCATATTCCAAATTTGCTTCGGAATTTCAAACGACAATCACTATTGTAAACGTTAAAGCGTTTTCGTAATCGCGTGGATTTATTAATTGACCCCCTTGAACATCTAATTTACCGTAAGGTGATCGAATCATCTATGATATGTTTCACGCTACGTAACAACAGTATTTGTCAGTAGTAGAAATTTGATTCGCTCATAAACGGATGATTGTCTTACTAAATATGAAATTAATTCGTCCCTTTTATTTACTAGTTCAATACGATTAGATATAAATTAATTAATTAAAAACGACAGTTCGATCGATATCGTTATATTGTCGCGCACATATTATATATGACAAAAAAGCTGCGAAATTTTAATATATCGAATAACGATATCGAACGGTCATTAAGAATTACAGAATCGCACTGCAGGCGTATAAAAATAATTGAAATTGAACAAACAATTGAAAATGTACATATTTCTCAATATATAAAAAGAAACTGCTCATTAAGTAGACATCTATAAAACTTGGGGTATAATTTGATAATAGATATCTATCTAATACTTCTCCCATCACATTATGTTTGGTAAAAAAACAGATACAGATTCTCTCAAATCAGTTATCGATAATTATGCATGATGATAAACCGTTTTCTTCTCTTACTCCTCCTCATTTCGCTTAATTTCTGTCTTCGTTTCTCGTCGAGTAACGAACATATCAAAAGATTCTCCCGATGGAGCGCGACTAGCTGCAGCAAGCGATTCCGCACAATTTCCGTCTGCGAGGCGATGTCATCGAAATCGCTGTCAAGTCTATCCAAGTGGCCGCTAATGTTAGCGATCATATCGATGAGCAGGCCGTCCCGCCTACGCGTTTCCAGCGAAAGTTTTCTGCTGAGCAGAAAAATCGTCAGGCCGATGATTGTTAACACCATTAATCCCAGCAAGCTTTTTTGTATCGATGGCAACGTCATTTCCAAGGAATACCTAAATACATCTCTCATTCTCTCATCGCATCGTCATCTGGTATCATCGATGGCTACTTTATGTGGTATTAGCCACTGCGCAACGTGTGAACTATACAAGGATAGAAATCTGTCGTTTAATTTGATTAATAATGTAATCATCTAACGAAAATTGTTAGAAATTCATCAATGTTTTTCAAAGACCTTTTCATTCAATGGAAATGCATCTATCCACTTAAGATAGACAAATGAGCCATCGCTCCTCGTTATCACAAACTGATTGTAGAGGTAGATAGTTTCTCTTTTTCTCTTTTTTCCATGGTTTTTTCTGGATGATATTCTCCACATTAATCAAAATTTGTTCAAATTATCTAAGATTGAAATACAGAAACTGATAATAACCAAAGCGTGTTTTTCCTTAGCATCGGTCAAACTGAAGGCTACGTTCTTCACTCCGTCTTTTCTTCCCCTTCTCTCTCTCTCTCTCTCTCTCTCTCTCTCTCTCTCTCTCTCTCTCTCTCTCTCTCTCTCTCTCTCTCTCTCTCTCTCTCTCTCTCTCTCTCTCTCTGTTAGGATGCTCTCGGTTTCTGTTCTTTTTTCGGTACAAATGCCTACGGTTTTTATCTATTATTAAAAGCGAGGCGCGGCTGTGCTTCAGCATGCCACCCGTTTTGCTGCTACCTACCGACTGTTCTATCAAACAACGATTGAGATTTATCAAAACTCTTCCGGGTAGATTTTTCCTCCACTGTACTAAATGTGAATGTACTTAAACAGTTGTAATCGATAAAATCTGTGTGCTCCATCGACTTTTCACAAATATTTATTCATACTGTATCATGTTTGTACCAAATACGAGCGAATATTAAAATATCAGTGAGAGACTTAATTGATTTGACGTTTGGCACATGTTATGTATAGTAAAAAGATGAAACTTTTGTATAATTGTAATCCATTACGTGTATCAATGATAATTCTTTAATTTTTTTAACTTTAAATGCTAAACATCGAGTCAAGATGTGCACAAAGAATAGAAATATCTTCTTGGAATCACAACTATTATGATAGGTCTTTATCTAATTGTAAGATGCAGTTAGATGTTAACTAATAATGTAAGAAACTGGAACGTGACTTATTGTGTCATAAATCTCTTACTCTGGTTGTTCATCTTGGACGTATATGTGATGAAAATTTCTCATTGTAGTCCTCGATTTTTCAAGTAGCAATTTCTACTATGTTGATCGTGCATCGACATTCTTGGCGATTCATGTGATTCGACGGTATCGACCATGATACAATATGTCACCCACTTGTAAAGTTGTCGCGATCAAGAAATCACTATGCCATGTGGATATCGACACTCGTACTTGTTGAATCAACAAGGACATTTGGCATTCGCGACAAACTTCGTTCCACGTGTAGGCGCGGCTGTCCTATTTGCGAGGACACGCGGTCATCCCCGAGCAACCCCGATCAACATTTTCAGGAACGTAACTTGATTTTCAATATCCACGATTCTAATTTCGATCGGTTCCCTCGATATTATTTGTTCATTTACTTAAATTTGTTTCCCAACAACGTAAAAAAATCTATTATAAAAATAGCGATCAGCAAAAAATAATCTTGTTTATTATTTCGATCAAACGAAAGTTAATAGTAATTAAATACTTAATAGATAAAAAGTTAATAGTAATTAAATACTGTTCCAGAATAATATGTGCTGGGATAATATCAAAGACATTTCTCGATCTTATTTTCCTGGCCACAAAAATTTCTAGAAAAGACACCAATCGATGTCTCCTATAATGGATACTAAAAACACTGGGATATGCTGGGATACTGAGAGATCGAAAACAACCGCGATCTGATATGTGTTACAGCAAGTTAGCTGGCGCATGCGTCTATTAATCAATAAAAGACACCTCTTGGTTGTGGGCTGGTGCTCCCAACCTCGGCCCGGTCAGTTGACATGGGAATGGATCATCGGCGCCACTCGACTGATGGAGATTCTTTTAAAGTGAAGATTATCGCTCATTCGCGTTAAATATACATT
Source organism: Monomorium pharaonis (assembly GCF_013373865.1). Lineage (NCBI taxonomy): Eukaryota > Metazoa > Arthropoda > Insecta > Hymenoptera > Formicidae > Monomorium > Monomorium pharaonis. Next base: position 1,168,107 of record NC_050475.1, read on the forward strand.
TTTCAGATAGAGTTTATCTTCCAACTCATTTTTCGCGTACCGTGATTGCAATTCATTTTTGAATAATTTTTTTCTCCGGCGCAATGTCGAGTGATGGTGGCACTTCTTTCACCGAAACCTGGGCATACTTTCGAGACGGAAGAAACCTATAAAGAATTAAATCAAGAGATTACCATAAAGAAAACGTATCGATATCGTCTATGATAAGTGTAGGAATATTTTATGCATGCGTGATAATTACACGTGATTACAATATTATCTCGGTTTTATGTATGTATAGGGTATGTAATTCTTAATAGATAAAAAATAGTAAAGTTAATATTAATATTTCAGAATACGTTATAAACATTATAAATAACGAAAATGCACTTTTCTCTTTTCTTATAAAATAATAATTTTAAAATCCAATATAATCTAAGGAGCCCTTACGAATTTCTTACGATTGACATTATATCGTCACGTGATATATATACCTAAATACATATACAAATGTTGTATCGAATATAATATTATTGTATCGTACCTTTTCATCATCGGTGTAATATGATCGGGATCTACGCTCTCAAGATCCATACCGAAGACATAACTCGCGATAGTGCCGACGACGACAACAATCACCGCTCCTATTATGTTATAGTACATGAAGGATATTTGAAAAAGTATCATGGGCTTCTCGTTGGAGTCTATTTGAGTAGCTGGATTGGTCGAAAAGGTCTGATTCGGCAAGTTAAATGGGCAATTGTCCATCGACGTGGGTAATGAATCATATTTAATTCTGTCATGCATGGTGTGCCATTGAGCGCCTCCCACTAGCCAAAGCATGTTGATTAAACCGATGAAACCTCCGAACAACGCGCCTTTCGCGTTTGCCCAAGGTACTAGCATTCCTAACACGAAGAGGCCAAGCAAGGGTCCGTCAGTCACACCACGCATACTTACACCTATTTGGAAGACTGATCCTAGTCGCTCGACCAAGAACACCAAAATAACTGAGATCACTCCGGTTACCACAACAATGCCCTGAAGAACGTTAATTATAATCAATAAGTTAATTAGCTTTAAATCAAGTCAACTTTTTGAAAGAAAAGAAAAGTCTTCCATGTTCTTCTAAAGTGAGTGAGTGAACGAATAAATGAGCGAGCGCGCGCGCGCGTGTGTGTGTGAAATAATTATATTAATCGATCGTATCGTTCTCACTTTCATAATGTTGGTAGCCATAGCTTCTTTCTTGGGACTATCTGGAATCCGCGGATTTATAAAGTCTTCGTAAATGGTACCGGACACGGTGTTTAGATTGGCGCTCAGAGTTGCGAGCGCAGCGCTTACTAGACCCGCTACGAATAATCCCGGAAGTCCTGGCAGATGTCCAGCAACGTCCATTACGTAGTATGGTAAAGTTTGGTCGGTGCGACTAATCGCCTGTTCAAATGACAAGATTTATAATTTTTTGCAATAGAAATATCATATAATTGCAGATAAAATATATATCTGTATTTCCATCTATTAAACATTTTAATATTTTTTAAACGCACAATTTATAAATAATACAACATACCTTCGTTAAGAAAGGATCACACTTATAATATTTGGCGAACATGATTAATCCAATGAATACGCAGATCAGTTTGACGATTATCAATCCTATCGCGGTAATCACCATGCCGCTGTGAGTGTAATAAAAGAAGGAAACGATTAAATATCTTGCTTCTAAATGTGTCGCAAATTTTCTAAAACTCGAAAAGAATCTTTAAAGTCTTTTTAAAGATCCGTTAAAGACGAGTTTACAGGACAATGAAAGTAAAATGTTACAACGATTTTGGATCGCAAGTTACCATGTCCAGAGTAAGATTAAAAAAAGTCTTACTGTTTGGCGTCAATTTCTCTAGGTACTGACAGGAATCGCTGCACCGTACCTGGATGAACACCGTGATGCCCGAGCCATATTACCGTCATACCTATAGTCATACTCCAAAAAGTATTCCTCGCCAATGGACTCGGATCCATACTAATACAGAAAATGTTTTTTAAATATGAGACATAATTTTATATTACTTTTATAATATGTAAAATAGAACGAAAAAAAATTGAAAGTTTTTTACTCAAAGAAAATAAGACGACCGCCTTCACTGGAAATCCTCCACACTTTTTCAACGTTACCAACGGACAATATTCCTAGCACAAGAACCACAAAGAGTCCACCGACGGTTACGGAAAATTGTATAGTATCCGACCATACTACCGCCTTTAGACCACCCTACGTGAAAAGCATGAAATTATTGAGTCAGTGAATGAGAAATGAATAAATGAGAGAAAGAGAGAGAGAGAGAGAGAGAGAGAGTGTGTAAACTGCAAAATTGCAAAATTTTCACACTTGTTACTGTACTTACAGAGAATAGAAGAGATTTAGATTCTAAATCTATTCTAAATTTCAACTGTTTTTGCGGTGAAATTTTCTCGATTAATTTAAGAATATTATAAAGAAGATATAACTTTTTCACTATGCACTTACAATGCTAGTATAAATGATGCACACGATACAGAGTACTGGCGTTATCGCATGAACGCTCAGATTACTGACTTGTGCGAAGGCGAGAGCAGGTACATAGATGACAATGGGCAAATACATGAAGAGCGAAATAGTGAATAGCACTGAAGAAAGGATTCTGACTGGCCTGGTGAACCTGATCTCCAGATATTCAAAAGTGCTGGTTAGTTGCAATTTGTAAAAGACAGGCAGAAAAACATAACAGGTGATGACCGCAGTGAGAATCGACGAGATGACGCACGCGGTATATTGGCTTCCGTAATGAAAGACCTCCGTGGGTATACCCAGCAAGCTTATACCAGAGACGTGGCTAAACAGTAAGTTTGCGTTATTATTTTATTAAGATATGAAGAAAATCTGAAAAAACTAGAAAAATGTGTCAATTAAAAGAAAACGCGACGGTAACGGAAAAAATTAGTTACATAAGAGATTTAAAATGATCTCTTTCAATCAATCACAGGATAAAGAGAAGACTCACTGACCTAGCCAGGATGCTCATCGCAACAGGAAAAGATCCCATCCGTTTACCGCCCAGGAAATACTCCGTTGTGCTGTCTTGCTTGCTGAAGAAGCCAAAGTACACACCGATGAGAACGCTGACGAGCAGCAGCAGCCCAAAGAGCGTGTAATCAAGCCATCCGAACACGAAATGATTCAAATTCTCCGTTTGGTCAAACGGGATGCTGGTGGTAAGAGGATTTTCCATTGCTACTCCCTCAAGTTTCATTAAGAGCGAATCAGTTCGGATGGACCCTTTTTCTCCGAATACCGAAAAGACAGCGATACGTGATACATATAAGTATACGAATCTCTTTCTGTCCTTCGCGCTAGTTCACCTCTGGTCCGTTTATCTGGTGTAAGAAACGAGGAACAAAATGCAATCAGACATCGCTGACTTGCAAATATGCTGATGCGTTATAATTTTACCATGATAGAGATTAATTTATAACAGGTACGTATGTGATAACGTATCCGATGACGAAACATGGTATCTTGATAATTTCGGAATAAACGAAAACTAAGGAAAACGTGAGACAACGAGAGTGATGAACTGTACATGCAATCAGTCTTGTAACGTCATCAGATTTTTTACTAAACCTGACGGGATAGAAAGAGGAATTGACGCGAAGGATCGAAAGGATGTAACTTACGCTTTATCATATCATTGATTTTGTGTCAACGTAGCAGCAATTGAATTTATTAAATTACAGTTGATCACAGAGAAGTTCAAATTTAATATAGGGTAGCAAAATAGGGTAAACTCACAATATAATGTAAGCTTATACGAATCGTCGTAATCGTGGCTACTTTCATGGCAACTTTTTCTTAACACTATTGTGTGCTTTTCTAAATCCTAATAATATCTAGCGATACTTCCGTTCAAGGCATTCAATGAAAACTGACAATCAATTGCGCCATTTTCACAGACAGTGGCAAATTACTGCCGCGATCTTTGGATTTTTGATTCTATTTACACATATACAAGTTTACAATTTTATGGAATTTTCCAAGACGAAACCGAAAGAGAATGTTTAAACTCCATATATATTTCATCAAACTTCTTTCTCAAATTGCGAATGATTCTCGACAAAGATAACGGAAGATTCAAATGCCCGATATCACCATACAAGGTAATACACGAAACACAGGAAGACTTGCGATATGAGACTAACTTCGGAGATTCGGTTCGTCGACGCTGAAGAGAATAGTCCGAAACGCAAACCAACACTTCTTCGGAGATGCGCTCGTAGAATGGAATTGTGAGGCGAGATTTGCGCGCATTGTCGCAGAGGCGCTTCCCACAGATTGTCATCTTGTGAGCCCAACAGCAGAATGTACTGGCCATTCCAGTTAATGTCCAGTTTGACCCGCAGTCTTAACGTAGAAGGCGCCTCAATGGTGCGAGGAACACAATTTCTTGGCCAGGTGGTGAGCGGCACTCCAAGTCGCTCCCGATCGATACTACAACGAGTGGATATCGCGACGTCACCAAACATCAAAGTGCTCTCGGCAATATGTAGATCCAGTTCTGACGTACCAGAAAGAGTATTCCAGATTGGAAAAGGTTTTTTGGTAGTGATCTTGTCGTATATCTGACGATCTCGCAGCATCGTCGTGAACCTCGATTCAATTATAAACTCGTCATGCAAAAGCTGATGAACCCCATCAGTCAGAGATCTTTCCTGTCTTTGTACTTTATTATCCATTCTAACTGACCATTTCTCATTTCTCGGCTCGTTCGCGACATTTAAGTTGTTTCGTAGAGTACGAATGGTTGGGGAATCGGTAATGCTCCTTTTGGAGCGTAAGAATCTCGTCGAAACGTTGAGTGAGTGACTGAGAAAATCAATCTCTCCTCGATCGATCTCTTCGTGACGTCTCTGTCTTCCAGCTCGCTGAACGTAGCTTCCGGCTGCGGTTAGCGCATACAAAAACGTCCAACATTGCGGATCATCATAATAATCCCAACGACCAGTCCACAATCGATCTCCTGAATATATTTGAAATTGACGTCTGAGCCAGATGCCGCCTTCAGAGCTCTCGCATCTCTCGCTATGCCAATAACCTCCGATCAATGCGGGCAAAGCTGCCGTTTGGTGGAGAAGAGGTGGGCTGAATTCGGTGCTCCGAGACACACCGCTGCATATCGGGCAACTGCTCGCCTATAACATCGCCACTATTAATAATGCTTTCTCGATCCATTCTCTCACCGTCTCACGGTTCGAGTTTTCATTATTCCTTATATATCGTCAACATGGTAGAGACAACAATGTATAATATTATAATTAGCCGTTACTTGTACCATTTATCGCGAGCAACTGTGCTCTTTTTTCTTATTGTAAAAACAGAGAAGTGCACCTATTCTATGGATATTCTGCAGTAAGAATTCTATTTGAAATGACATTGTGTCTGTGCAGACAATACGAATAATGAAACAAATTTTAAAGTCTAGGAAAACATACCGTATCGATGCGGATCATTGCTGTGGATTGCAAAGAAGTCGGTTTATAATTCCAGCGAGAGTAAACGTTGGGTGCGGGACTGGCCAAAAAAAGTTGGAATTGTGCAAGTTTGTGATATCGATCGTAGCCGAAAGAGCTTCTGAATGATTTCTTTTGTACTCTCAGCAGTCTCAATTCAGTGAATTCAATTCCGAAGGGCTCTAAACAGTTGATACCGAGCCGTTTCTTCGTAAACGAGTGAGTTTGTAGAGAATTGTAAATCGGACCTTGCCACAGCGACGTCGCGGCTGAGCGTTGCCACGATTGTTCGTAAACTATTTCGGAAACGTAAGGTCGCCATTTCGGCCGAGGACCACAAGTCAGGTTCAATCTGTGCCCAAACTTATGAGCGACCTGTGAAATTAATTTTCATATACATCAATCGAATCGATCACAAATATCGATTTTATTTTCTTCTGCACTTTTAATACCTTACTTTAATATCATTACTTGAATATCTTTCATATTCATACAACAATTGCAATTTCCAATTTAATAATTTTACTTTGCTGCTCACAAATTGATCTTTTTGGATCTAATTTGTTAATAGGTTTGGAAAAACGTACTTGTCGATTCAAAGGTATAATATTAATGACATCCACATGAAAATTTGTTTCGGTAGCGCCTGAAACGACGGCGGATGATCCTAGCAACTTAAGGAAACCCCGAATTGTGATAGTATGCGTCGGTATGCTGCATGACTCTTCGGCATAATGATAACGCAACAAGAGAAACGTGCCATTCTCGAAAAATGTATATTTTCTGATTATATACTCCGGGCCGGCTCGTACTTCACATCTGCAATAAAAAATCATATTACTATTTCCATTAAACTCAAATCAACTGCACAATCTATGAAAGAAGAGCAATTACTCTTGAGACAACCATGTAGAATACAATCTGGAGGAGCTATCGTCCACAATTGTCTCACGATCCCCCTGTTCAATCTCCTTAATAGCCGTTTTGCAATGCGCCAACGAATTTACGGATTCTCGCTCATCAATCAAAGTATAGCTCATTTTCGCTATAAAACAGGTATAACATGTTTAAGCAAAGTGGCAAGGATGAAAAATATACTGATCTTGTTATAACGATATTATATATGTAATCTATATGAATGGCCGAGAAATTTTATAGCAATCTTGATGTCATTGGTATACGAGGACGCGAGATATCGTCCTCAACAAGTCAATTTTTATGACTTTTGCGATCTTTTGCAGTAACCTGATAATTTTTCTCTAAATTTGACAATTTGCAAATTTCTCAAAAGAAAAATTAGATGTAACACGCAACAAAGATTAATCTGACAATTTTTAATTGGTATAATTAATGTGACTACATCCGTTCAGAAGTCTCACGTTACAAAAGAAAAGTAAACAAGTTTAAGGGCTGGTTGTTCCAACTTCTTGGTAAACTTATCTACTAGGTAAGCATGTGTCTATCTTCATTTCTTTTCTTAAATAAATAAAGACAAACATATATTTACCTGATAGGTAAGTTTACTAAGAAGTTGGAACAACCAACCCTAAGCGTAAATATGATAAATATAACATATTTGTATAGTTTTACAATTTTATAATATGTGGTAAATTTATTTTTAAAAAATTATTTTTTCGTTTATGTATGATACTTTATTTAATAAAAAGGGAAGAGAACAAATTGTTTAATTAATTTGAGACGCTAATAAAACTGCAATTTGTTAAAACATGCCGTGTCAAGAGTCAATTTATATGCACAATTGGCATGTATAATACGTAGAGTCAAATTACCTATTGCGTGTCGATCGAACAGACGCAAAATAGATTATAGTGCAAAATAGATTATAGTGCAAAATAGATTGTTAATTATAAGATAGAAGAAATGATATGAAAAAAAGAATAGTTCGGCATGCTGTCACGACTATTTAACATTCGATCGACGTACAGCGTCTCTCGCGCCTCCATCAGTCTCCCTTTTTTAGCATTTCTCTGCGATTGTTGCATTTGGTATTCCATGTTGGTGCGTTGGAATAGGTGCTTGATAATGCAACGGTGGATTGGTTGGGGGACAACGACGTTGACGCGAATACCTTCGTAATACGTAGCGATTTCAGACTTTCTCTTGTCAAAAAACTTCAGGAAATTCAAAATAGTTAGCGTGGTGTCAGATTCATTATTTCTATTAAATTTTGCTTTAAATAATATTACAAACTCAAATTTCTAATGATATTTTGCTATGACTTTTGTCACGTGACTTAAAAACAACTTTAATAGAAAGTTGAAACAATTTTATTCCATGTTACATCTTTTATATTTTATTATATAATTATTGCTAGTATTGCACGCATTCTTAGTATGGTGCACGGTTTGTGTGTTTCTGTTGCAGGCATGCACATGTATAACTTCCTCTTTCCCAAATACTCTAATATACTACACTCCTTTTTGCTCTTAAAAAGCAGTTAAGAAAAAGTACTGCGATATTATTCCTTTCACACCACTTTTGAAAAAAAAGTTACAGTTCTTCAAGTCTACAATTCGAGAAAATTTTTACGTTTGGTGCAATACCTTCATATAAAATCAATTACATTTATAATTTATCATATTTCATATAAAACATTGCAAAACTTTTTTGTATGGTATTCACAAGTACTCGTTTGAGCATTTTTGCGTTGGCTGGCTCTCTCTCTCTCCCCCCCCCTCCCTCTCTCTCTCCCTCCCTCCCTCTGTGTGTGTGTGTGGGGGGGGAGGGGGTCTGTCTGTCTGTCTTTCTTTATATTTTACATGCATGTCACATCTGGTGCATAGATACTTACTTATTGACAAAATAACGATGACGACAGATAAAGTCATTGTAACATCCATTTTTCTCTCGTCTTGTATCGATCAATGATAAGACGCGCAATGATAGAACACGCGCATTTACTTGAGTATATCCCTCCTTCAAGGATTGTAGGTATCACAGAACAAATGACGGTTTGCGTCGCGTTGCATTCGACTGCACGCACGTCTTCCTTGGAGAATTTGTTTCTTTGGCGACCTACCCCAAGATTATATAGCCTCATCCCCACTCTAGCGACTCCTGCTGATCCGGCCGAATCCCAATCGTATGTAGCGGAAGACCGCAGCGAGAGAGAAAAATACATTCTCATCCCTGTCTCCTAAGAATCAAGTCAAACCCTGCTGCGAGGGTTTCATGTTAGATTTATATTCTGATTTTGTGGTACACACAGTGTCCCACTGAGTCCTGTTTAAAGCTAGTGCAAGGATGAGTCAAACTTTCCGCAACATCAGAACTATGCTGGTATAGTTTGCACCATGGAAGAAATCTCAACAGGTTATCCAAGCTGAAAAAATGGAAGAGTTGAGAAGTTTATGTGGTAATAGTATCAATTTTCTATCATTTTTTCTCTTTATTTCTTAATTGTTCTTTAATTCCTTTAATTATAAGCGATTTGCCCAATTGATTATATACATTGATTATATACATACATGTATATACGTAATCAGTCAAACAAATCATTTACAATTAGAGGAAGAAAGAATAGAGGGGAAAAAATGATAGAAAATTTATACTAACTTGATTAAAGTGATTTGATTTATAAGAATACAAAAGAATACATAAGGATGAGACATATCACTTTGTTGAATGTTTCTTTAGAAGAATCAAGATAAACAAAACTTATAGAAAAATTTAAACATTTCTAATTCTTTGATTCATTTCTCGATGCGCTAAAATTTTCATAGTGAAAGAAATAGATACCGCATATAGATTCGTAATTTCACAACTATGTATAGAACGAGAGCCATTTATCAGACCAGTCAGAAGACTCACAATTGAAATGCAGCGCTGAGCTGAGGGGCGCATATCAAGATTCGCGGTACGAATATGAGGATGATTGTACAAAGAAAGATTCCCCCGATCGACTGAAATTAAAACGTGAAACATAATTAACACGCCACACGCGTATACAGCGTATATTAGTTTGCATCCGCCATGGGCTCGTTTATTAAGAGGCCTTCGATAAAAAGAACTAACCAGTCATTTCACAGCCAAATAGCCGATGCGGCGCACATACACACACGCACACTGAGACTGCGTCTATTAAGCTTTGGCTGCTGATTTTGATTTCTTTATCGAGCCACGTTGTATGCGGGGTACGCATAGGGACACTGAGGGACATCAGAGAAATACCGTCGACACACACTCAAACTCGAAGAGATGTTTACTCGCGGCAGGTTTGCTGCGGTGGGTGGTCCATCTGCAAAACTTGCACCTGCCTTCCGTGACACCAATTATTAACGCTCAACCTTTAAATTGTTCATCGTTGGAGCGATTGCTTGCACCTTTTCATTTTCTTCTTTTTCGTCTTCTTTCATTCTTTTCCATCAAGCTTTCACTTCTAATACTAATACTGTGTAATTTACTTGATCTTTAATGCAAAAAACTTTAGTGCAAAAAACATAGTACGATGTAATCAAAGGTAACATAACTCTCATCGAAGCAAATCCCGCGCTAATAAATTTTGCAACAAATACGCCCTCTTGCCGCCAGTTAATTGTACAAACCAAAATGAATCGGTCGAGATAATACAATTATCGATCGTAATTTAACACAGTTGGCTATGTAGAAAACTAAGTTACGAACGAATAATGCACCTACATGTGTAACGTCGATACAAACAATTCGATCGATCTATGTACTACACAATATATACATATGTATAATATATGTTAATTATTATTAACCTTTAGACTGCCAGGAAAGCCACTTTTGTGATTCTGAATAAAGTTCGGAATTTTACATAATGTACGTGTGTATGTATACTCTATAATACAGCGCGCTAATTATAAGTTTCGCAAAATTGACTAAAGATGTCGTGAATAAAATTATTTGGATAGGCCAGGCTAGATCTCTAGGCCAGGCCATGTGTGCATTTGTTTAACCTCTACGCTGTATTGCATTTGGAGAAATCTGGAGAAATACATTTTTGTGAAGAAAATAGATATTGTAAATAGTGCGACTGAAAAGAGAAGAAATAGAATAACTATCTAAGCAGTATATAAACATTACACAGCGTCTTCAACCTGCCCTTGAAATTAAAGACGTTAACTCATCATTCGGTGGAAACTAGAAAGAGAACACAATTTTACTATTCTCAACAACAATTATCAAATTATTCGCAGTGATGGGTAAGCAAAAGCGGCAGCGGCAAAAGCCTCACAAGGAAAATCCCACTGGATTGCCGTCCGTCAAGGAGTTCGAATTGAACGAGCAGTTTGCGAAAGGAGAGAAGGAAAAGATTTTGCAGAATGTTTACGATGATGTAAGTGATAAAATTTTATCAATATGTAATATGTACATAGTTTATTTAAATAAAATCAAGTTATATAATAAAGTGGAAGACTTAAAGAATTAATAAAGTATAATATATAGCAAAGGTTTGTCTCTTAAATATTTCTCTCTTTATCTTTAGATACAATCGAGTAATCTCGAGGAAAAATTATCTGCCCTGCAAATACTGGCATCAATGTCTTGCGACTTTTCTATGGCCAAACAAATTGCTAAAGATGGAATAGCAAAAATCATTGGTCCACTTTTGATTCATCATAACGCTGCTATACGAGCAAATACTGCATACACCTTGCGTGAAATTGCTGAAAATGGTAGGGAAGAAGTGTGTAATGATTTAATCAAAGATGATATTATAACTCCGCTTGCTGCATTACTGAGACAGGTATGTAAACGTACATTATATCCATATATTTCAATAACGCTTAATATGCAATATGAATTGGAATTAATAATTATAACAATTTGTAATTTAACTTTAAATTTAAATAAATTTTCTATTTATAGTACTATTTGGATTGGAAACCAAAAGAAGTTGGAGATGAAAAAGTGACATTTATTCGAGCAGTTAGCTTGTTGTGGATATTATGTGCAAATAATGAAAGGGCAATCAAGCGAGCTAATGAGGAAGATTTGGTATTATTCTTGATAAAATTTTTAGATGTTAATATTTATGGAATAGAGATTGTTACGATCGTAACTCGATCCATGATATGCTTATCGGATGAGAACGATGCTGCCATTAATAAAATTAAACAAAGTGAATCAGTTTTGTTTAGTTTACTGGATTTAAAAGCAGACGGTGAGGCTGCTTTTAAAGTATTGTCGTTAAAAACTTGTGTAGCTGATATATTAATCAATATCAGTAATTATACTGACAATAACCAGATGCATATATTTCATAAAGTGTTAATGGTATTGTCTGACGTACTTGCAATCGATCATCTACAAACGCTGTCTCATTTAATATCTATCCTGCCGCATGAAAGCAATGCTTCGAACGATAAGAGAAAAAAAATACAGGAAAGTATAAAAATATTGGAAGTGCAAGAACAAGCTTTACAGATTTTAGCAAACTTATGTTTTGAACATGAGGACAATGCAACTGATTCTGACACCGACGATTTTGAAACAATGGAGCTAGAGTCTGAAAATTTCGATGATAATTCTATGAATGAAGATTTGAAAATGTCGACGCTTCCAATGGAACTAGTTGAAATTATAAACAGCTGTAACTTGATTGATAAAATTTGGGAAAAAGCTAAATTTGTAGTGGATGAAAGCAACCAGGAAATCCTGGATCAAACCGAAGAGGGAAAAGCAACATTGAAACAATTTCGCGACATTCAGTGTGCAGCTTTTTTATGTTTAAACAATTTATTACCTAGCATAGAGATCGATGTTTTTGGAGGCGTTGATAATTTATTTGGGTAGATTACTTTCAAATTCTTTGATAATTAAAAATGTTTTTATTATTTATAATCATTTTTATTGATTTTTTGGATATACTCTGTATCCAGGAAATGGATGGAGATTGCAACAGAGTTTAAATACGTTATCAGGAAGGATGATGAGAAATCAGATGCGAATATTACAGAAGCGGGTACTGCTGCTATGAGAGCTATTCTTCAACGTTTAGTCGAAGTACGGGCAAATGTCGTCGAATTAAATCAATTAACTTGTAACGATATCCAACCGATGTTAAATGAAGTGAATCAATGTATCAATACGAATGTCCGCGTTAATATGATAAGGATGCTCTGTAATTTAGTACTGATTATGTTAAATAACAAAGATTCAAAAAATTATGAAATGATAAAGGTAATCATTTTCATTCTTAGTTTACTTGGATCTTCTGTCCAAGAAAATATAATTTTTTGTTACTATTTATTTTTGACAGCTTGTTTCCACGTCCTTATTAGATATTTCCAAAACTGAAACTCATGTATGGGTGATAGCAGAATCTCTAGATGCAATAATGGATATTTATGCAGAAGATGAAACCGATCATCTAGCAGCAGATATTAAATTAGTCCAGAGATTGCTATCTGTAATGCCACATTTCAAAAATAAGGTAAATATCTTTTTTCTGTATGAAATATTATATATTGATGTGTTCCCATGTAATTATCTCATAGATGCATCAGCAGAAGAAACATTTACAAGATGGCACAGTCATAGTATCAACTGTGAACGCAAATTTAATGAGGTTTATAAAATATAAACAAAAGCGTCTAGGAATTAAACCAAAATAAACGTTATGAAACAATTGTTTTTATTCGACAATTGTTTTGTTTCGAATTACAGACATTATGAATGAAAATATTTCTACAATAAATAACTTGTAAAATACTTTTGAAAAGCAAGAGAAGTACGCTGTTATCACTTCCTGTTTCCTACACTTTTTTAATTTTAATTTTTAAGTTTTTAATAGATTTGGAGTAGGATTATGTACTTTATCACATATTTCTACGATGTTTAGGCTTTATTTCGCATCAATAAATAATGAAAATAATAACTAAGTGTTACAGTAAATATATCAGAAGTAAAAATAATGTATAATTAACATTCATAACATAATCGTAACATAAAAATTCTAGTTTTCTCTGCAATAAATTTTTTGCAGAAAAATATATTCAATATGCATTAGTATGAAATAGTTGCGATTTAATAAAAAAAGACAATATAGAATGTAACAGTCTTTGAATAAGTTTATCTGTAAACATAAATTTTCGAAATTACAGTTACATAATTATCCTCTCAATACATGTAAAAAATCATGAAAATAATAGAATTTTATTGGAAAGTCTAAAAATATGAACAAAGCTTTAAAATTTTAAAAGGACTGTCCTCTTTTATCATTGTCGTGTAAGTTCCTATTTTCATCCTTTGATCTAGATTCAGATGTGTCTCTTAAACTAAGCGCACTATGTCTCCTGGGTTTCGGTATTGGATTTACCTCATCCAACAGTTCAGGTTTGTGTCTGATTGGTTCGGAAATGTGTAATTCGATCACCTTCACCGTGTCACGAGACGCTGGTATTGGGGAATCCATTAATCTAATCACATCAATGTCCTTCTGCTCACGTGGCAATTTCTTGAATTCTAACTTAATCGGACCAGATGGCCCGTCTACCATATTTTCAAAAAAGTGTCGACGATTCGCCTGGATAGATAATCTGGTGTTTGTTATCGGATCATCGTGATTCACGTTATCGATATCTTCTTGTTCTTTATATGCGTTTTTGCTTTCCAATGTCTTGATCTGTCTTTCAATCTTTTCTATTTCTTCCTTCACGGAAAAACTATCACTTTGCAATAACGAACCTTTTTCTCTCAGACAAACTTCGTCAGATTCTTGATCGATGTCCTTGATAATTTCGATCTTTTCTTGAGATGTTCTTCTATATTCTATTTCTATAGGATCTTTTTCAATAAAATCTTTAGCAATGATATTTGATTGCTCCTTATTTAATTTCTTATTAATTTTTGCTTCGGATTCAGTATTCTTTGATTTTTCATCACAGTTAAATGTTATTTTGTCTTCTAAAGAATTCTTTTTTTCTTTTTCGCTAGACTCGTAATCCTTAGAAATGTCACACGTTTCATTCTTACCGATATTTCTCATAACTTTGTCAAACGACACGTCCTTTGCAGTCTGCTCACTTTCTTTCCGCGGCGATGTCTCGCTCAATTCTTCATAAGTATTTTTCATCTCATTGATGTTTTCTGTGACCTTGGTGATATCGATCGGTTCGGTTATTTGGAGTTCAAGTTTTGTCATTTCTGGTATAGGTTCTGTTTTATTCACTTCCACTATAGACCAATTATTTATTTCCTGCGGAAAAACATCGTTACAGTAATTGTATTTATTACTTTCATACGTTTATTAAATATTATCGTCTCATCCACATGTAATTTACATATCGTACCAGAGAGGTATCCAATTGTTCCTTCTGTTTCGGCGGTTGCGGTGCTCTTCGTTTCTTGCGCCCGTACGTGCTTGTCGTACTGGTAATGGATGTACAACTATTAATGGACAAATTCGATCTTCTCACAGTTTCTTGATTAAATCTCTTAAAAACGTAATCTTCGGGAACATTTTCGTTTTCATCTCTCAGGCTAATATTACCGGATCGATTAGTCGAATCTTCCTCTATATCCGATGTGACTCCATTCAATCTTTGTGATGATCTATTGCCGAATCTTCGCCTGAGGAAAAAATCGAACCTCGTATAAAACATTTTTAATATTGAACAAAAGTATATTTGTTGCATTTTGACAAAGCGCTATTATATTTATATTATTAGAAAAATTCCATTTACCGCTCAATATTTATAAATATTGTGATAAACTGAAGTTTCGAATTATCACGACTATTAGAAATATCTGCGAAAAACAAGACATACAAAAGATCTTACATTGGTGGAATCGGGACCTCTTCCGGTTGGTCGTGACAACTAATACTACCATTTTGTTTAGATTGCTTGTCCTCGAAATCTAAAGGTGGTATTTTGTCCGTCGGTCTTGGGCTCACTTGTCCAAATCTGGAAACCGTTAAAAATTTAATTGTAAAACAAACATTTCTCTCTTTAATCTAAATCTTCTAGATTCAAACAGATAAAAAAATAAGCATAAGTTAGATGTGTGTGTGTGTGTATATATATATATAATATTTTTTAAAATTATAATATTATTTATGTTTAATTCTGCTAAGTTTACCTTCTGGCTGGTGGTTTCGGAGTGAGATCGACGTTCATAATAGACACTGTGGTAATTTGAGGATTTCCATCGTAAGTCCTAGCAGGATCCCCGTTTACCGTTAAATTCGAGCTATGTCTCGAGATATTATTGTCGTAAGTGTACTTCCTTCTTCTCGTCAAAGTGCCCAAGGCTTCATCAAATTCCTGCTGATCCTTAGACAATCGTGGAGGTGCTGTCGGTCTATCGTAAGGCTCTCTCTTATACGTAGTCGAGACTGCGATACATAAGTTGTATTTTATATATTTTACGTTATATTTAAAAAATATATATCACTGAGACTATACAAATATGACAAATATAACAAGAGTGTAATTAATTCGGATAGACAAACCTGTTGTAATAGTCGACCTTTTTTCCATCGATTCTGGAGTTTCTTTGCGCTTTCCGAACAATCCATTCCTAAATATGAAGATCGATATTGAATTAATATCGCATTAACTCTCTATATCTATATTATCTTATTGAATTACAGCAAAGGATAGATGGTACTTAATTTAGTATGCAATTAAAATTGCACACTCTAAGTCTACATTGCACACTAACTTAAAATGGCGTTAAATGAAATTAAAATAATGTAATATTATTTATTTAGAAATGTTCTAATTCCGCAGTGAGCGACAGTAATAATCATGTTGCACATTTTGCGTTGTCTTAATGAATCTATGCGCCGTATATACACGCGAAGATGACGAGATTGCGTGGCTCATCGTTTGACATACTTCGAACATGTGCTAGAAAATACATAACGTGCTAACGTCATCATTAACGTCTTGTAAATTTTCGCTGATTGCGTCAGTTAATGATCCAAGTTTAAATTAAATTACGGCGCTACTTTGCAAATTTAAAAATAATCATAAAAGTTTCCAAAAAACATCGTGTTATGTTATCTGGCGATATCTCTCTTACAAATGTATTCTTAATTTCCCCACAGATATACTTGAATTAAATGTCGAGAATACATATACTTAAGTTAACTTATGACACAAAAACTACAAAAAAAGCAAATCTCCTAAAATGTCACGCGCGTGAATGGCAAAGCCTTCCTATTCACATTTGCAGTTAAAAACGCCGATTATATTCATCCTCATTCCGCTTAATACCACTTCCACTTTGCTGGACGACGATCACGGCTGATAATTTGAAGCGCACTTATATTCGTTACTGTAGGTACTTGCGACGCGTTAATTCAACTTTCGATTCAATGACGATGCTTACGGCGCGGATTCTTCGGTTTCTTCGCGCAGCTCTGATTAGTTCGGTTATTCTGATTGCTAATCAGACCAGAACTCAATATAATTTTGATGAAAGTATTTTTTTCATCACGTGTGAATAATGCGGGAATACCAGCGCGAGGAATAATTTTCTGAAAAAATACAGCATGACTTTCGTATAGTGCAATTGTATGTGTAATATTATGCCAACAGTTAATTGTTCTATATCTCTCGAAAAAAAGAAAAGAATAGGGAAACTTTTAAAATAAGAAAATAGGTAAGTTTTCGACAGCATACTGTTATATTTCATAATGTCAAAACGCTTTCACGCTTTGTTTCTTCGTATTTCCTTCGTAAAAATAATGAACAAAAGTTCCACACGATCGTTTACACGTATCATATTTTATTATTAGTATACGCCACAAAGAAAATTGCACAGCTAAAAATACTTACCAAGTTGATTTGATCGAGAAACTGTTCGATCTTTTCTTTCGGCTTCTGCCAAACGTCCAGAACTTGTGTTTGGAGTCTTTCGACGATTTACCATCGCGATGCACTTGTGGTTGAGAATACGTCGTGTCATCGTTGAACGGATTCAGATGTTCCGGATAATCATATATCGATACGCTAGGTCGTCTGGATCTTGACGATGACATGATTCACCCGTCAAATTTCTATCGTCGTCTCGAGAAAGATATTAAGCGAAATGTCATAAAGACGCTTCATGTATGACAGGTCGTCATCGATTTCTCGTCATAGCTCTTGCCACAATTCTGCAAACTAATTTTATGAAAATAATCTACATTAAAAATTTGCGTAAAATCGTTGACGTATATCGACGTGCAACGGAAAGGAGAGACAAGCAATATAAACGTATGTATCAAAAATGTATTTAGAACAAATAAGTTAAACGTAATTAAGGAAATAAAATTTTATTGCTGAGATCACGCGAGAACGATAAAGTTCGTCAAGACGTTCGCGATTAATTAACTACGTTGATGTGCTACAGTCGATCAGTGCTGGAGATGATGGACGAGAGGAAAGCGATTTGAAGCGATACAATTGCTAGATGTGCGTGCGTGCATTCATCGTTACGACAATTGCTCGGTTCAAATTGAATGACCTGAGCAAGTAGAACCGATGAACAGCCGATACTGCCGAGAGTTGGCGATGGATTAATTTGCTAACCCAATGACAATAAAAAGCTGTAAACACTAACGCGTCGTCACGCTAACCCGGTTAACAAGACATCTTCTAATCGTGTCTCTTGAATGACAATGCGCAACTGTATGTCGTTTGCATAATGTTGCTGCGTACAAACTGCGTCTCTCGTTCTTTCAATCGCGCAATGTAAATTAATTTAATTTTGTTCCAGCATCTTCAATCAGAAGTACTTTTTTTTATTTTAACATGTAGGCACAATTTCTATATGTAAAAATCATGTATCACTTCATTTCATTCGTTTCAATTCATAAAGATTTTTCTAGTTATAAATTTTAATTTTGTTTGACCATTTAAGGATTTTTTAAAGCGGAAATTAAAAAAATTACTGTTTCGGCGACCTTTGCGAGCTTCATAATGCGAGTAAGCCGAACGAGTAATATGTATGCACTAAAATGCATCGCATGAATCGACACATACAAATAGTGTCTAACAAATGCAATTAGCTCAATTAAGTTCATCGCGCTCGCGCTCTGTTTGTTCAATTCGTGCACTGCCTTGCAATTCGAAATCGTTCGATCGTGCTTAAGTTTTGAATGCAATTCGTACGTTCTATTCGAATGATAAACGCACATCGAAGATGTAAAACACGCTCGAAGGTTTTACGCTAATACTAGTTGTATAAAGTACGCACACATACGCACACGCATACACAATTATTCATGTGAACATAAGTTTTTAATAATATGAAAAAAAGTATATGTATAAGTAAAAAACATACATATAAGTAAAAAAATATACGAAATAAAGGAAAACAAAAAATTAATCGACCTTGCGTATAGTTCTTTTTTAACATCTGCAAATATAGTATTTTCCGCATCTTTTTTATAGAAAATTTAATATTGACCGATGACAAATCGGTCTTGTAAAAGGCACTCGATTAAACGTATGAATCTTGCGGTTGTCTTAGAATACATTAACCTGGGTGAACTTTATTATAAGGCACGCGATTATTCAATAGCAATCGGGATCGTTTCATATGATAGCCTGGCGCAAGTCAGCTATATAGAATGTCGCAGACCTTTCACCTTTGGATTCTTTGACTAATTTGGAATTTGGAATTGACGCTTTCTCAACAACAATATCGAGAAAGATCATCGTATGCCATACATAATAAAAATAAATATCTCTGTAATTAATCTGTATATTTTATATATTTATATTAGAATAGAAACGTTTTAAAATTTAACGAAAAACACATTTTCGCTATATGTTTGCATTTTCAAAATTTAGTTAGTAAAAAATTCATCTTTGATTGAATATAACTTAAAAAATTGATTTTTCAATTCCAAATTTCCATTATGGTAAAATCAACTTTAAATTGATTGGTAGGTGAAAGCTATAAGATACCTCAATACATTTGTACATAGATTGTTGAACATTAAGCGCAATCAATTAATCGTTGATTATGATGTAACTGTATGATGCACGAGTTTCGCAATTCGTCGTGAGCGTTGAAAAAGACCTCCTTGTATATCGACCTAACATACATCGTTTTCCCGTTGCTTATGTACTCACCATTTATTGCAGTGGAACATAGTACATATCTGTGAGAAAGGACTGGTGCATGTCGCTAATGCAACGTACATAATAGGAAGATACTAATTACTTGGACGTAAGGAAGCTTCTTTCGCGAAAAATATCTTCCTTTGTGTATGTTATTTGCCCGATATGTTCCGATCGTAATTTATCTATATGTTTTAAAGCTTCAGTTTTTCCAAGATCCTTAATCGAAAATGCAACATTTTTTTTGTTCAGGACGCCACAAGCAAAATTATTTCGAAGATTCACCACTAAGCAAATTTGACTGACCAAAAAGGATTTAATCTAATCTCTCGCTGTTAAAGAGAAGCATTTCGCGAATACAAGCAAATGCCCTCGCACTTTATTTAATCGGAGCATGTGATGACACGGAATCGATCACTGATTTTGATAAAACTGCAGAAAGAAGCATCTCTTTATCTGTCTCTGACACCTCAAAACTGGATAGCTAAAATAAATAGATAATAAAATTCTGTATATTGGCAAACGCAAGATAATTTTTCATGTGCTGATAACTTTGTTTTAAGTATACGTGACAGCAAACTGGCTGTCGTTTAGGTTGCAATAACGAAACGGAATCAATGATTACGATCAACGTTCCGTTTAATTACCAGCTGTATATAATTGATACACGATGTCTAAGTCTGGCTGATGACTCATCGCATCGTGCAACTGAACTCGCGCGGACGACAATGCAACTTATCTTATTTTCATCGGTTTACTAGAAGCGTCGTCGACATGTTGGGATTAAAAGTCATTTAGGTTCGGTGATCAATATCCCGAATTTCTCGAGTCTTTTTCTGATATTTCAAAAATTTCAAAAATTGGTTTTGTAAAAGAATGATTTGAGAAAAGTTTTATGTCTATGAAAAAAAAAGTAAGACAATTAGATTTAAAGCGTCGATTATGGATGCAAATTATGAAGCAAGGCTCAAAGGACTGAAAGAAAAGTCGAAAGGATTAAGAAAACTTCGAAAGTTATTCTGTATTAAAAGTATGAAAAGTGATAATCGCGCCTCAGGTGAAAACGCCACGATTTTCTGGCTCCGGCCCAGAATCACGGCCGCTCTATTTCACCAACGATATTTTTGGATCTTAAGAAATTTAACGGGAAATTATATCGTACGAGTGTGTCACGATTGCTCTTCTCCAAAACATTACGGTTCTCGTGTTTCAGGAAATTTCTCTTTCATTACAATAGAAAAAATAACGGTTATTAATACACGCAAAAAACTATGTTCCGAATTTACTCGCAAAACTAGTTTGCAAAGACGATAAAGGTAAAGCCACGATTGAAATACTTTCTCGAGGAAAAATCAATTTAGCTATAGTTTCTACGAAACTACTGTACTGCGAAATCGACGTATTTCTCGTTTTTTTTTGTACCTCAAATACTCACTGATATCGTCGTTTTAAAATACACGTTTTTATTTGTAACGTTGATAACATAATCTCTAAACGACAGTAAAAGACACAAAAATTTTATTTTTTTCCCTCACACACACACACACACACACACACACACACACACACACACACACACACACACACACACACACACACACATCTTGAATAAAATTTTTTACAAGTTGCAATAGAATCCAAATATAATAGAAGCTATTAACATTTCTTTATCGCAGATGTATTCAACATGCATTTCGTGCTAAGCTATCATTAAACAATAATCGAAACAATGGTATAACTTGGCACAAAATTTCTAAAATTTGTTATCACATCATGGATCGGAACTTTCCGATCCGAGCATATAATTATTCTTCGGTTCTTGAATTTCAGAAAGGTTTCATTAACAACACGTTCGAATTGGGAATGATCCGAAAATGGAATCTCGGTGTGACCCGCGATCTCGGCACGGAAAATATTGGGAAATATCGCTTTGGATAGATTCCACCACGTGAGCAGCAATTCGCGGGATATCGATCATTAATAACTATTACACGGACGAGACGAACTGAGAATTCGCGACGAGATTGACGAATATATGACACTGGATATTGTTTTGTGGTGGTAACGGAACGAAAGGTAAAAACGCGCGCGTGTGATTTGCCTGTGTCGAGTTTACGCCGTATTATCTCATTGGCAATTTTTAGGTATGACGATAACATAGTGACTTGCAATGATTATACGTCGCACTTCCATAGCAAGCAAGTTTACGTGTGTTATCGCAAACGTGAATTATATTGAAGTATTAAGCTCACACAATCTTGAATAAGTTGTTTAAATCTCGTGTCTCCAAAAGACAACTTCAAGCATCATCGGTATTTTATTCATTCTACATAAAAGCTCGTTGAAACTTCTCAGTTTTTAATAAGTGCGCGCAAGTTACTGGATTTTGCACGACAACTAGAGGCTACAAGACGCAACAATTTATCATCTCGAGAGACAAAACGGTGGAAATTTGCATTTCGACATACGGTACTTGCGACGCGCGATATCCGTAAGAGATCTGTCCAAGTCATTGTACTTACGTAAGTGTGCGTGTGCGCCGATTACAGCGACGTGTCAGATTATATATTCAGATTGTCGCAAGATGCGGTTTTAACGAAACACGAGACACTTTACGCGCAACTGAATACTGAACACGCTCGAATAGTAGGCATACGGATGTGAATCAAAGCTCAACGTGCGAAAGCACTACGAGCGAGCGAATAATATAAACTACCCATCTATCATGAGCCACGCCGGCCAACTGCGGCCCGGTACTCCCGGTAGTCCGGTATCCACTATCCGGACCCGGTTTGCGGCCGATTGCATTTGCGTTCTCGGCTACTATCGTAATTCTTCGGTCATTTTCGCGTACACGTGAATTTCACGTCGCGCGTTCAATGCTGAGATTAGATTGGTTGAACATATTCGGCGCGGAAAATTCAAGTAAAAAATTCTTCATCGCATGTATAATATTAATCGCGTGTTTAAATTCTCTCAAAGGCTATAGGATTAAAATTATTATACGTTTATGTTAATTTTATGTTAATTTATGCAAAATGCTCTTTGTTTCGTCGTGTTATCTTCTTACGATTCTTATCAATAAATATAGACTATACAATTTTTTAAAATTAATATCTTTAAAATTAAAATCTTTTTAAAAATTAAAAAGTTACAGATTTTAAAAACATCACATTATATAAACGAAATTACTTACGCAATGTTATCAACGCTGACTGAGTGCAAGCTCGCGCATTTCTAGGCACGTTTACCGTAAGTAGGCGTTAGTGGAACTGGCTTGGAAAGTTGCACACAGCTTGTAAGTAAAAGTAGATACACACAAGCATATTTTACATCATGAGACTTAAAAGTAGTAAATTAAATCTAAATCTCGTCCGTTAGAATTTCTTTAATTTCTAACATCTTATTTCTCTAAACACAATTACAAAATTTAATCTTCAATAATCTCTTTGTCAAGTAAACACAACATTTAACGTTATAGAAAAGCTGCGAATTTATGAACCCAATGCTATTTTATCGGTATGATGTAATGCGCATTCGTATGTCGAATCAATAACGTGGAAACGTGGAATTGTAGAAGTCGCATCTAGAATTTAATCATTTTTCTCGATATTGTCTTTATGTCACGGTTATCGCATGGCATTGCAAAATAAGGCAGTGGTTTCACGCGATATCTGCATATCCATCGAGTATATTTCGATCGATGACAGTATCGCGACAACGAAGACGAAACGCTACAAGTAATGCGTGATATGTTTTCATACAGACGGAATCACATTATTAATCAATACTATACAAATTTGTAATACATATAACAACACGTACATATACTGAAAAAAAAGTTCTGTTACCTTTTAACTTCGTGTTTAATTTATTTCACAGATGTGACAGAAACTCATTGTCAGATGCAAACGATTTATCCTACACTATATCTCGATTCAATTCTGTACTGATTACATTGAAAAACTGATAAGATAGCACTTATCGTGCAACTTTATTCAGTTCGTTCGTAATGTTTGCGTAATATAGACGTCCAAATTTGTTGTAATTAATAAAACTTGAGAAAAAAGTACAAAAAAGTTACAAGTCGTTTTACGTATAGTATTGGTGTAAGTTTCAAAAAATTCATAAAATTAATAAATAACGTTGCGCATCAATGCCTTGAGATAGATCCGTGAATCTTTTGAAATCATTAGACTTTATTATGTTATAATTCGAGCATTGTATGCGAGCATAATGGAGTCGGCTTTCAAGAGCAGTGGCGCAATGAAACCCGCTATTGAAAATAATTATGAGATTACACGAAAAGTTTGTCGCAAAGAATCCTTTATATCTTTTATCTTTCATCTGATCTCTCATTTTTAATGATTGATTTAGTAAGCTAACCTAGACGATAAATAACAGGAAAGGAATTATATTTTCAATGAATATTACAGCAATTTTTGTTACATTAAGTATTTTTCTACATAAAACTAATATTAATTGATAAAGTAACTATTCAATCTTTTATTATCTTTAACGTTATTTTACAAATCGTTACTTTCCTTTTATTATATATCAATAGATAATTGATTTGAGAAATATGATTTCCTTACATGTACTTTCCTCAGAAGAATTTATAAAGTAATTCACGATATATTAACAGTGTATCCTAAATGACCTATTTTCCTAAATTTTAAAGTGTCCGATAGATCAACAACGTTACAAATAAATCGTGATACGCTTATAAAAGTGCGACAATGGAATTGTTAACTCTAAAACTGATTCGATTAGCAGCATTTGTCTAAATGA
Source organism: Monomorium pharaonis (assembly GCF_013373865.1). NCBI lineage: Eukaryota > Metazoa > Arthropoda > Insecta > Hymenoptera > Formicidae > Monomorium > Monomorium pharaonis. The sequence goes on from NC_050475.1 coordinate 1,192,475, forward strand.
AAAATGTTTGTCATATTTCTGTGAAGTGGCAGCAGGCCGTTGCATAAAAATGTATAAATCAAAGGAATGCATGTAAATTATACAGACTTGCGCGAAACGCACTGTACTAATTCTTTACATAACAATTGGTCAGAAATCGAGACCCTTCTCGATGCGCGAATACGTGACTTCGTTGACGTGTATATATACAACACGGTAAATGGCTCGGTAACTATGCAAATTTAAGTGCAGGAAGATCCATCCGTTTGTTAAACGCGATGAAGGCCTCGCCATGCTAATCCGCGTCATTTTTTTTTTTATATTTTAATGTCAGGCAAATGAGAACGCAAGAAATTTTTGATTAAAGACGGAAATAAATTGTGCGTGACTCGCGTAAAACTTCACTCTTTTAAAGATTTGAAGTAAGAAATTAAATGTCCAAATTATTTTTTAAGTACAGTTTTCACTTCAAGTCTATTATTATTGTATGCAGTATATTATACTATACTACTTTCGTACTAATTTCGTCATTTTGATTAGAAAGTTACAAAATGGTTACGAGACTTTAGCTCCAAAATAAAATCTTTATACTTGAGAATATCGTAGGAGATAAATGTTACAGAAATATTAAAAATGCAAGAAATTAATGATAATACAATTTTAGAGAAGCAACAAGAAGACGTAATACGTAAGCCAAAAGATCAAGAAGGCTCGATAAAAGACAATGTACAAGTGATTAAAAACGTAAAAGAAATTGGAAGAAACGAAGAAATAGATGAAAAAGCGACATTTTTGCATGAGAAAGACTTGAATGAAGATTTTGTTAAAACGTTAAGTAATACTGATCTTACTGATAAACACATTAGGTTAGCAAATATCAATAATTTTTAGATATTTTTTGTATTAATCAGAATATATTGCAGTTTATAATCAAAATGCTGTAAAATCAATTATATCTCGTATATTAAATTAATCATATATTAAATAAATCGTATATTAAATTAGTAAAATATAAAATATTTAAAAAGTACGGAAAACTAAATGATAAAACATGAAGAAATTAACGAATTATTGTTTTTTCTTTTATTTCCTCTCGCTAATTCTTTCAATGACTTTATTTTCTCAGTCTAAAGACTCAAAATTTAAGTGACGACAACATCGAGAATTTGCAAAATTTATGGCAAACAAAGAATAAAGTAAATAATAGTAGCGAGTCTATTAATTCCACGTCTGGCAGTTTATCGTTTAATGATGACGCACAAACGTCATCAAATAGCATCTATCTGAAAGAAGTCTTGAGTAAACCCTTGATCCAAGCTCTTCATGAAATTGTGGTAAAGAAACCAACCGATCCTGTGGAGTATCTAGGTCACTGGCTACTCCATTATAAGGTCAGTTAATTTTAGAATACAAATCTTTCAATGCAATATTAAATGTGGACAAAGAAATAAAATTATACAGAAGCTATAACATTCATGTGTAGATGAAAATTGTTTTAAATTATAGAACATTCTTCTATATGTATATATGAGTGAGATAAATTTTAGATTTGTGAGGAACAAACTATGCGACGAAAAGAATACGAGTTGAAGCTTTTGATCAGCAAGGAAAAATTAGAAGTATGGGCAATATCTCAAGCGTTTTATCGATATTATTAATTATATATCATATTTGATATTTATCTAAACAAAATTTGCTTTGTATAACAGAAAATTTAACAAAAAGATTTTTTCGTCAAGTGAAGGGACGAAGAGGAATATGATAAAGATTTGAATCATCTCAATTTTAACGAATTATGAATCAATTATTTATAAAAAGATCAATTAACAAAATGTGATAAATCAACAGAATTTCAAATTATAAAATTATTAAACTATTAATTATATAGTTCATACGATGACTTAATTAACAAAAAATAATTACATTGTGACGAAAATTCAATTTATAAAAAATGCATGCATGCGCGCGCGCGAGTGTGTACGCGATCTTCACCTTTTGTTTAATAAACGAATAAAAGTTAAAGAACATTTTGATATATATTCATACATAACATTTATACATAAATTCACTTACTATTTATGAAAATTGTTTTCTCGTCTGTCTCATCATATATATGTTAAAAACACGCAAAACGATTGAAGAATCTTGTTAATGTGTACGTGATTGTTAATCCCAACATGATGATTCTTATAACTTAAATTGGGAGCTTTCCAGCAAGAGACACAAATCGACATCGACACAGGAGTAATTCTGTCTTTATCTCTAACTGAATATCAAACAAAGACAGAAATATTGGTGTCGATTTGTGTCTCTTGCTGGAAAGCTCCCATTATCTCTCCATATTCTTTATATATCGCACCATATAAGTACATACACTTTGTATGATTAAATAATTTTGATAAACTAATAATAATTTTGATAAACTCAGAATGTGCGTGTGTGTGGGAGAAAAGGCTAGGGTTAGAATATAACCGAAAAATATTTAGAGAAAAATGGGAGGGAGAGAAAGAGAGAGAGAGAGAGAGAGAGAGAGAGAGAGAGAGAGAGAGAGAGAGAGAGAGAGAGAGAGAGAGAGAGAGAGAGAGAGAGAGAGAGAGAGAGAGAGAGAGAGAGAGAGAGAGAGAGAGAGAGAGAGAGAGAGAGAGAGAGAGAGAGAGAGAGAGAGAGAGAGAGAGAGAGAGAGAGAGAGTTATATAATTAAGTTAGGCTATATAGTTTTCTTCAATACTAATGTTGCAGCAATACTAATTTAGCAGAAAATTTTTGTATCAAATAGTTACTTGAACGTAACAACGTGATAGAGAATTTTTCTACGTTTTATTTACATAACATATCAGAGAACTGTAAGTTAACTATCACTAGGACATCTATTTAAGAAATTGATACTATAGTATACCATTTCGGCAATATATACCGATAAAATGGGCGGGTTGAAAAATCATGTTGTTTGAAACTGTACTAAAATCGTGTGATTTTATCGGCAGAGTCACAAAATGTGCTACGTAGTACCAATTTTAAGATAAAATCTCTGGCGATAATATACAAGGGAAGTGACAAATACAATTCCACGAAAAAGAGTACTTTCAGGTTTCTCTGGGTTTCTCTCTGTCAATGGTGAAAGGCTTGGAAAGGCTTCGGTTACTGTATATTCAACGTCATGTATATTTTGTCTGAAGTCAATCGCTTTCAAGTCAAATTAATTGTATTTATGTATTGTAACGCGAAAATTCCAAACTTCAGACAGAAAACATACGCGACGCTAAATGTAACGGAAGTTTATTAATCTAAAGAGGCGAGTTTGATGTTAGTGTTGACGTTTAACGCGTGACATCATAATCGTATGACTAAGTGTCGGATACATATTCTTTTATATTTTCTTATATGCACAAATGAAGTATATTAGTGAATGATATTATTCCGGAAATTTACTTCAATTTTTTGCGTAAGTGTTTTTTATATTTATTTGAAAGTGATTTTAATTCCGTTTACTCCAAATGTCTATGCAATGCCTCCTTATATTACAGTTATTAATAACTGTTACGTTGTTGATAAGGATTGCAATGTGTGCATTTTGTACATACTCGAAGAATGATCCTATATGTAACTTTATTATTAAAATTGTCACTTATGTAATAACAAAATTTTTTATACAGTGATTTTAAGATGATTGCGTCGGAAGTTGGTTCCACAAACACAGAACCTGTCCATATCAGGATTACAAATGAGAAAGCGCCTTTGATCAATGGCAGGAGTATGCTTCAACGACTAAGTAATATTTTTAAAATTGGAAGGACATCACACTCTGAGGGAGATGGCTATGTCGAATTTGGTACTCTTAGCATGGATAACGCTCGTACATTGGGAACCTTTGCTGGTGTATTCAGTCCAGTTACACTGTCTATGTTCAGTGCCTTAGTTTTTATACGAATGGGTAAGTGCCTTAGTTTTATATGAATGGGTAAGTGCTAATCCATAAAGACTTTGATAGGATCCAAACTATAAATTTCTGCTACTAATTATATTAACTATTAATTTTTACAGGATACATTGTTGGTAATGCGGGATTATTTGTAACTTTAATTCAGTTCATAATAGCATATGGTATTTTATTATTCACAGTCGCGTCTGTTTGCGCTATATCGACCAATGGAGCTGTAGAGGGTGGTGGCGCTTACTGTATCCTTTTCTTCCTATTTTGAGCAACAATATCAGTTGCATATTATGTCTATTAAATATATTCTCTCTCTCTCTCTCTCTCTCTCTCTCTCTATATATATATATATATATATATATATATATATATATATATATATATGTACACACACACATTATATATATTATATATCATTTTGCATCTTTATCATTCTTTATTTATCTGACAGAGATAAACGGTGCCAGCTCACCATTTCAAGATAGCTTATCAACAGATTAACGTACTTTGTCTTGCTTATACTCGATTTTATAATACACTGTTATAATAGTTGAGAAACTTATTTCTCCGTACATTATTATAATAAAATGTTGCTTTAATTATGACAATTATAGCATTAGGTTTAATAAAAATATCAAAAGTATTTCCTATATTAATTCATATACAGTTATGATCAGTCGAACATTAGGACCTGAATTTGGCGGCTCTATTGGCACTTTATTTTTCATGGCCAATATAGTATCTAGTGCGCTTTGTATTTCTGGATGTGCTGAGGGTTTGGTCGAAAACTTTGGCCCATCTGGTTATTTGAGTGGCAAAACTGGATTTATACCAGATGGTCGATGGTGGAGATTTTTATATTGTTCTGTACTAAATACTGCTAATCTTATAGTTTGTCTTATTGGAGCCGCAATGTTTGCGAAAACTAGTGTTGCGATTTTGGCAGTTGTCTGCATATGTCTGGGTAGTGTTTTTATTAGTTTTTTAACTCAAGATGCAATGGAGGTAAATAATTTTACGATTTAAATATTTAAAAAAAATTTTGTACTTAATATTATATTTGGTTGAATTTTGATTTTAAATATATTTATTATATTTTTAGATATCAATACCAGATGCAAATACATTGGTACAAAATGTAACAGAGCACGTAAACGGAAGTTATACAGGTCTTTTGTCTTCTACACTTTCCAGCAATCTCTATTCGAATTATAGTGCCGATTATTCAAGTGGAGGCACTATGACAGATTTTGCAAGCGTTTTTGGTGTTTTGTTCAGTGGTGTAACTGGGATAATGGCCGGAGCAAATATGAGCGGTAAAATATAAAACTATTTATATTTAATGTTATAATGTATACTGAGACCACATAACAATTAACAGGTGAACTGAAGAATCCCGGCCGGAACATTCCACGTGGAACATTATCTGCTGTACTATTTACCTTTATATGCTACATTTTGTTATCTTTACTGACAGCTGCCACGACTAGCCGTTTTTTATTGCAAAACAATTTTATGTACATGATGCCAATTAATATTTGGCCACCATTTGTTGCTGTTGGCATTCTTACAGCTACATTTAGCGCTGGTTTAAGTAATTTGATAGGTTCCAGCAGAGTATTGGAAGCGTTAGCCAAAGACAATGTATTTGGTAAGTAATTAATTAATGAATAAAAATTTAATTATATAATTAAAATGCTTTATTTTTCTTGTCTCTAGGTTCGGGATTGAATTTTATCATACAAGGCACGTGGCGCGGCAATCCAATAACAGCAGTACTAACTTCGTGGATTTTAGTTCAGACAATTTTGCTTATTGGCTCGTTAAATACTATCGCACAAATTAACTCAGTACTGTTTCTTTTAAGTTATCTCGCTACTAATCTTGCGTGTCTTGGATTAGAACTTGCTAGTGCACCAAACTTTAGGTATTCTACTTAAGTACATTTATTAAATTATATTAATTAATGTATGCAATTCATTTTTTATATCATACATTTTTCCTTCAGGCCAACATTTAATTACTTCACATGGCACACAGCGACTATAGGTCTTCTTGGAACACTAATAATGATGTTCATAATTAATAGTATTTACGCTTCCAGTAGCATAATTTTATGCTTAATATTGATAATTGTGCTACATTTATTCTCGCCGAGTAAAAATGCACCGTGGGGCAGTATATCTCAAGCATTGATATTCCATCAAGTCAGAAAATATTTACTCATGTTGGATTCACGCAAGGATCACGTTAAATTTTGGCGTCCACAGATGTTACTGATGGTTGCGTCTCCGCGTTCCGCGTGTCCTCTTATCGATTTCGTAAATGATTTGAAGAAAGGGGGACTCTATGTCATTGGGCACGTAAAGGTTGGTGAATTTACCAGTCAAAATAGCGATCCTACGATAGAGGAATACCCGCACTGGTTGAGTTTAGTTGACCATATGAGAGTTAAAGCCTTCGTCGAATTGACTGTGACGAAAACGGTGCGCGAAGGCATGCAACATTTAATAAGACTGTCTGGCATGGGCGCGATGAAACCGAATACGATCGTTCTTGGTTTTTATGATGAAGAAACGCCAAGAAACTTTTTCTTAGATTCCCAATACGCGACAACGATGTTTGAAAATGGTACAATACTTCCGAATAACACTGTGTTTCCTCTAAGACAAGCAACAGGCGAAAAGAATCTAGATCTGGTTCAATATGTTGGTATGTGCTCGGATGTTTTGAGAATGAAGAAGAATTTATGTCTATGTAGAAATTTCCATCTGTTAAATAAAGCACAATTAACGAAGTAAGTATAAATTTATTATCACATACATATTTATAACATGTCTATTATTACAAGTAATGTATATTTGGTTTTAGAAACTCAAATTTGAAATATATCGATGTATGGCCAGTCAACTTTTTCCAACCAACCGATCAAGATCCATTCGATACAACATCGTTATTTATGCTTCAACTCGCATGTATCATCAACATGGTATCTAGTTGGAAGAATCTGCATCTCAGAGTGTTTCACTGCGAAACTGCTGATGGCAGCGAGAGCTTAAGTATCTCAGATTCTCCCAATTCGATGAGCGAATACCCGAGAATTTCAAACGAGCACAGAATCCGAAAATCGTTGAATTTGTTGAGAATCTCTGCATCGATAAAAAGAATTCCGGAATGGGGTGACCAGATCCGAGGACTAAAGGGTAGACCTTTGCTTGAACCAAAAAATCAATATGAATCAAGTACAGAGTCCAATAATGTTTTAAGTAATGTGTCTCGGGCTTATATATTGGGGTAAGTATTTTTTAATGACTCTTTAATGAATAAATTTTTTATAAAAAAAATATTTAATTTCACTTTTTAGCGTTAATCAACTGATAAGGCAGAATTCTTCTCAAACTGCGACAACATTCATCTATTTGCCTGCACCACCAGCCTCGAATACTTGGGATGAGGATGATATGTACCAACAATATCTACAATCGTTGACAGAATTAACTGTTGATTTACCACCGACAGTTTTGGTACATGGTGTTAGTGCCGTCACGTCAACCACCTTATAACAAAATGTATGAATAGAATATGGAAATGTTTAACATTCTCCATTTTTGATGTGACGGAAAAACACTTGAGAAGGTCAGAATTTAAATTATATGATTATTTTTTAAATTATGATTCCTTAATATTGTTGTTAATTAAAAAAAATTATTAAATGCACATAAGGATTAGACGCAACTATAATTTATTATATCTCTCGTTAATAAATTAAGGATAATTACTTTACGGAATATAATGATAGTATAGTATGGTAAAATAATAAGCATCAATTTAAGATTAACAAAAAACTTTTTGTCACGTCTGAAAGAAAGTTTAATATTGTAAGTACTAAAATTTATTACTGTGATAACAAAAGTATTGTATAAGAAGTTCTTTGAAGACAAATATTTTTTAAAAATGACTGCTGAATAGATTAAAGCTGTAAATATTATAATTATAATTATAATGAGAACTTTCCAACAAGTGACAATACAAATCAACAGAAGAGTCTATCTCTCAATAAATACAACATTAAACAAAATGGTAAAATCCGTGTCGCTTGTGTCACTTGCTGGAATGTGTCTCCCAATGTGTCTTGATATAATCCAAATATAAAATACTATTATTATTACTGTATTATTGTATTATTATTACTCTTTTATATCACATTTTCATATTATCGTGAATATTATTAATATTCAGTAATAATTATGAATACCCAAATAAAAATTTATTAATATTATTACACTGAGTTATTACTAATTTACTTCTAATGAGAGAATTAATAGTTTTTGGGATTTGCAAGTGTGTGTTTCACTTGCAATATATAATAGATAATACTTTGGCTGCATTCCGACATTACTGCCAGTATTGAAAATCTATAATGTATGTAACGGAAACTATAGATTTTCAGTACTGGCAGTAATATTGGAACACAGCCTTTGTCGATGAGCAGATTCAAAAGATTCATTCAAATTTGTGCATTTGCGTCCTTTGCTCGATCTGGATCGGCCTTAACGTTACGATTGGCCTACGCCTAGTCTACAATAAAGATTTAAGCTTTAAGCCATAAGAAACTGACCAATCACAGTCTATTTTTATAAGAATACTCAATTGTGGTTCGTCAATTTCTTACGGCTTAAAGCTTAAATCTTTATTGTAGACAAGACCATTGGCATAGGTGAATGTTGCAACAGAGAGAAACCTGAGAGCGGTCATAGCGTTGTTTTAGGTGTTTTCATCCATCAGCGTCTCTATGTGCACAAAATGTGCACATTGAACTATGTAGTCAAATATCTATAAATCCCATAGGTAATGTGCATGACTTTTTGGGTCTCTTCTATGCTATGTCCACGTTTATTTGATTCTGTTTCATGCTATACCCATAAATTTTACAATTATATGCATTCATATTTTAACTCTGTTTTATGCAAATGTGCATAATCGTATTCTATAAATGTGCAATACCACATATACATGATATAAACTCAATTAATTGATTTGATAAAAATTCACTCACCAATTGCTGTCGCTGCTCATGTTGCTGATGCTGCTGCTGCTACTGCTACATTCCTTTTCCGGTTTTGATTCTGAAAATGTGATAAATATTATTCCTAAACTCAAACACAAAAGCAGCTAGGTAAAGAAATGTATCACTTGAAAAAATAGTATATTTACCGAGTCGCTCCGTGGATAGCACTTTCTACTGACATCATCCTGCTATTCTCGAACCGCACAATAATAACGATCGCCCGATACTTTATTCGGCATCCCGATATTACGGATAATATATCACACATGAGTAAAACGTAAACCGCGCGCGAGAATTTCACTTGGCGCGACCGTTATGCTAAAACTCTGGTTTGTTCGCGTCGCCATGCCCCGACATGATCCTACTCACTCCAACGCATTCTAATAGGTTGGCGTCATCGGAATCAACGTATTGGAGTGCGTTGGGGTGAATAAGAGCATGTCGGAGCATGTGACGCGAACAGACCCTCCATGTCTGCGATGAGCTCCAGCAAACGCATGTGGTGACCAATCAGCAACCAGGCGCAGGTCGGGTTCCGGCAAGTCACAGCAAGCGCTTGAATTCTGATTGGTCACCGCACGTAGTCGTAGTCGTAAGGTAAGGCAGAGAAAAACGTAAGTCGTAATATACTACTATTATAAGTGGTTTGTTCGCGTCGCCATGCTCCGACATGCTCCTATTCACCCCAACGCACTCCAATACGTTGATTCCGATGACGCCAACCTATTAGAATGCGTTGGAGTGAGTAGGAGCATGTTGGAGCATGGCGACGCGAACAAACCACTAGGGTCTGTTCGCGTCACATGCCCCAACATGCTCCTATTCACCCCATAGCACTCCAATACGTTGATTCCGATGATGCCAACCTATTAGAATGCGTTGGAGTGAGTAGGAGCATATCGGAGCATGGCGACGCGAACAAACCACTAGAGTCTAAGGCCTAGTCTACAATGGATGTTGTAAGTCGTGCCGTAAGAAATCTAGCCAATCATAGTTGACTTAGAGAAGAAAGAGAGAAGAAAAGCGAACATGATTGGTTAAATTTCTTACGATACGACTAACGACATCCATTGTAGACCAGGCCTAAAATAGTATACTACGACATGTACGACTAAGCCTCGTCTACAGAAGTCGCAAGCAGCCAGTTGCTTGCGACTTCTGTAGACGAAGCTTTACGTTTTTCTTTGGTTTACCCTACGACTACACTACGACACCTAGCTACGTTTCATTCTCTGCCTTCGGCCTTACCCTACGACTACGACTGCGACACCTACGTCTCGTTTTCTGTCTTCGGTCTTAGCATTACATTTGAAAAAATACGTGAAAAGGACGGCTCGTCTGATTGGCAGCGAAAATCGAGCAGATTTCGTGTGCACATATTCGCTCGAGGAGGATACGCAATCCGTTCGGTAGAATGTCGATCGTGCCAATAATGAAACTTTACTAGTCGTCGCACAATCATACAGAGATACAAAACTCTCAAACGATTCTTGGCGCTTTTTTCGGGTTTCGTTTCGTGACGTCACGCATCATACCAGCCATATTTTCTTTGTTGATTCGTCGCCAATCAGACAAGCCGTACTTTTCACGTATTTTTTCTAATGTAACGGTCGTGCCAAGTGAAATTCTCGCGCGCGGTTTACGTTTCACTCGTGTGTATAATATATTATCCGTAATATCGGGATTGCCGAATAAAGTATCGAGCGATGTTATTAATGTGCGGTTCGAGAATATCAGGATGATGTCAACAGAAAGCGGCATCCATGGATCGAGCGACTCGGTATTCCGGAAAAGGAATGTAGCAGTAGCAGCAGCAGCATATATCAGCAGCAGGAGCAGGGACAGCAATCGGTGAGTGAATTTTTATCAAATCAATTAATTGAGTTTATATCATATATATGTGGTATTGCACATTTATAGAACACGATTATGCACATTTGCATAAAACGAGAGTTAAAATATGAATGCATATAATTGTAAAATTTACGGGTATAACATGAAACAGAACCAAATAAACGTGGACATAGCATAGAAGAGATCCAAAAAGTCATGCACATTACCTACTTACGGGATTCATAGATATTTGACTACATAGTTCAATGTGCACATTTTGTGCACATAGAGGCGCTGATGGATGAAAACACCTAAAACGACGCGATGACCGTTATGCTCTCAGATTCGTTATGCCCAGTCTACAATGAGTCGTTGGTCGTTGGTCGTAAGAAATTTAACCAATCACAGTTGATCTTAGAGAAGAATAACCGAACATAATTGGTTAAATTTCTTACGACCAACGACCAACGACTCATTTGGTTTGTTCGCGTCGCCATGCTCCGACATGCTCCTACTCACTCCAACGCATTCTAATAGGTTGGCGTCATCGGAATCAACGTATTGGAGTGCGTTGAGGTGAATAGGAGCATGTTGGGGCTAGAGTCCTATAATCAGAGAGGCGCGAACTCTACCCCCACCTTGCCAACCGCCGCCATCTTAGGATCGTACAGCCGCATGTCGTACTAGGTTGGAGTACTGTAAACTGGGGCCTTATTCTCGAAAATACGTGAAAAATAGCGCATACGATATTTCACGAAAGGAGCAATTTAATTTGCCGAGAACTGTGATATCTAGTAACATTCATGAAATATCGTGTGCGATATTTTTCAAGAATAAGGGCTCTGGAGTACTGTAAAGTGGAGCAAACGTAAGCAGTGTTTGTTGCAGTGACTGAAAAAGAAAATTATCAGTGCTGTCTACTGAAGTAAGTATATAACAATATATCTGCATCAACGTTACATTAATTTATATATATATATATAAGTTCAGTCACAACGTTTCGTCGATATGACAAGTATCGTAACCTGCAAAGTCGTCAACTTTAACGATTAATATCTCGCTTCGCGGAGGAGATCGACGCCTATTTCTTTCAGATTCTTTCATTTCATGCAAAAACGCGTCGATTGAGTATAATTTCATCGAAATCGGAATAGAGCGGGTTAAAGTAAACATTTACCATTTGTTGTTCGTTTACACCCGTCATATTTAACGTTTCTCAATAATTTTCTTTTGCAGAGGCAAAAATATTAAGTTGTTTTGCTGCTGTATCATTCTGCTGATTTATTTATGAACATGTGTCAGGTAAATTTAGTTTTTCTTACAAATAAATTAGAAATATCCATCGTATCTAATGTTGTTATATCTTGATCTTATTACAGAACTCCGATTTAATTCTTAAATCTGTTCCATCATCTGACGCGAATGAAATACAGTGTCTCAAACATCAGATCCGAATAGTGGAAGAAAAAATAAAAAATCTTCAAGAACATTATGATAATGACTTTGCGAGTTTACGAAATATGGTTTGTGAGATAAATGTGATGAAGCAGGAGCTACATATTGGCAAGCACTTGCTGAAAATATTAGACTACAAAGCAGTTCGTAATGAGCCTTAATGGTTTTTAATTTGTTCCATCTATTATGTAATTGAAACAAATTAATTGTATATTTATAATTGTAATACAATGATTTGTATTAATATTGGGACATTGTATTAACATTAGTAATACTAAGTAATATTTAGAAGCTATGCAAAATAAAAGGAATAAGGAACAGGGTATAAAAAACAAAACAGGAATAGAAAATAAAGAACATTTCAATATAAAACATATAAAATAAGATATAGTTATGATTGTTAAAATTGAGAAATTTTCTGTTATCTATTCTTTATTCCTGTTCCTTATTTCTTTTTGTGTGTGCAGTCCCTTATTGACATTAATATTTTAATATCTTAATAATATCTTAATAAATATTTTTTTGTGCTTTAACTTACTAAAAAAAAAATTCCTGTAATAAGCATACAAATTAATTATTTTTAAAGTAATGTGATGTCGAAATATTAAGGCCTGTGTGTGTGTAAAATTGTATATATTTTTATACCAAAATAAATCATTTTTATGATAAATTTATGTTTTATAGTAAGTTCTTTATTTTATGTTTTACATTAGTCGTTAACAGCTTATAAATTACCTAAAAATTTATCAACAATTGTAAATTTATAACAATTGTAATTATAAATTAAAATTTATAAACAGTTTATATGTATTATAAAATAAATAGCCAGTCATAAATTTGGCACAGATAAGAGATCATATCAGGAAATGATAGCAAACCTGGCTGCAGTCTTACTGTTATAAACACGTTCAAAATTCATTTCAGCATGTTTTTTTCTTTCTTTCAATCCATACATTTTCAATCGCATTGTAATAAACCTCTTCAGGATTTTGGTAGTAATATCATGGCAGAGAGGTATATTTGCTCCTTCCCATACATACTCTAGCTCTTTTACTACAAAGTTCACAATGTTCATATCTTTAGCTTTAGTAAGTGTGTCTTTCAGATGGCGGAAAGTAATTTCAGACTTCATGATGGCTTTAAAACAGGGATCTGACACATGCAAAAGACTATTCTCTGTATAGCTTCTCATTTGAACAATAATGGAATAAGGATGATACTTTTTACCGTTCCAAAGAACACTTTTAAAGCAGTCATCGCAAATTTTTATGTTTATACATTTAACACTACGTACAACAGATCCAGCTATGTCATATATTATTGGCCACTCCCATTCATCAATGCTGTGCATCTGATTGTCAGACACCTGTGGGATTTTAATGGCACATGTTTCGAAAAATGCGTTCAAATCTTTCTCATGCTGTCGTGAGATTCCTATAGCTTTAGAAAACTCCAAGAAATTATGCTCGATTTTTTTAGTATCATCGTCATTATAATAGCTTGTGTTTTTTTTGGTGTTGTTGGATAACTGTGACAAAGTAATCATTTTCAAATTTTGTTTGAAATGGAGAGCGTAGGGAACAGGTTGTCTGAAGCGCAGAAGAGAGAATAGATTTTCGAGGCAATCTTGAGTAAAGCGGCCTAGTAACAAAAAGGAAAGACCAACTTCATTCAAGAAATAATTCTGCAGGAACAATAAGCATTCAACTACCATGAGTAGTCCTGTCTGGACCGGTTTCCAATGACCTTTTGTGCCAATCTTCATATATCGGAATACATAGGCTGTGAATTTAAGATGATCAATAGCTTTGTTATAATTATCTTCATTTTTCTTACTGAGAGCGAGCTTTAAACTTCTGTTAGTGACAAAAGCAAACCAACGATCAACAAGGGAAATGAAGAAAGCTGTAGTAGCAATTTTTGAATTTTCTGAGATCTTTGCATAAATATTGAGGCCAACTACTGTTTTTTGACAAATAACAGACCTTGGTGTAGAAACTTTCATCGTGGAGAAGTGATTATTCTTCGTCTGAAGGCTGGATTCTGTGAATTTGCTGATCTTAAATTCAAACTTTTGTTCATGACGCATTAATTCTTCTAAGTATTTAACTTCTACAATAGGATAACTGAGACCTAGAGAGTGTAAAATTGACTCAGGCAAATAAATCACTTTCTGCCTTTCTAACATAGAACGGATATTTTTAAATAAATGAACAGGATCAGGCATAATACATAACTTGTCTTGTAGTCGAGCTGGATGAGGGATGGTGCACCTCACTTCATCATTTTGATATCCAATATTACAAGCCCTCCATAAAGATAAATTGTCAGATCCCATATCTGAAATCACAGCAGCAACTTTCAAGCCGATGTTCTCTGCTTTCACAATGACTTTACTGATTATGTCTTTTAATGCATTTCCTGTAAAATTACAGTTTGTTTGTTTTGCTTCAGAATCAACCTTGTTTGTTAAATAATATGCTACAGCATACTTCCACCGAGTAGTGATTCCTGCTAATGCAATGACTAATGCTTTCTTTGCAAGACCGATGTGCCCAGGAAACGTACATAATCCGATGATTCTTTTAGTGGAAGAGTCATACATCTCACCAGGCTTAATAGCCATTTCATCCAATACTACCACGCAGTGTATTTCATGAAGTGTCATATGTGGAATTTGACACTGAATTACGTCAAATACTTCTTCCAGAATACCTGACTCAAACTTCATATGTTCAACTGCTTCTTGAAGTGTTCTAACTGAAGGAAAAATAGGATATTTCTTAACGAAGTCCGAGTAACCTTGTGTGCCCCATTTCATCTTGTAAATTAATCCATCTGTAATGCTTTGAATGCTCCATTTTCTTCCTCTAGTAGTGTTTGAACATAAAGCCTTCAATTGATCTTCATGCAATTTTGGAGCGAATAATTTAGAACTGCGACAATAGGAACATTGAAGTCTTTTAAGTTTTGTTTTCATTGTTTCATTTTGCCTCTTGATATTGTGGTAAATCTTGAAAACTCTATCTGCTATTTTCTGCATGGAAATATGTTTTGTCTGGAGTGCAGCTAATTCTTTTTCTTTTAACTCTAATTGCTGTTTCAAATCCACAATTTCTTTTACAGATTCTTCCACAGGTTCTATCACAGATTCTTTCACAGATTTTTCCACAGACTCTTCCACAAATTCTTTTTCCATGGTCTTTAAATCTGATAAAGATGCTGACGACTGTATTACCTATACAAACATTTTCTTAATTAAATTGACGGAGATAACATAAGTTGTTGGATAGATAAGAATATTATTCATATTTACATTAGTAATGTCCTTTAAGGGACTTTGTGATTGACGAAAGATAGTTGCAGAAGCACTGGATAAGGAACAGTAGTTATGTTTATCAATAAAAGAGACGGACGGGACAGGCGAAGAGTTTTCTTTTGAAAGTAATAGTGATGGAATAGCTGAATACCGTAATTTTCTTGAACCATCGACTCTCGTCTGCTCCCACTGATCTTCGCCAAAATGAAGCTGAACATTTGAACAAAAAAAAATACAATTAGTACCATTAGCAAATTTATTGATAGTAGTGAAAATACAGAATAATGCATACTTCGCAAAGTGTGCTATTTGAATAAGGTTGCCAATTCACACGGTTTACTATTGTAATCCATTTCGCACGTCTTTCTGGTTCTTTGGGAAATCGAAATAACATTATACCTTGTTTTTCTTTTACGTTACACCCTTTAGCTGCACAGTACCTCACCATCTAAAATAGAGCAGAAAAACGAATTATGATAAAAATCCGTTGCACGAATAAAGAGATTAAATTAGGTTGCGTATATGTATACTATTGAGCACAAATAAGAATCTTACAATATCAGTATAAAGTCTCCTGCTATTATTTAACAGAGAAAAAACATTTCTACTTACCGTGATTACAAATGTGCATTTATTTACAACACGACACATGGGTCACGTGAACCTTGCGAGCTCAACATGGCGGCACCAATCAGAAAGTAGGAACAAGGTCGCGTCTCTCTGATTATAGGACTCTAGTTGGGGCATGTGACGCGAACAGACCTATTGTAGACTGGGCATAACAATGTTGCAAATGCGTCGTAAAGGCCAGTAACGACGCTTTTCGTGAACCTCGCGGTGTCGCGCGCGACGAGCGACGAGCGAAACTCGGATTACTCGGAACTCGAAACCCTCGAAACTCACACAGTATTGGTCAGTATTGGTGTGTGAAGTTGTTGGAAGTGGTTGGGAGCTCAACGTTCGAACATGGCAGCGGTGATCTCGGGACTTCTCTCGCGTGACGGTTGCCCGTGATTTCGGACGCCGATGAAACGACAATATGAACGGTAGGCTGGCCCGGCGAAGTAACTCGGGCCTGCTGATACACCGTAAGGGAACAAGGACGCTGAAGTCGTCGCGAACGAGTTTTCTGCAGGTGAGTCGCTCTTTTACGGAGTTTCCGTTTACCACGCGTGCGAAAAATTCTCGCGCACGCAGGCCAGATTGACCAACGAGGCCTGGAGTCTCGACCGAAATCCTAGCATCCTCATTAAAACGTGACGAATTCGCATTTAAATTGATAATACAAGATACAAGTCGTATTAGCGAATCGCGAATATTCCTTAACTAAGCGTCGAAACGGCAGAATTGAGAAAATGTTCGTCTCTCGTACAAATGTCGATACATCCATAGCAAACCGCTATATCTGGAGGGGTGAGACGATTGATTGCCCACTTCTCCCTAACGTGACATTCTATTGTCAGTCGCAATCGACACGCGGTTTACCGGGCTCACTCGCCACCTTCGCTCCGTACTCTCCGTAGTTCCCATACCGTTAGTCTCGCGCGCGCGCGCGCACGCACGCACGCACGCACGCACACGCGCACACACACACACACACACACACACACACACACACACACATGGGGGGGGGTGTAGTCACATACGGGTGTGTAGTCACACACGAGAAGCGTCTGACGCTGTATAGTATTTTGATAGGGAGGGCGAGAAGGGAGGGAGAAGGAACGTGGTGAGACATGACAATGACGCGAGAGGGAGGCAGGGGAGAAAATAACAACTTGCGAGGGGGATGAATACGCGGTTACATGTGGTTACGTGCTATTCTGATACGCGTGTATCACATCGCGTGCGCACTCCCACGCCACAAACAACGGTTTTCGCGTCTCGCATTCCGCTCTCGTCAGCGTCCAGTAAATCTCCCGATTAGGGGGCAGGAGCCAGTGATAGGAAAGGGATGCGGAGGCCCCAATACATACATTAAATTTATGTGCACGCGCGTATATGTGGTTATGCATGCATACTCATGTTGCGTGCGTAATGTATTTATACGCGCGCGCGCACCACACGCACACATGTATATTTGTGTATACATGTATATATGGGTATATAATGACCTTGAATTTGATTATTTTATTGAATACATTTATGGGGCAAAGTCATCCCTTTTTTACATTGTCTTCTTAAGAGGTTCTAAATGCAAACAAATTTATTAAAGTGGCCAACAAATTGTATCAGACTCTTTATTTTATTATAATTATGTAGCCATTTTTATTAAGGCATATAATTTTTATTTAAAGAGATACAAATTTTTTTATATTTTGCATTATTGATTGACATACATATATCTGTGACATTTTTTATTTTACAATTGTTGCATTGTGTGTTATAAAAATGATAATAAAAACCCATCATCCGTTTATTCATTTTGTCTATTAATGGAAGCAGATCATGCTTATTTAATGAAAAGTGAGGATAATGGATGGTACACGAGCGGCAGAAGTATTGCCATTGCTGCAAGAGCGTTTGGCAATACTACCAGGTGGACGGGATCGTAGAGGAGGACCTGTGCTTCTGTTCCCAAGCACACCAAGACGCGAGCGTGCAAAACCTGAGGATTACAGACGTCTTTTACAGTATTTGTTTGCCATCCCGAGTGATGAAGTCAGGGGCCTGCGATTTACTGTGATTGTGGATATGCGTGGTACAACATGGGACTCAGTCAAACCAATTTTAAAGGTTACAAATTTTTTCTTAATGTCCACACTTAAATATTCTTTCCTTCTTATGTTGTATCAATTATGTGAAATTATATATATGAATGCTGGACATAAAATTAATTTACAAATTTCTTCAGGTGTTACACGAGCATTTTCATCGTACAGTTCATGTAGCTTTTCTTATTAAACCAGAGAACTTTTGGCAGAAACAGAGAACTTCGTTGGGTAAACAGAAGAAGTATAATTTTGAGGTAAATTAGAATTATGTGTATATTTAATCCTAATGATGTTTTTCAACTATTATATTTAGCATCATATTTATACAGTTTATACAAAGTGGTGAGAATCTAAAATACATTAATTTCAGATCAATACAATCAGTTTAGAGGCTCTTGTGAAAGTTATAGATCCTTCTCAGCTCACTGCAGATTTAGATGGATCCTTACAATATGATCATGCTCAGTGGATCGATACCAGATTAGTTGTAGAAGATTTTACATGGCAAGCAGCAGATCTTCTTGATCGATTAGACGACTTGCAGGAAGATCTCAGTCGAAATGACTTTGCTGATGATGTTACGGGAGCTAAGCATGGAATTGATCTGCATAATGAGATGAAAAAGAAAATTTTAAAAGTCCCAGTGGAAGACATTGAAGTGGTCGGACAACGCTTGCTTCAGCGATTTAACAACAGTTAGCCTGCACTTTTAATTTTTTCTTGAATAAAAATAATATTAAAATGTTTTAATTGTTAAAACGTGTATTTTTTAGGTGCAACAGCAACTGGTGGGGAAGGTGGAAGTATTGACAATGGCGCAGCAAGTTGCACAGATTCTGATGGACGAGCATTGGCTACCCTAGTTATTCAGCATTTAGATTCTGTGCACGCCGCACAGCAGCATCTGTTACAACTGTGGCACATCAAGAAGATGAAATTGGATCAGTGTTTTCAGCTGCGATTATTCGAACAGGATTGCGAGAAGATGTTTGATTGGATTTGCCACAACCGAGAGGTGTTTCTCGCTAGTTATGTAGAGATCGGGCGTTCGTATCAATTGGCCAAGAAGTTGCAAGAGGAACATAAACACTTCTCAATGAGCTCGATGAACGTTTATGTGAATATAAACAAAATCCTCACGATGGCTGGTAAATTGCTGGAGACGCAGCATTATGCAGCTGGACACGTACGAGCGGTAGCGGGACGTCTGGATCGTGCTTGGAAGGAATTTGCCGCGGGTCTCGATGAACGTGCTGCAGTACTCAATTTAAGTGTAGTGTTTCACCATAAAGCAGAACAGTATGTTGATAACGTAACTGGCTGGAGTCAAGCGTGCGAGATTAGTAATCTGCCCAGTGAAATTCCAGTGCTTGAATCTCACAGTCGCCAACACCAAACTCTTTACGAAGCAATGTGTCAGGCGTATACAGAGGTAAATTTTGTCCTACTCTTAGCATACGTTCTGCAATACAATTATTCATCTCGACCGATTTTATCCCAACATGTTGAAAGTGGGCCATTTTTTTGCGTTATTGTAAATCGATTCAATGTAAATTTTATATTTTTCTTTTTATTTACATTGTAAGTTTATATTTAACAGGTTTACAATGCATATCAAGCGTTATTGAGCGGCCTGGGTTCAATGCTGCAAGTATGTCATAATGTGAGCGCTCATTCTTCAGGGTCGGATACATTTCGCGTCGATTATGTACGAGAAATTCAATTTTTAAAGCTTTTGGCGATGGAATCCATTGCTCGCTTGGTATTTGGGTGCTATTAGAAATATCTATCCGCCAATTTTCTGATTAACATTTAAAGTAATTTCCTTATAACCCAGGCGTCTCAGTATTCTTAAATTCATAAACTATTAGGCGCACGTTTATTCATTATCGATATTACAGTACTTATTATTCTATCTTATTCTTTTGTTAATTTTGATTAAAAGTTAATTTATGTTATTTATCCCATTACATATTATATGTATAAAGCCATATATTCATAACAGATGTTGTATATACGAATATTTCTTAAGTGGGATTGGGTAAAATTCTTATTTAGGTGCATAGTACCAGTAAGAAGCTTCTTTACCAACTGGACCATCTTGTGCAAGTCTGTAATCAACCACAAGGAATTGACCATGTCGCCAGAAAACATGTACGTTAATTGGTATTTAAAGGAGCAATTGTTTTTTTTTTTTTATTAAGGATGTATCGGATATACAATCTTAAACAAAAGTGCATGAAATTTGAGATACTTAAATATCTACGCCTAACGCATTGTAAATCTAGATATAAGAAACTTGAACGATAGTTGGAGTCTTATTTTTACTCTTACAAAGGTATTTTTTACGTATTTGTGATTTTTTTCATTTATGAGTTTAAACTTTTGACAGTGAAAATGCACAATTATCTCAAATTATATTTTATTTCTTTAAAACGGTATAGTGAAGCCAATTGAAACTTGGCAGATATTTTTATCTATTCATATACTAGATGTACAAAAAAAATTCAAAACATTGGTACTATTTCTTCTATATTTTTTTAGCTGTTTTATCCATCAAGATTGTCCTTTTCCATAAGATAGAAAAGGATACCATGTAAAATTAGTGAAAATTAAAATAGTTATAACTCAGCAATCGTTTAGTGGATGCATTTTCAATTTTTTGCAGTACGTTAGGGAAACTAAAAGAACAATTTCGCAAATTTTTAGCAACTTTGTACCATTTTGAACTTCAGTCCGATACATCCTTAAAGTCTCTCATGATTACATCCCTATTTAATTTTTTTTAGAACACAAAGCTTAATTTATACACTTATATTAAGCTTTTAAAAAATATATTTATAGTTGAACGAGATAGTAAGTTCTTTCAATATTCTCCTCACATTGTTCAAACGGTTTTTTGCATGGAATAAAGAAGAGGGATCGCGTTCTGTAAATGCTATTCCGAGGGATTAATATAGAGAAATAGGCTTGTGCTTATGCTGTAATAATATATAATTTTTTGTAAAAACTCGGTATTTTAGAATAATGGTATCTAATGATGCTGATCGCATGCAGTATTACTTAACTGACTACTAATTTATCTTTCAAAACGTTATATAACATAATTCACGTTTTGGATATCTGATTTATACAGAGTCAAGATGGACATAATATAGACAGTCATACCGGGACGAGTGGTAATCCAGCAGCTGATTATAGCGAAGGCGCATCTCACGTATTAGCTGTTATTCATCAGATTCTTGGTCATCATAGAGCGTTAGAAGCTCGCTGGCACGCTCGCAAAGTCAAATTGCATCAACGGCTTGCACTAAGGTACAAAAGTAGTAAAGCTTGCTTTATAATTGTATCAATAGTAATGCATGCAATTATGATTTTCAGATTATTTCAAGAAGATGTAAAACAAGTTCTTGATTGGCTGACAAATCATGGTGAAGTCTTTATTAGGAAAAACACAGGCGTAGGTCGTAATTTGCAGAAAGCACGCGTTTATCAAAAAAGCCACGAACATTTTGAAAATGTTGCTCAGGTGATTTTTTAAGTTCACACACACGCGTGCGCACGCACGCACGCACACACACACACACACACACACACACACACACACACACACACACACACACACACACACACAATAATACATAATATATTATTTTATACACAATTTTTATGTTCTTATAATTTGTGTTTAACGGTTTTTGTTTCTATTTGTAGAATACTTATACAAATGCGACAAAACTTTTGACTGCAGCCGAGGAACTTGCTCACACAGGGGAATGCGCGCCTGATGAAATATATGCAGTGGCGCAAGAGTTGGAGGCTCACGTTAGTAGTTTTGCAGCGAGGGTCGAGCAACGGCGTCGTAGATTAGATCTGGCAGTAGTGTTTTATACTCACGAAAAAGAGGTATTTTTATACAGATTGATTATATACTATGCACAGTTTACTAAGGATAATTATCTGTAAATTATACATGTTTATCTACAATGATTTTTTTAATGTAATTTTGTTTTACATCAGCTCACCGGTTGGGTAGATGAGTTACGTCAGGAGTTGCAACAGGATGAGGTTGCGGAAAACTTGGAGACAGCAGAAAGATTGTTGGAACAATGCGCGCAGCATAGATCATCTTGCCTCGAGGCGTGCGCTTCGACAATAGCTCAGGGTGAAGCTCTACTGCAAGAACTTCGCGAGGCAACCGATGCGCCCGACACTACCGGCTCGATATCAGCAGTAGAATCAGCCTTGGACAGGTTGGCAAGCTTGAGACAAGAATTGGAAGACTTGTGGGCTACTAAAAAACTGAGACTGGAACTGTGCCTACGATTACGCGTCTTCGAGCGCGACGCGCTGGAGGCTAGCGGTCAACTGGAGATGTGGGCACAAGAGCTGCAGGGCCCACCGCGAGAGGGTTCTCCCGAGCAGTTGCTGCGCGTGCACAACGATGGAGTCGCTCATATGCAAAATACCGCTTTCCAAATTCTACATCGTGGCCAAGAATTAGCGCAAGTCTTGGAAGAGGCAGGAGTGTGTATCATGGCGGACGGTCAGCATAGTGCTTCGGCGCGTGTGCAGGTACTTCTCGAGTTCTTGAACGAGAGAGAGTTGGATGCGGAGGATCTTGCGGAGATGCGGAGGGTACGACTAGAGCAAGCTTCTCAGTTACTGCAACTGCAAACGGACGCTTCTCACGTGATTAAGTGGATACGAAATGGCGAGTCCATATTACTGGCTTCGCTGAGGATACCGGACGATTTTGAAGATGCCGATCAATTAGGAAAGGAACACTATCATTTCCAACTCGCGATAACGAATACTCATGCGTCCGCAGTGCAAGTGAAGCATAAAGCGGACGCTTTGATAAACGGGAATCATTACGATCCTAAGAGCATCAAGGAAGTCGCGGAAGATGTTACTAAACGGTGGCAGCAGCTAGTGACCTGTGCGGAAGAACGTCATAAATTAATTACTGCCAGTCTTAACTTCTATAAAACGGTAGACTCGGTACGTTCGGTTCTCGATAGTTTAGAGCTACAATATAATGTGGATGACGATTGGTGTGCCGACGGAGAAAAAGCTGCCGGAATACCAGCGAGCATTACCAGACATCAAGAGCAAAAGGAAGCCTTTCTCAAGGCCTGTACGCTAGTACGACGAACCGGAGAAACGTTTTTAAAGTATATCAATCGCAGTCTACAATTTTATAGCTATCACGCTAATAGCGCCGGTTCTGCGAACAAAGTAAAAAATATTTTGGAAGAATTGGTCAGTAAGGAGAACAAAGTGCTCGAATATTGGACGCAGCGGAAGAAGCGCTTAGATCAATGTCATCAGTATGTCTTGTTCGAACGTAGTGCGAAGCAGGCTCTCGAATGGATTAAAGAAACCGGGGAGTTGTATCTAGCGACACACACAAACGTCGGTAAGAATCGCATCGAAAACGAACAACTGTTACAAGAGCATATCGAATTCAAGGGTGCAGCGAAGGAAACGAGAGAAAGAGTGAAATTGTTGATTCAACTCGCTGACAATTTAGTTGAGAGGGGTCATGCTCATGCTGCGGCAATCAAGCAGGCCGTTGCCGAGGTTGATCAGCGATATAAAGATTTTAGCACGCGAATGGATTGCTACAAAACGCAAATCGAAGGCGATTTAGGTATACAGCCTGACGAGGTGCACCGAGAGCTCTCTATCGACCGAAATTCGGATCCGTTGCTGGAAGAGAAGATCAAGGGCAAAGATCTGAAAGAATTGAATGAGGAGAAAAGAAGATCTGCACGAAGAAAAGAGTTTATTATGGCTGAACTTTTGCAAACCGAACGTACATACGTAAAGGATTTGGAGACTTGCATTCGTTGCTTCCTCGACGAGACGCGAAATGGCAAGGGAAATGTTCCAACGGGTTTACAAAATCGAGAATTAATCATTTTTAGTAATATAGAAGAGATACATCAGTTTCACAGCAATGTATTTCTACGCGAACTAGAAAAGTACGAAACCATGCCAGAGGATGTGGGACATTGTTTTGTAGTATGGGTAAGTATTGCGTCTTGGATATTAATATAAAGGATAGTACACATTTTAAAAAATGGTACAAATTATATTTATATTTGTTTGCTTTTAGGCACCTAAATTTGATATGTATGTAACTTACTGTAAGAACAAACCCGAGAGCAATCAACTATTAATAACGCACAGTGGAACATGGTTTGAGGGCTTACAAAGAAAACATAAAGTAGAACATCCTATCGCTGCATATCTAATTAAACCTGTACAGAGAATTACCAAGTATCAGCTGCTACTTAAGGACTTACAGGTATCTAGTGTAATATATTTTAAAAGCTCACGATATAATTTGAAACTGATAATGTACATATTGTCTTGTTTGTTTTTTTTTTTGTTTTTTTGTTTTTTTCCCCAGGCTTGTTGCCAAGAGGGACAGGGCGAAATAAAAGAGGGATTAGAAGTAATGTT
This sequence comes from Monomorium pharaonis, assembly GCF_013373865.1. Classification (NCBI taxonomy): domain Eukaryota; kingdom Metazoa; phylum Arthropoda; class Insecta; order Hymenoptera; family Formicidae; genus Monomorium; species Monomorium pharaonis. The sequence continues at coordinate 1,217,248 of NC_050475.1, forward strand.
AAATGTGCCTAAAAAAGCTAACGATGCCTTACACTTAAGTCTACTGGAAGGTTGCGACGTTAGTATAGATGCGCTCGGTGACGTTGTATTGCAAGATTCGTTCACAGTATGGGACCCAAAACAGTTGATCAGGAAGGGAAGAGATCGTCACATATTTCTTTTCGAATTGTATCTTCTCTTTACAAAGGAAGTGAAAGATTCTGCAGGAAAGGTTTGCATGCAAGTTTGTTGTTCATTGCATTTTTTAAATTATACATTAATATCACAATTGTCAATCTAGGTGAAGTACGTTTATAAAAATCGTCTATTAACCTCTGAATTGGGCGTGACCGAGCATATTGAAGGCGACGAATGTAAATTCGCAGTATGGACAGGACGGGCACCGACTAGCGACACGCGCGTAGTGTTGCGCGCGAATTCAATGGACGCGAAGCAGTTATGGGTGATGCGGTTACGCGAAGTGATACAAGAAACCTTTTTGGGCAAGAATATGCCCAAGAGTCCGGCTAAAAAGAGCTCCAGTCAACGCTCCAGTAGAGATCTGGAGGAATGCGCATCCTTGGACGAAAGTGTGGAAAATCTCGACAGAAATTCCTTAGCTTCCTTCGGTTCGACTAATACTACAGATTCTGATAAGGTAAAGTATAATTACTAGAAATTTTTTAAATATTAAAATTTTTACGCACGATTTATGAGATCTTACAAGATGTGTATAACTTGAGATAATTTATTAAAAATAGAACAAATAATGATTGCCGAAAACGATAATTGATAACTTTTATTATAGCACGAAAAAGATTAAATTGAAAATTACATGATATATTATATAGAAGTACGCTTTCATGATGCTATAATTAATTGTTAACATAACAGTATTCTTATTTAATAAAAAAGAATAAAAAAGTAGTCCACAATTATTTTAAATAGGCGAGTAATGGTTACATATTCTTATTTTCTCTCAATTAAATTTAATTTTTTATATGGTTAAAGTAAATTAAATTTTTTATATGGTTTTAATTATTATATATTTTAAATGTATTTTTACATATTTATCTAATATAAAATCCTATCTCCGTTGTTATCAATTATTATTTGACAGCATTTCATACTTTGGTGAAGATAAATTTTCAATATATGATTATAACAATTATATTATTTTTATTTAGATCATATAGAACTGCTTTTTACTATTCAGACTAAACTAGAAGTTTCTAAATAATTCATCAGTGATTACTAATACATTATTTCACATAGTTTCAAATTGTATTTGAAACTCAGCTGGAGTTTATTGCTTTTTATATTATATTTTTACAAGCGTAAAAGCTTCAACTCACGATTAAGACAAAAATAATTTTATTTACACTTTATAAACTATATTATATAGGCAAATATATAATGGAAAGTCAATGGATCCATGAGGAGATCACGGAATATCCTGCGCGAAGGGCATTGTGTCACTAATCATTTTTCACTTATCCTTCGTACCTTTTGGCAACCTTTACGTTTGTCTTCAAGATCCAGTTTGGTTAAATATTTTCTTTCGGAGGTAAAAAGGTCTATCTCGCTCTCAGAACAAATTCGCTTCCAAATTGGTGTCCGCTATTAGTCCCGAACGCGCTGTCCATTTGATTTCTCTCGACTTCGCCCCTCCCCCTCTCACCCTGCGAAAGGGATGGCGACACGACACGGTGCGACGCGACACGATACGGGGAAGGCCATGGAGGCCAGTACTCGTACAGGGTTGGGTGGGGCGCAAGTTGGGTTGGGTTAGTTATAATCTCGTCACTTGGTACGGTCGGAAGGCCGACGATCAGTACGGGCGCGACTCCCGGGTCGGATGGATCCATTTAAGGGTCTACCGTTGATCGCGAGACGTTGGGCGAATCGGTAAAGCCCTGACCTTCTTGCTGGAGAAAAGAGAGAAGAAGGGAAGCGAAAAAGAAACAAAAATACGAAAACACGGAAGTGTATCATTGGCGATGGCGGATATATCGCGCGTCGTCGCACGCTCGGGGATGTGCCTCGTGAACGATAGCGCGCTGTACATCGCCGCCGCCGCCGCCACCACTACCACCACTACCACCACTATCATCACCATCATCATCACGTCGTTCCTGCCCTCCTGTGCACCGCGGTCGCGCTCGTGCGTCTGAAGACCGTAAGTCCGCAGGTCGCGCGTCGATCGTAGGGCCGGAGCCAAGACCCTTATTTATCATGACGTCACCGGCCGGGAAACCGGCGACGATCGCCCAGAAGGCGCGCAGGAAGATCTCCCTGCCGTGGTTTCGCCAGGCCTCCGCGGCCCCGCCGCACGTGACCCTTTCCAGGCAGCACACCATCGATACGCCGAGCTCGTTCCAGGCCCGACTTCTGCGCCGTCAACCCTCCCTGGCCCAGGTACCGCCGCAATCGTCGCGATCACTGCAGAGAGCCTCTATTCGACCATCTTTCGGACGATCTCGTTTTCTCTAGACTCCTTTTTATCCTTCTTCCGTGAGGCACAAGACACCCCTTCGATCGCTTCCCTTCGTCCAGCAGTTTTTCGTCTAAGATCGGTACTACACGGAGTGTAGTCTCTGCTCCGAATGAGAAATCGTTATAATGGAATTTCAACAAATTCTATGCAGTCCTCTTTCCGAATTACAAAAATAGACAAAAATATCTGGATGTGTTGAGAATTGAATCGCTTAGAAATTTATATGAAAGCGCATGGACAATCCAAATTCTGTCTAACGAATACATATCTCGGAATCTCGAAAGCGTCGTCATTGTGGGGCGATAACGTAATCTTTCCCGCGTTTCTTTATCACTTCTATACTTTTTTCCCCCCCTTTCTTCACCTCGATCTTTTGTGCGCGACGCGACGCAGCGCGAGTTAACGACGCTGCGAGGAAACTTGGCACGTGGAAAATTCTATTTTGGATCGCGGAATGTACGAAAATCGGGCGGAACCATTCGGGTGAGCCACGTCGAGCAAACAATTGCGCGTCTCTCACGAACGACGTAAGAGGAAAAGCAAGAAGAGAGGGAACGGTTGTTGTTGGTTCAAACGCGGTAAACGCGCGCGCGTGCATGGTCAATATGATACATGTATACGCGCATATGGTATTTATAGCAACGTCAAAGTACTGCGGTGTTGTGACATTAGCTATTTTCAAAACGCCGGAATCCGCGTGCGATTTAAAAGCGTCGCGGAAGGGCGGGAGCGCGCGCGCATTACAAGCAGGAAAGAAGAGAGAGAGAGAGAGAGAGAGAGAGAGAGAGAGAGAGAGAGAGAGAGAGAGAGAGAGAGAGAGAGGGAGGGAGTATGCGAAGGCTCGCTATCATCTCTCTTACCAGAGCGCTACAACTCTCATCAGAGAGGAACAAAACACACGGAACGCCGCCCCACTGCGATCAGACGATCCGCGACGACCCCGGTACACTGATCCCGCTCAGAATTACTCGGGCTTTAGTAATCGGATCTCTGGAATCTCTCTCGCTCCGCCGATCCGCAAATTCAAAAGACAATCGGTCTTTCGTGCAGCAAACGAGAGAGAGAGAGAGAGGAGAGAGAGAGAGAGAGAGAGGAGAGAGAAGAGAGAGAGAGAGAGAGAGAGAGAGAGAGAGAGAGAGAGAGAGAGAGAGTGTGTGTGTGTGTGTGTGTGTGTGTGTGTGTGTGTGTGTGTGTGTGTGTGTGTGTGTGTGTGTGTGTGTGTGTGCGTGCGCGTGCGTGCGTGCGTGCGTGCGTGCGTGCGTGCGTGCGTGCGTGCGTTCCCGGTCGAGCGACGGAGAGGACGTTCGTATCGACCCGTCTACGCTTGCGTAAGCACGAGGGGGTAGACTCTTCTCTTCCTCTTCGCTTTGCTTCTCTGCTTTTGGTTTATCTCTCTCACCCCTCCACCCTCGCCCGCCCCGTCCCACTGCAGCCGCCACCGGAGTCGTCGCTTTCACGCACGCGCGCACACAAACACACATCGCCCTCCGTTAATTATCCCATTTCCATCGTTCCCTCTCTCTTCCTCCCCTCTCCCTCCCTTTCCCTTTTTCTCTGACCTGATATTCGCGCGGCTATCCAACGTACGTCGACCGTGAATCAGCGCGATCCTCCGCGCAATGTGCTACGCGGAATCTATTGAGAATTTTTGCGTGCTTTCAGACCGGAGTTGTCGAGATGACGTGGGTGGTCGCCGATCATATGGCTGCACCGGGCTCGAGGGAGCTCAGCGTAACGAAAGGGCAGCAGGTTGAGGTGTTGGAGAACGGTAGCTCAAACTCGGGCTCTACCGGCGGCATGCCCTATGCCGGCGAATGGACCCTGGTACGTCTGCCACTCACCCCTGGGCAGGTCGAGCCGGCCGCGGAGGGTCTGGTACCTACCAGCGCCCTAAAACAGCCGCCGACCGCCTCCTGCAAGACTTCGCCGTCCAGAAAAGCGTCCACGCAACAGCAACAGCAACAGTCGCACCATTATCAACAGCAGCAGCAGTCGCATCATCATCCGTACCATCAACAGCAACAGCAGATCAATCAAGCGATCGTCCAAGCGCAACAGCAAACTGCCGTCACATCGTCGAGTACCACCAGCACGGTGTCGCCAACTTGCTGCGCGGCCGATGTTCCACCGACTACGCAGCAGGCGTCCTCGTTGTCTGCGCTATCGTCGTCCGCGGTATTGTCGCCGATGCTATCAGAGGAGGCGGGTAAGTGAACACGTGAAAGATCGGAGTCTGAAATAGAGTCATATTTTCGTATTTTTTTCGAATACGAATAGCGCTATGTTGTCGCGCGGCGTATAAAAAAATGTAAAAACCGGATCAACACGTGGAAGTCGGTGAACCGCAAAACGACGCAAAATCTGATGATGCAATCGCATTCTTCTAGTTTATCAATTCTGATAGCCATAATAAGTTGAAACGCAATTTTAGGGCTGTTTAGAATAACGATTACTCTTTTGCTAATTAACAGAAAATGCCGGAAGCGACGGCAGTGGGTCAACAAGTACAAATTCACCTGGCAACAAGAGACGGGGTTTTAGCGGGTAAGGATTTCATGAGAAACTCTGTCATCTAAATGCCTCACGCTTATCTCGAAATGTCATACGTGCAACGATAATCACGTACCATGACCGGGCGTTTCTGTTTATAGACGGAAGTGGCTCCCACCTTCTTTACGCAAACTTAGCCAAGGTAAAGTCGAGAAAACCAATACGGCCGCACCGACGTCATCGCCTCCTTTGATTGGGCCGTCTTTGAAGAAAAGTGGCTCGGACAAACGCTTTAAATTACCGAGCGGCGTCGAACATAATCGGCCCAGCGGTAAGACGTTCGAAGCGGAGGCTCAATCGCGGGAGGGCGAAGAAGTTGGCAAGGAAGAGAGTGAGGAGCAGCAGGAGGTAGACGTGGACGCGGACGTTACGGAGAGCGACGATACGGCGGTGACGAATTTGCAGGAGCAGAACGGTGGCGAGGATGCTGACGATGACTTGGAACTTCCGCCTCCGATGAAGCCTATAACCGAACCGATACTCGTTGCAACTGCAAATGGTCCATCGGGTTCCACGATATCGAATGAATTGCCCGGAAAACGAGTAAATATTCATACTTTTTTAAAATATGTATACTCTTTCGTATACACGTTTGTAGCTATAACCACGCAATTATTTTATTTATTACAGTCTGCAAGTCGGTCGGAACGTACGACTAAGATTCTTGATGGCGGCGCCACGACCACAGCCGATCTCTCGGAAATCGAGCAAATTGTCAAGGAAAGAATGGTAAGTCCTTTCACGTTATATGCACAAATCTGTGCATTGCACAAAGTACTACGCGTATCATTAACAGGAGCAACATACAGAAAATCAGGAGAGGCACAGTCTCATGCGAACTCCTAACGGGAAATCGTTGAGTAACGATGAGGAATATTGTAACGCGGCTATTAATGCGGTCACTTCCGACGAATCAGATCCGGAAAGTACCGCGATCTCAAAACGGCAGTTTGTTATTTGTGAGCTGGTGGATACCGAAAGAGATTACGTCAATGACTTAAAGCAGATAGTCGAAGGTTACATGGCACTAATGCGAAATCCCGACTGCGAGATTCCCATGCCGGAAGATTTGCGCGCTGGGAAAGACAAGATGGTTTTTGGTAACGTGGAGGCTATCTACGAGTGGCACAGAGAGTGAGTTGGATCATCTATTGAAACTTTAGCGATGATCGCATCGTCAAAATCATACCCATTTATATTCATGGTTCCTGCTTTCAGCTTTTTCCTCAAAGCTTTGGAACGTTGTTTGGAACGTCCTGAAGAGCTCGGACCTCTCTTTAAACGTTACGAGCGAAAGTTGCATATGTACGTGGTTTATTGTCAGAATAAGCCCGTTTCGGAATACATTGTATCCGAATATATAGATACTTACTTCGAGGTAATCACTAAAATCGATAAGCTGCTACGCGCAAAACGGAAACATTTAAATAAAAGAGCATATGTGTTGTAGGAACTTAGGCAAAAACTTGGGCATCGTTTGCAACTCTGTGACTTGCTGATCAAGCCTGTACAAAGAATTACAAAATATCAACTTCTTCTACGGGAGGCATTGCGCCTCACTGAGCGAACTCAAAGGTTATCGGAAATCGAAGGCCTCAGAGCGGCGGCTCATGTCATGCGAGTTATTCCTAAAGCTGCAAACGATATGATGGACGTTGGGAGATTACAAGGTTTTGACGTGAGTATTGCTTTTTTTCGCTTATTCTCGTTTTATGATGAAAACATTCTCGAAAATCCATTATGTTTAATTTAATTTTCTTTAGGGTAAAATAACGGCGCAAGGAAAACTCTTGTTACACGGCCCGCTCTTGGTATCGGAAATATCAAATGTATCGACGAGAGGAAAAGAATGGCAAGTCTTTCTTTTCGAGCAAAATATCATCTTCAGTGAAACTGTCGGCAAGAAAACGCAATTCACTAATCCTGTCTACATATATAAAGCACATATTCAGGTAAGGTTATTTATCAATTACTTATTATTTCTATAATCTGGCAACCATTATATTTTTGAAGAAGAGAATATCATTGTGTTTTACACACACAACACACAATCACAATTTGATATATATATATTTTTTAAATATATATATTTTATATATTGAGATGTACACCTTATGTATACATTAGGTAAATAAAATGAGTCTTGAAGATTCAAATGACGATCCAGAGAAGTTTATCATCCGCTCGACGGATCCTCGAAACCCTGGACTAGGATTCTCCTGTAGCGTAGCTGAAGAAAGTAGTGGACCGCGCAGGCAGGAGTGGGTAGACACCATCACTGCCATCCTGCAAACTCAGCGCGACTTCTTGAAGGCGATACAATCACCGATTGCCTACCAGAAGGAACTTACCAAAGACCCACTGTAAGCGTCTCTAACACATTGAATTACACACTGACTCTCTTTTAATAACCGATCTGTGAATATTTGTTCCGACATATTTTTGTATATTTTATATAAAAAAAAGATACAATCGCCGTAAGAGCTAGATAATCGTTAGTCGTATCCTAAAGAACCATCTGCCTGCTTTCCTCTGCGTCTTTCAGCTCCATTTTCACTTTTGTCGAAAATTAATTAACTACTTTCTACCGTTCCGATATCTTTGCGCCTACATTGTTATTAATGCTAAAAGATATTTGCACGTATCCAGTCATTTTTCTCTCATTCCTTTTCTGGATTATCTTTATACATTGTGATAATATTTTACTTTCATAGTACAGAGGAAACGATAACGATACGGTATTCAACTATATTTCCGCGCAGGAGCTTAAAGAGTATCCGCACGCACGCGCGCGCACGCACACACGCACGCACGCACCCACCCACACACACGAACACACACACACACACACACGCAAAGTACTATACTCACATTTCTCTCTATCGGCTTAATAAAGAGATGAAATACACTTTATATAGAAGAGTATATACAGGGTGTCTCAAAAGTGCTGCATTATTTTTTAATGACTCATTGTTCTGGACGGATTTGGAAGTGATTTCTCTTTAGCAAAAGCTGACTGAGCAATGACAAAATTAAATTTCGGATATTAAATATCTATACATGGTTGGATATTTTTGAAAATTATCGTTAAGGTAATATTACTTCCAAATTTTTAAAAAAAACCGTCATTAAAAAAACGATGCGATAATTTTGGAACATACAAATATATAAGTATATATCTTTTCATATTCGATAACGTCTCGAAACGATTGTAGACTTCTACTATCGCTCTGTATCAGATATATACGGGAGTATATACTTTAGTGTTTTAGATTGCCACAGGCATGCGAGAGTTAACGCTCTTTTTATCGTTTAATGGATCAAAATCTACTCACCCTGTTCCTTAAAATATATTACTCTTCTAGACTCGACTATCTGATCCCAGGAGCCTATAAATGTATATTAATCCGTTCCAATGCGCATACATTATGCGTGCATGAAGTGTGTATGCATATGTATATATGTATGCACACAATGGGGGCGTATTTTGTTGTTACGTGCGTTTACATCTCTACACACATGCGACTTATAACGATATGACGATATACAAAGAAATACGCGCTACGAGTGCGATGTATTAATATATGACGTAATAATATATGAAAATATGCAATATATAAATATAAATATATATATTTATAATAATTTTAATAACGTTTACAAAAACATGCGCGCGCGCACGAGTCTATGGACAGATTATGGCGTAACAGTATACTGTGTACATATTAATGCGCGACACTGGAGGACAGTCCGAAACAAAGCTATAATTGACCGCGAATCGTAAGAATTTTGTCTAGAATAAATTGTAAATTGATGATTAAGATCGAGTGATTATAATATGCAACCCTGATCCTTGTCTACTATCTCTAATACACGTCCAACCCAACTAACCAGCTTCTTTTTTTATAATTTTATCAAGAACACAGTACTGCGGAAAGCAAGTCCAAGTGTATATTTACCATGATCACAACCAACCAATCAACCAACCACCTAGCTACCTTGTTGCCATGCGTTGCTATTAAACACACACTTATCTATTCTTCGACACGTCCGAAAAATCCAAGTTGTTGGCTGACGTCGATTCCTATATCCTGGCTCATGTCGAGACTCGTTCCTATTGATCGTTTCGAGATTTCGATTAAAAGTTTATTTAACGGGATATCCTAGAGACCCAAGATAATTTTTTTATTTTTAAATTCGTTTTTAAAAACGGCTAATATCGGGCGTATCGAAGTGCGCGAGTCTCGATACGTAGTACTGTGTCTTGGATTTTACTTATGATTTGCTGGCGTATAGCCGTGCCATCGTTACAACCACCACCACTACCACCGCATCAGAACCTGTGCGACGAGCAACCGTATCGGTGGTTCCCCCGACATTGATAGTCTCCGGATCGACGAATCGAGATAAGGGTAACAGAACGAATCAGCAGCCCTTGCAACGCTCGCTGACCGGGGGATTGGAATGCGTGCAGCCACGTACACCTAGCCCGACAAAGAGTAGACTAAACTTCCTGGAGGGATTTAAGAATACTCTACGTACACGTTCACCGATTCGCAACAATTCCATCCCGGTGAGCTAATCCTGATTAGTACGTTATTTATTAACTTTAGCTGGTCTATCTATACATATATTATCGGCCATATCAATGGGAATTCTTGATGATTACAGCAACAAAGGAGCTCTTCCTCTTCTTCTTGATGCCTGTCTCTATCTACCGCTATCTATCGCATTATCTTCTATCGATGCGACGATCGTTATACTTGTATCGCTAAACAACTCTATCGACTGTGTGAACGATCCATGAACGTCATACACTATTATGTATCTTCTTGTAGTAAGACCTCGCACAGATGTAAAGTAAATGCATACGTACATATCTACGAGGGATAACCACTAGAAAAATGGAAAGAAGCTCCAAAATATCTGTGTAAATGAATGACTTGATTCTACAAATTCCGTTATCGCTTCTAACACTTTCTTACTATATACTGTGTATTACACTACACTGCTGATTTTTACAATCGTCACCAACATTATCACTAGCACTCTACAGAATCGTCGCAATCGATCAAACTACCTCTATAACTAGTAATTAATCTACCGCTGCTATATTACTGATTCTGGCAAAACCATCAATGCTAATACTACTACTACTACTACTACTGCTACTACTACTACTACTACTACTACTACTACTACTACTACTACTACTACTACTACTACTACTACTACTACTACTACTACTACTACTACTACTACTAATACTAATACTAATACTAATACTACTACTACTACTACTACTACTACTACTACTACTACTACTACTACTACTACTACTACTACTACTACTACTACTACTACTATTATTACTACGCTGTTACTTCTTCCTCTGCCGGAATTGCTACACTATCGTTATTGCCGCTACCATCGCTACTTATGGTGTTGGAAGCTCTTCCTGGATCAAATTTCCTGTCGCATTCTGGGTGAATACAAAATAGGGCGTAGCGACACAAGTTGCATGAAAGAATCACGCTTAACAACGTGACGAACGTTCAAGAAGATACTTATGACGAAAGGACATTCCTTAGGTCGTTCCAGGTGCACGTGTAAAATTGGCTGCAGATTGGGGAAAATTACACGCTGGAGACGAGCTTGTCGTCTCCTATCTTGATGGCCCGGGTTTAGTAGTGTCCCCTGTGAATACTAAGGACGAACTGTGGATTCCGGCGAGTCTTATTCCAAACTCGGCGATCAGCCGAGCCTGGTCGTTTCGACCGCGAAAGCTCGATCTCGCGAAATGCCACGTTGGTCCTCATGATTCAACGACTGCGATGACATCGGAGGACAAAACGCCAGTTATTCTGAGCAGTCCCACGTCGATTCGCGCAACCGTTGGTGAAGTCGTTAGGCTCTCTGTTGAGACACATAATGCGGATAGTGCAACTGTCACTTGGAGGAAGGAGGGCGAGGATCAGTGTATTAGAGAGAACAATCGGTATCAGTTCCAGCGAAGCGCGAGCTTTATATACTTGCAAATTATTGGTTGCCGAGCTTCGGACTCTGGGATGTATCACTGTCACTTAACAAGTGGAACGGGCTCCTGCTCCGCGGAAATTTCTCTCTTTGTCGTAGGTATGCTGCTCAATGTTCCTGGCGTAACATGATAGTCTTAATAGATGTACTGTAAATTAAATACTGCGTTTTAGGTGGAAAAAGCAGCACCTCTGCGCGCGTTTTAGGGTGCTCCAAGGTAGAGATTGATTGGGACAGGCAGGAGATCGGTGGCGCGTCGTGTAACATAGAATGTAAAACTTTGCCGTCGCAGCAATGGGTGCTGATGTCGAAGCAGGCTAACGAGCCGCCCGTTCGGCTGGATGTGTCGATGGACGCCTCGTACAGTTTTAGAGTGGTGGGTGACGACGGAAGGACGACCTTACCGTCAATCCTGGTGACTCTACCGCGATCGGACACGGGCGATGGCGCGGAATGGGAGGCCAAGCAGTTCGTCGGCAGATACTTAGAATTGGATGAGCTGGGTAACGGTAGATTCAGTACGGTTCGTCGCGCCAGAGATAAGGGCACCGGTCACGAGGTAGCTCTCAAGCAAATACCGCGACACAAACAATCGAGATTGCTGACGCGCGCAGAATACGATGTGCTCGCCTCCACTCATCATGCCAACATCGCCCGGGCGTTTGCCTTGTTCGAGAACGCGCCTCGACCCGGGGTGGACACTATCGTCCTGGAATTGTAAGTATTCGCGGAAACAATGTCGATTATGAATCGTTTAAGATTAAACTGCGCTTTCCTCTCCACAGGGTCAGAGGTCCAACGTTGTGCGCATATTTGAGCGAGAAGACGGAATACACCGAGGCGACGGCGACGCGATACACTTGTCAGCTGTTATCTGCGTTACGCTGGTTACACTGTCGCAACCGGGTACATCTCGATGTGAAACCGGAGAATGTCCTCGTTGATCATGAGACAGACCAAGTGAAAATAATAGATTTGGGGGAAGCGGTCAGGGCTCCTATCGACGAGATCGTGCCACCCCCCGCTGATCTGGAATTTGCGGCGCCAGAGTCAGTGCTAGGTAGACCAACCGGTCCTTGCACGGACATGTGGGCTGTTGGAGTTTTTATTTATGTTTTATTAAGGTATGCTCTTAAAATTGCTTATTTATTATTGGAATCCTCTACTATTATTTCTTTTTATTCGTGTCTTACTCATTTTTTGGATTCACCTTAGTGGATTATCGCCATTTTTGGACGACTCCGTGGAAGAAACTACCGCCAACATTCTCAAGTGTGACTTCTGTTTTCCCGACGAATATTTCGAAATGATATCCAGTGATGCGAAGGAACTCCTTGGGAGGTTATTGTGCTTGCGTGGTGAAGATCGAGTGACCGCAGAGATCTGTCTTGGTTCGCCATGGTTAAAGGTAATATAATCATACTATATAAAATTTGTTCTATTCCCTCAAACAATAATTTATTATTTTATATTTATTGACGTTGTATTGAAATTTTATAAGATATTGTCCATTTTTTAAAATTAGATATCAACTGGCGCTACCATACCGTCCACTAGAATGGCCGCATTTATAGAACGTCGTGCACACTGTCTTAAACTGCGTCAAGATCATAAGGACAGTTTCCATTCTTACGATTAACATTATGCAGTAAGCATGTTACTTAATACATGACCAATTTATATATGTAAATAGCAAAATATACATAAATGTTTAACTGTTAATGCCTTCTTTATAAATTCCTATATATTAATTTATGACATAACTCTGTAGTTTTCTTTATTTCATGAAATTCAAAAAGCATTGGTACAATTGCATAAGTTGATTCGTGAAAAAAAAGATAATAAAGTCAAATTTATTAAAATTATCACTAGTAAAATGTTAAGCTTAAATTGTTTATTTAATTATAAAGAAATAGACATAATTAAATTTGAAAAAGCTGTTAGTTTTTGGTATAAAAAAAGAAGACAAAGATTTTTATTTCTAGCAAATTTTAGTCGTGAAAAGAATGTTTATTTTTAATTGTTAATAATTTTGAAATTTAGGCATGATAATTTTTTCTTCAGCTTTTAAACGAGAGATTTACTGTCAGATTTCTTTGTTCTGATCGCGAATCAACTTGAGGAGTGTTAATTAAAAAAGCGACAATTAAATAAACCGAGACATATTCAGCTTATAAACACCCTGTAGAATAACAAAAGCGCAATAGATAAATAGAAGTTTCGCTTCTCCATTGTTGATGCAAAGAATTAACTATGCAGGTGGGAAAGCGCGACTTTCCTTTATTTTTTTCTACGTTCGAGATCGTATTGTTGACGATAATACGTGACGTCGTATCACAATTTTGTAAATGCTTTGAACATAATTAAAAAAAACGATTTATGGCATAATTACGATGGGCGGGAAGCGTAAACCTGGATTGTGTCAAATCTAAGATCTCATTTCTTTATATCACTTCTCTACATTGTCACGATGACAGGTTGCACGAACAACCGAAAGGTTATATCGCGCCGTTATAACCACTCCTGATTGTTCAACGCGTTAAAAACGTTTTAGTGAAGACTCAAACCCAACTTAGCAGAGATTCAAACCGAAGTTAGCGAAGACTCAAACCTAAGTAGGTTTAAATCTCTGCTAAGTTCGGTTCGAGTCTTCGCTAAAGCGTTATCTGATGGCCGCATGGATGTAAAGAGTGTAAACTAGGGCATTGTGCATTATTTGGTCTGTTCTTTTTCGGTGCACTGCTGCACTGGTGCAGTAAGTTAGAATGGGAAAAAATATATTTATCTTACTTTAATAGCGTTTTCGATTTGTTGACTTGACCCGACTCCGGGTAAATGGTCTGTTCCTTTTATCTTCATTTCTTGCACAGTTTATCACTTTTTTTGCAGTGGAAAAGAACAAACCATTGACTCGGAGTCGGGTCGAAAGTCAGCAAATCGAAAACGCTATGGCCTAGTTTACACCGAGCACTTAGTACGCGTATCAAATAGTAAATAACTAGTGAATGTGTTTAATCATTGGCTGATCAGCTTAAATTCACTACTTGATACGCGTACCAAGTGCGCTCGGTGTAAACTAGGTTTATAACTTGTGGTCTGTTCTTTCTAGCTGCACTGTTGCACTGGTGCAATAAGTTAGAATGAGAAAAAATATACTTGTCTTACTTTAACTTATTGCACCGGTGCAACAATGCAGCTAAAAAGAACAGACCATTGTTGCACCAGTGTAGCAGTGCAGCTAAAAAGAACAGGCCTATGATCAACATGGCCGTTCTTGTACCTCGCAGGTCGCAGGTTCGAGGTGATGGTGATTGTGTACGTCGTAAAAGTACAATGTGTTTTCTCAGTGAATCACTACAGTGAGTGAGTGTTCTGTTGATCATCGAATTGTACGAGCGACAGGATTCGCCAGGATTCGTCATTATAACCAAAGATTCCGCAAGTCGTAAGAGTATAAACTGTAAAAAGATTGACGTAAGTTTGATATTTTTAAACACAAAAACTATTATTATTATTATTGATATTATTATTATTACTATTATTACTATTATTATTATTATGGAATCTGTTACGAAAATATCTTGTCTTCAATTTAATAAGATGACTAATTTTGTAAATTTCATATATTTTGTACAAGTTACAGTTGAATATAATTTTTTGCAAATTCTTAATTTATCAGATTTATAATTTTTATTTTTTTAAGATTAATTTGTTATCTATAATTTTTAATAAGATTTTAATTATGATAATACGAAAAACATATGTGACATAAAGTTTTAGGCTGTGTTCCAAAGTTCACTGCCAGTACTGAAAATCTATAGTCCACGTTACATATACTATAGATTTTTAGTACTGACAGTGAATTTTGGAACACAGCCTTAGTTTATAAAATTAATTCTGCTGATGTCCTATATGATTTTATTACAATTTGGTATATATATGTGTGTGTGTGTTTGTGCGTGTGTATGTGTGTGTGTGTGTGTGTGTAAGTATTTATTATTGAATAAATTTTAATAGTTTATTTTACTTTTACAGTTTAAGATGGTAAAGTTATATGCGCTGACTGTCCTATACAAAAGTCCTACATCAGCAATGACACTGAAAGCTGCTTATGATGTAGAGTCATTCTCTTTTTTTCAAAAAAATAGTATTAAAGAATTTATGTGTTTTGTGAGTAAAACCATTGTGGAAAGAACACAGACATGTGCCAGGCAAAGCATCAAAGAAGGAGGTATAACTGAATTATAATTATAACTGTAAATTAACTTTTTGTATATTATATGCAAACCATATTATAACATTTGATCTTCCATAGAATACATGTGCCATGTGTATGTGCGAGCCGATAATCTCGCTGCGGTTCTTATCTCTGATCATGAATACCCTAACAGAGTGGCACATACTCTGATCACGAAGGTGATGGACGAGTTTGCAACTAAACATCCACCATCAACGTGGCCTGGGCTCAAGGAAGTTACCGCTGACTTTCCACAGATCAATATGTATCTAGCCAAGTATCAGAATCCAGTTGAGGCAGACGCGCTCACAAAAATGCAAAATGATTTAGACGAGACAAAAATTATTTTGGTAAGTCTTCATATTTTTCTTCTGCTTAAGAAATGTACATGTTGCCTCTAAGAGGCAATTTACTTGATCTGTTAGAATCTCTATTTGTATAATAATTATTAATTATAATAAATATTGTAAAAATATTTATAATTTTACATATTGTTTTACCAGCACAATACGTTGGAGGCAGTGCTGGAAAGGGGAGAGAAATTGGATCATTTAGTTTCCAAGTCGGAGGGACTCAGTGCTCAGTCAAAGGCGTTTTACAAGACCGCACGAAAAACCAATTCCTGCTGTAGTTTAACTTAGGTTATTGTTTTAGCGAGCTTTGCCGCTTTAATATTTCGATAAATGTGACTTTACAATTATTGCCGTATAAAAAGACAAACGGATATTTATATGAATAATGGAAGAAAGGGTTGATGGGAAATGGGAGGAAAAAGAGGCAAAGTTTAGCAAACGAAGAAGGATAATGGAGGATGTCGATCTACTCCAATTCTTTAGTGGGACATGTATACTGATTTAATGAATTTCTAATTAAATAACGGGCAAAAAGCGAACCACTGCCGGTTTCCCCCAGTTAAGTGAAATTTTTTATAAGGATGTTACATGTAGAATTCATTTACTCGCGAGAAATGGTCCTAAACAATTGCATAAAAGAATTACTTCCGAGATGAGTTTCACGCGAGAATGACTGTAATGGAACCCCGACAGTGTTAAAGTATCGCCTTAAACACATTCCGAATGTTAATTGTATCCTTGTTACATGTAAAAGAAAATGCAAGTATAGCGCGAGGTTTATCGTAACAACATCGTGAATCGATAGATGCAACGCGGTAAGGATAATGGACGAACACTGAATCTCTGTTCGAACGATTAGGTTCCAATATAACATATGACCAGTGTGAAATAATCAAAAAGCCTTTTTGATGAATAGAATTTTTGTAATCTTTAATAATAATTTTATGTTTTGTAATCGCGCGATTTTATTATAGTTATGTTGAAAAGTTATTCATATTATAATATCTAAACAGGAAAATATTGCAAACTTTACAAAGGTTGTCTAACAGTTTACTTAACATGCATATGTAAACCAATCCTCATCCTTTTTAATGTGGATAATTATGTATCATTAATTATACCAAAATAATCAATGTTTACATATTTCATCAAGTTGAACAACGGTTACGATTATTTGTCATTTGAACTTCAACGTAAATAAAACTCTGATGTGTCTTGACAAAAAAATATATTCTATGTTTAATGTTTAAGTGACAATTGTAATCTTTATACTATGTATGTTAAAGAGTATGATGAGCCAGTAAATATATATTAATATATATTTTCAAATGTTAATGTTATATAATGTATTCCAAAAAGAAATAATTTATACATATGGTATATACAACTCTTAATGGTGAAATAAATTTATTTAAACATTTCTTTTATGTACATTATATGTGTGTGTGTGTGTGTGTGTGTGTGTGTGTGTGTGTGTGTGTGTGTGTGTGTGTGCGCGCGCGTGCGTGCGTGCGTGCGTGTGTAAATATACAGGATTATTACTACATCAACATTATATATTTTTTAAATTTAGAATAGATTTTCTAAATATACCAAAATTAAGAAAATGCATCCATATGTATATATTTTTATTTTAAAAATGATATGAATTAATTTACTTCATTATTAAATATAGCACATGAAATGAAGAAAATTAATTCAATAAAAACTAGGTGGAGACATCTTCCAGTTGGAAGTAAAATTTATTTTTACTTCAATTATTGTTTACAATTCTATATTTTTCCTAGGTCTATTATCTTCTCGTCTTACTGCATTGAAGCAGTCTTGAGTTTCTTCATTTCTTCAATTAAGACATCTATTTCACGGGCAGTAGGTCTTAAGGTTCTTAAATTAAAATATCGATCCTTTTTCCACAAAATATTTTTGTCTCCCAACACAGAATTAAATCCTTTAACGTACAGAGATCCAGGTACCTATGATGAGATTAATAATTACATATAAAAATTCCTTTAAGTTAGGAAAATCAAATCTCTATTGCTTTCTGTAATTTAATTTTTTCGCTGTTTGATTTGTTACTTGTTATTGTCTATTATATATGATTAAATGGTAACTAATTAAATAATAAATTTATAAAATTTCATTGAAATCTTATAATTATATAATGTGTATATATCTATACCAATTTCAGTGCGTAATATCTTTCTTCATCTTCTTCAGCTGTGTAGTGTAATTCTGGTACTGTATATTCATTTCTCGCATAATCCATATGCAAGTAATATCTCTTGTCATAATGTATCCTTTTAGTTCGTAGGTCCTGAACACTTTCAAATCTCCAATCGGCCATTTTTTTAGCTGTCTTATCCTCATAATCAAAGTTTAGCATTTCAATATCCTCGACCATAGTAGAAACATCTCCCTCGTTTGTCCAGTCATAGACCAACACATGAGAGTGTGTAATAATATTTTTTAGGTAATCCAATTTGTATATATTTTCAATATCTTGTAGATACTCTGAAGTGAGAACTTTTGAATTCACTTCGTATGGTATGCCTCGTTTTTTAATCTTTTCCTGTAGACATTGATATGGGGAAAAATAACATTTATACATATATTAAATACATAAATGTGTGAAAAAAAGTAAATAGTCATGTACCATACATGACAATGAAGTAAAATCACCTTAACGACATTCACAGGTATATCCAAATAAACGATTAAATGGGGCCTGAGCATCTGCATCTTAGCAATGTCAACGACATCGGTGTAAAATTTTAATGCCTCTGGACGCATGTAACCAGCATTTGTCATTGCTTTGGCAAATACATAGTCGGTATAAAAAGAACGGCTGAGCACCACTCCTTGACCCGTGGACAGCAAGTGTAGCAGGGCAGTGATGTACTGATCAAACTTGAGTTGAAAGTAATGAAATTGGAACATAGGCACATTGGGATGTTGCGGATTGGTTAGGAATTTCTGCACATCGCATGACTGTGAGTTCATAGTTAATCTGTCATCCAGCGTACGTATATCATATCCATATTCATTTATGTAATACTCGTCAAAGGTTGGCGGTGGAAGATAAACCATCTCAAACTCCTCGGCTAATTTTGCGGCTACTTTAGACTTTCCTGCAGCAATCGGACCTTCAACAACGATCACCTTGGAGTTCTCATCGCATCGATCAACCATTGGATCAAAAAACTGTGCCCATGCACCATACTTTTTATGTAAATAGTCAAATGGCGGGATCCGGCGTTGATTCACTCGTTTAGCCTTTTGTGAAATGTATGCCAATTGCATCACATTACTGGTAGCTGTTACCTGTATAATCCACATAAATAAAAAGTACAATGACATTTCATTCTGACACAACTTGTACTGATATATACATTGACATGTATATTGACAATATTTTACAGTCATAAAAAGATATAATTTTTATAACAACTCTGAGTCGTATTAACGATTAATTTAATTAACAACATACTTCTTTCGTAGAATGTTTGTACAAACCAAAAATAAAATCTGTTAATACTAACCTTACATAATTGCCTAGTAAGATTATTGTATCCGAATCTGGCGATACCGACACGAGCGAGTGATGCCATTTTATTATATCGTTCTAAACGGAGAGAATTAATTATATTGCTCGTTATGAATTAACATGCGAAAATAACATTGTTCGATATACTCAAGATGTACCGAAATCACGAAATAGCAAGACCAATTCGGTATCTCTTTACTGCATTTGTTGAAGAGAGTATGGGCATGGGCCACTATGGGCCACTATGGTTCGAAAGGTGCCTTTTCATGCTGACGCTTGACGCTCAATACCTACACTTTTCTAGTGCTCTACTTATACAACAAATGCTCGGTCTATACTTACTATGTCTATGGTGGCGACTGGCGACACTGGCGACAGTGGCAACTGGTGGCAACTACGACATTTGATGTTTTTTTTACACGTTTAACGATCAGTAGAAAAATTTAATTGAAGTAATGTCGATAGCATTCGGAATGTGCGAGACACCCGGTTGTAATGCCGTTGCGAGTCTTCAATGTCCAACTTGCTTGAAAATCGGCATCCAAGGTTCATATTTCTGCAGTCAAGTAAGACACACCGTTGCATTATTTTAGGTTAAATACTTCTTCATTTCGCTTTCCCAATTTAATCTTATTTCAACGTATATTATAACGTTATTATATATTATAACGTTATTATTTAACTCTGGAATGCTATTCAAATTTTTTTATTAACACATTAATCGTATTCTGGAGGAAAATTTACCTACAGAAATTTTTCACTTTTTCATGTATATAGGTTTTTTTAAGATTACAAGATGTTGAACTAACTCGAGTTAATTAGTTTGACTTAGGCCTATTTTTACCAACGTAGATTAACTTTAATCTTGGATTAAGTTACTCTTTATCTCTTTCTAATTTTTGGAACTAGAATGAGATAACAAGTAAATTAAACCAAGATTAAAATTAATCTACGTTGGTAGAAATAGACCTTAAAGAAATTTTTATTAAGCAATCAAAAGTTTAATGATAGAAACTACATTAAACTTGAATTAATATTTAGATAAATGTATAAACTTGAATTAGTGTAGATGAATTTTTATTTAGATCAATTAATAAATAACTCTAATTTTTAGAATTGTTTCAAAGGTAGTTGGAAAACACATAAGGTTATTCATCAATTGGCAAGTGAGTATCGTCCTTTAATAAGTGTCATTTTATCAATTTTAATGACATTTTTCTTGTTACGTGTAACACAAAGCATTTGCACATAACCAGAAGGAGAAAATGGAAATAGAGTTGCTGACACTTATAATCCTTGGCCAATGTACAATTATACTGGAAAATTACGACCATACAAAAAGGAACAACGTAGAGAGGTCCCTGAGCATATCGCTAGACCAGACTATGCCTTACATCCAAATGGGATACCACTCAGTGAACAAGCTGTAAAAGGTTCTGGCCAGATAAAAATTCTTGATGATGAAGAAATTGAAGGCATGAGAGTCGCATGCAAGGTATGCTACATGTGCTGAGTTGGAACAATACTAAGGAGAATATTGCTTTTGTGGGTGACATTATGTCTTTAATGTAAATACATTTCAATTCAAAGTTGAATCTTTCAAATTGAATTTCAGCTTGGTCGAGAAGTCTTGGACGAAGCTGCAAAGACGTGTGATGTTGGTGTTACAACAGCTGAAATTGATAGAGTGGTGCATGAAGCTTGTATTGAAAGAGATTGCTACCCATCGCCGTTAAATTATTATCAGTTTCCCGCTAGCTGTTGTACTTCTGTCAACGAAGTGATTTGCCATGGTATACCTGATACTCGACCCTTGCAGGATGGCGATATTTGTAATGGTAAAAAGTTTGTCAATGTAATCACATCACACGCATGGAATCGCGTGCGCGCGCGCGCACGCATACACACTACAGAGAGGACTTATAATCACTCAATTGTTTTTTTTTTTTTTTCTAGTTGACGTTACAGTATATCACAATGGTTTTCATGGAGATTTGAACGAGACTTTTTTAGTGGGTAACGTAAAACCGGAAGTAAAAAAGTTGGTGGAAGTGACATATGAATGCTTGTCCAAAGCCATTGACATTGTAAAACCTGGCGAAAAATACAGAGAGATTGGGAATGTGATACAAAAGCATGCACAGGCCCATGGTTTCAGCGTAGTTCGTAGTTATTGTGGCCATGGAATTCACCGTTTGTTTCATACTGCGCCGAATGTACCGCATTACGCCAGTGAGTAACTTTCCCACCAAAAGAGTGATTCTCTCTTTCTCTTACAGTAAATTTGTACTCTCGATTCAAGTTCTCGAAGCTTTATTTCAATATAAACTTTTATTATCTAGAAAATAAAGCAGTGGGTGTTATGAAACCTGGGCACTGTTTCACAATCGAGCCAATGATATCTCAAGGTACGTGGAAAGACGAAACATGGCCCGACAATTGGACGGCTGTTACATTGGATGGTCAATGGTCAGCACAATTTGAGCATACTCTTTTAGTAACGGAGACTGGTTGCGACATTCTTACGAAACGGTTTGCGAATAATGGTAGGCCTTGGTTTATAGATCACTTGTAGTAGTTTTCTACTTCTTTATTTTCCTGCAACTGTCTAAATTGTTGCGAAATTCATGTGAAGGAGTCTTAGTTAAGTTGTCTTCTTGTACATTTTACAATAATACAATAACTTTTTGTCTTTGCAAATGTATAGTAATAACAAAAAAAGGAATAAACAGTATAGTTGAATTACCCTTACAATTTTACATAAAGATATTTGCTATGTATATTTTAAGTACTAAATTCTAAATTCAAATTTACACAGGCGAGAGAAAAAGTTAAAAATATGCCTAATAAACTAACAATTTGTACTTGGAGTAAAGTATATCAGTTATACATTATTGAAATTGTCATTGATTCATCTATTACATATATGTACATGCTCTTATTTAAAGCAAGTAAGTGAAATTTTGCGATGGACAAAGATATTCCAGCCTGATTACCGTCAATGGGATGACAAATGGAAATATGGTATAATATGCACACCTCGTCTTCCAAAAGCATAAATAAATAAATGTATATATTAATTTACATTAATTACAACATATTCTATTCCTATCTTTTTCTAACAATTTCACTAATTTTACTAATTATTAATGTAATATATGTATGCGTCCTCTCTAATATTTTTATTTTTTTAAGAAGGCAAACGACTATCAAACTCAATATGGGGACCATTATCGTCCAAAGTGACCGATTGCATATCTTTAATTTGCCCATCTTCACTTTCATATTCGTACTCGTTGTCTATATCGTCTTTTCTCACGTCATTTTGGTTGTCATCATTGACGTTCATAGTATAGTCACTCTCGTCGGGTACCGTAATTTGTAGAGGTAACTTTTCGTTCTGCATTATATAATTTTGTCTGTGGTTGTGCTGCTGTTGCTGACTGTTCTGATTTAATTTCGGTTGATTATACTTTTGGTGTTCATAATCATCGATTTGCGACTTGCTACGGTGATTTAACACATCATTTTCATCGTTTTTATGATTAAGCGGCATTGATTTTTCTTTCTGCACAGTTTCTTTCTCCTGTTTTCGAAGCTGACCAATGAGACGACTGTTTACGTTACCGGCAGCGGCCAAAGCGGCCAATTTTTCAGCAGTTTCTCTATTAGGAAGTATCGTATAGAATCTTGTTGATATAGCATTATCGTTGACTACTTTATCAAAATATGTCGTCGGATTTCTTTGCTGGTTTATTTCCCGATATTGAATATTGTTTTTGGATTGTTTGGTATCACTAATTGGATACGTAAATTCTTCGTTAGGATGCGAATTGTCATTTTGTTTACGTACATGTACCGAAGATTCCGAATTATGATTATAATTTGCTGTGATGCTTTCCGAGGCATAATCTTGGTCAGGTAAAAGTTGCTGTTGTCGTCGCTGTAGCTGGTTATTTTGTTCATCATAATTGAAAGAGTGCATTTGCGGTTGAGAAAAGCTTGTTACTGCTTGATCTAATGCTTGACCGAGTTGGTGCTGAGAAATATATTGCTGATCTAATAATCAAAAGAATTTGATAAATATAACTTTTATTCGTAGCATCGACTCTTTGTCGTATAATATTTCCTAAGGAAGAAAGTTGCAGTTGTACGCGCGCGTGCGTGCGTGCGTGCGTGCGTGTGTGTGTCCTATTTATATAAATGCATTACCTGTTGTATATCGCTCGGCGAGTTTGTGTGGAAAATTATTTAATAGACTATATAATTGCGAGGCTGATAACGGTGACCCTGGAGCCGGTTGGTCTACGTGAAGGTCTGCTGGGATCTGCTGCGCTATGGTGTATGGTGTTTGTGGAATGCCAGTGGCAGGAAATCCAACATGTAGGGAACTATGAAGATTCGTTTGCATTGGTATGTTTGACTGGCCAAAAGGTTCAATTGATACAGTCGAACCTATGATACTCGTATCTGAGTTATCTTGTATCGCAGGATGATTTGCGAAAAGCTCGTTGGATTGTGGCTGAGGATTATTAATTATAATCGAGTACAGCCTTGATATATCCAAATCTTGTGGTTGGAAGATGTCCGGCTGGGCAGTTTCATAGTCCTTTAAAGTCACATCGTTGCTTTCTGTAACTTGGTATTGATGTTGTGGTGGAATCACGCTCGTTGCTGTTTCTTGCGACGATAGATTGCCCATGGCTGATACAAAAGTGATTTTTTTAGGATCTATGTGTTAGAAAATAATATCAAACTGTTGTCATCTGAATCTTGACTTGATTTCATCTCTTAGCTAAAAATTTATAATGATGTAGTACTTACTTTGTGTAGGAGTAATCGAGTTATAATAATTGAAATCTGCAATATCGTCTAAATTAGTGGTGGCCAAATTAGTATTGTACGACTTATCCGCTGGATTCAGATTTGGCGCGGGAATGGTATGGATAGGTCCTTTATCGTCATCGACACCTCCTCGATGAGTAGATGGTAAAACTACTAATTCTGATCTGTATTCTGGACTATATTCCAGTACCTTGTTTATAGAAAAAAAATCTTTAGTAGAAGCACGCTGTGGCAAAATTGGATGATTGTTTAAGGATACTGCTCGCATTGGAATTTGATTTTTCCAGTTAGTCGACAAAACATTATATATTGGCCGACGAATCCTACAATTGAATTGTGAAATGATAACTTGTGTGTGTTTAACGGAAAGAAAAATGTACAAACAATAACTGTTAAAAAGTATTTGTTCTCGTACCTGTAATTGGCATGTTTGTAAGGTACTCTTTGGTGAGATAGACTACCACCGATATGAATGGCATTTTCCATAGATATTCTTTGATTAATAGGCCGAGATTTTTTTAATACTATCATTGGAGCATATGGTGAAGATAACGGTCTTCTAATCTTATTCTTCGCTTCGGAAAGACAGATACACACGGCAAGGAGACAGCAGATCCAACTAGTTGTCTACAATTTGGTTTATATAGTGTATCAAATTGATTCTCTATTTCTCTTCCTTCGAAAAATTTCAACAAGAAGACTAAGAAAAATTGCTTTTGTGTGCTATTTTCAAAACAAATTGTAAGAGAAAACGAAACGGTCTTTATTTTACATCATCGCTGCTTTAATATGTTATTATAGCTAAAATTAAAGAGTTGTAACAAAGGGACCATGTCATCCGTGTAGTTACGAAGAACCGTGTATCCATAAAATCAGAGAGAAAATTACCAATTGTAAATCGTTAGTGCGCTAAATGTGGGACATTGTGCTACATTGGTGTTTGCAGGAAAAGCGAGCATAACCAGTTTAAGGAACAAGAAGATAATGTGAAAATGCGACAAATAATCTAATTCTGCAAATTAATATCGTATGAACCATGTTTCATCTGTTGCAGCATTGCGATAACAAATATCGAATCAACGTATTTGTTCTCTATTGAGTAGCGAATGGATGGATATGAGATTTTTCAGACGCACACATACTTTACTTTTAAATTTTTTAAATAATCCTCCAATTGTTAAAAAGCTTCTATTTGGAAATATAAATCACTGAATTAGTGATCAGTTACAAACTTAAAATAAAAACTAAAAGGGGCGGGGGGTCAGATATACATATATCTTACAATATTTATCAATGGCGTTATTTTTTATGAATAAAATTCATAAGTATTTCACATATTCACGTAGTCTACACGCTTATAACAATTCGGATTAAACTTGACAATTTAGGCAAATTTATTATAATAATTTAATACAATATCCCAATAGATTGCAAGAAATATCTTTTGTGTAACACTGAAGAAATCATGTAATAGCACAAATACTTTCGATGAGCATTGTAAAATTTTTGCACAATATGTAGCTTACCTTCATAATAATTTATGCTCTTGTCGACTAAAACGTGCAAAACTGTACCGTTCCTGTTATGAGAAATTATCAGACTGTTTATTTTTTTTCTTTATATATATATATATATATATATATATATATATATATATATATATAAATTTAGCTTTCGATAAAAGAGAAACAAGTTAATTTGACATAGCTGTACTCTTATAAATAAGGAAATGCGCGCACGGTGATTGACCATCGAAGAAGCACAACACGTTCTGCACACAATTAGGTCATTGTCCTTCATTTATACTCCGAACCGGCGAATGTATTATTCGAGACTAAAACTGACTTCCTACCTCACCAATTCGCAATAGTAACCTGAGAAGTATCTTTACCTTATCTTACTTTATCTTATCGATAAAATTGGGAGAAAAAAATTATTTATTTGATGAACAATTTTATCAACACACAATTTTAGTTTTATATATATTTTTGTATTTATATTTCTCTCGTAAAAAAAAAACTTGATTCTTCCCAGTAGATAATTTACACATATAAAACTTAATTATTGTCAAAAAGTTATTAATATGACATGACATATTGTTAAATGGAAGAATTACAGCTGCAAACATTTTTTACTGACAATCTATGGAAACTGGCATTCTTGGAGATAATTCGAAATTTAAATAAAAAATAAATTTAATGGCAAATGAAATAATGGAAAAAAAGTTTTTAAGTTTAAGATCATTAATGAAAGATAATTAGTTATTTTACGTATGGAAAAATAGAATATATTTTTTTACAAAGCTATGAGTTCTTGCTCGCAAGACTGCAAATCAATTTGATCAAACGCGTAATTTGGTCACGCTCTCGCAACGTTTCTCTCCATATCCTCGTACCAGACTCGCTTGAGAATGCAGTCATGCAGTTGATACACGCGGTTAAAACTGCCACATGTGTGTGATCCAGTGACCTATATATGTAATTGCGAAAAATGTGACATGCTCATAGAACCAAGAAGAAAAAAATATGTGAGGCAGCGTAAAATCGTACATTTATTTTTTTACATAAAACAAGCCAAACTTTGCACATATTTATAAATTTATACGCTATACATAATTTTTAATTGTATGATCATTAATTTATATTATTGATGTGCATGTAATTTTTCTATTTCAACTTCAAAGAAAAATGTATGTATTTGTATCTAACACTAAATAATAATGTACTTTTGTAGGATCAATATATATCAAGACAATCTAGACAAGAATATCTGGAACATTGCCAATTGTGACATAACGCGTCAAGTTTGATGAAATAGAATTACTTTTTAAATAAAATATAAAAAGAAATCTTTATTCTTTTATCGATATAACGGTATTTTTCGTGTTCCATTTTGTTCATCCGCACATTTAATTACATCACGGCTATTCCGTTATACACTGTGTAGTATTCTGTTAAGGAAATTGAGGTCACGTTACATTTTTTTTTAATTCTCTCGCGATGTTTTGAAAACCACAAGATAAGAAGTAGAAAAAGTTAATTTTACAGAACAATTGCTAATAAAATATAATTTTCTTTGAAATAAGAGTACTTATATTTATAGAAGAATTATTTATATGGAATGTATTTATATATATTTAACGATTAAAGAAGAAATAAATTTATATTCGCATAATATTTAGATTGTCAGAATTTCATATACATGCTCTAATTAATATAATTGATCATTCGATAAGAAGCAAAATGGATGACAACGATATAGTATAACGGTAATTAAATGTACGGTTGGCTAACCAACTAAAATTGACCAAATTACAATAACCGCTAATGATAATGGAACAATTATAATAATTATTATACTCTACACATAATTTCACTGAAATAATAATTAAACTTATAAGTAATGCTATACAAAATAACGTGTAAAAACATGCATCGATACGCTACAACAATCTAAACAACTGTTGCGCATTACTATATATTTATCGAAGAAACACGGATATAAAAAAAAAATTTTCGCGAGAGCCAGCAAGAGCGAAAAATATGCAACTTATCGATAAATCAAAATCCGATGGTTATTACGATAAAATAAATTACTATTAAAAAAAAAAAGAATCAACGACACAAACCGTATATATTAGTCTCCAAATGAAGTGATTTATTTGTACAGTTGATTATTAACATAAATGAGATTATTTATTTTGGCTTATATAAGCTTGTTCTACATTACCCAAGAATGAAAGGAAAAAAAAATGGACTGTCTAATAAAGCGGTGAGAGAAAGTAAAAGGGGGGGGGGGAGAGAGAGAGAGAGAGATCCTTAATATTGTCATTAATATTCCTCAGCTCCTTCTCCTTCGCCCTCCGCGGAATCCATCCCGACTTCCTCGTAATCCTTCTCGAGAGCCGCGAGATCCTCACGTGCCTCCGAGAATTCACCCTCTTCCATACCTTCGCCAACGTACCAATGAACGAACGCTCTCTTAGCATACATTAGATCGAATTTGTGATCCAAACGAGCCCAAGCCTCCGCGATCGCGGTAGTATTGGACAGCATACAAACTGCGCGCTGCACCTTAGCGAGATCACCACCGGGCACCACCGTTGGGGGTTGATAGTTGATACCGACTTTGAAACCAGTCGGACACCAATCGACGAATTGGATGCTACGCTTGGTCTTAATGATCGCTATCGCAGCATTTACATCCTTGGGGACAACGTCGCCTCTATAGAGCATACAGCAAGCCATGTATTTCCCGTGTCGGGGATCGCACTTGACCATTTGATTGGCAGGCTCGAAGCAAGAGTTTGTAATTTCGGCAACAGAGAGCTGCTCATGATACGCCTTCTCCGCGGATATGACCGGAGCGTAAGTCACCAAGGGAAAATGGATCCTTGGGTAGGGAACCAAATTGGTTTGAAATTCGGTCAGATCGACATTTAGAGCGCCGTCGAAACGCAACGAGGCAGTTATGGAAGAGACAATTTGTCCTATCAGTCTGTTGAGATTGGTGTACGTTGGTCGCTCGATATCTAAATTACGACGACAAATATCATAGATAGCCTCGTTGTCAACCATAAAGGCGCAATCTGAATGTTCGAGGGTGGTGTGTGTGGTCAGGATAGAGTTGTAAGGTTCGACTACAGCAGTGGAGACTTGGGGAGCAGGATAAATAGCAAATTCCAATTTAGACTTTTTTCCGTAGTCCACGGATAGACGTTCCATCAAGAGAGACGTAAAACCTGAGCCAGTACCACCACCGAAGGAGTGAAAGATGAGAAATCCTTGCAGACCGGTGCACTGATCGGCCAATTTGCGAATACGATCCAAAACCAGATCGACAATCTCTTTCCCGATGGTATAATGACCACGGGCATAATTGTTGGCGGCATCCTCTTTACCCGTGATCAATTGTTCAGGGTGGAACAACTGGCGGTAAGTGCCTGTACGAACCTCGTCTGAAAGTCACAAGCGTTATCGTAAATCTTATATTGCAGTTGTCGACTTGAAACACTTTTTCTTTCATAGTTAAATAAAGTCAATACGAACCCACTACTGTTGGCTCTAAATCAACGAATACCGCTCTGGGAACGTGTTTGCCCGCTCCAGTCTCAGTGAAGAAAGTATTAAAGCTATCGTCACTTCCTCCGATGGCTTTGTCAGATGGCATCTGGCCATCCGGTTGTATGCCATGTTCCAAACAGTATAGTTCCCAGCAAGCATTTCCAATCTGGACCCCAGCTTGACCGACGTGGATAGAAATGCACTCGCGCTGAAAGTCACAAAATACTTTGCATAATCCGTATTCTCGTACTTTCTTTTCACATGCTTTTAATTTTGCTAATGGTATGCTCCGGTAAGATATAATTTGTTATGCTAACTCTGAAATTTAAAGATTGCAAACAATTTTTTCACTGGAAATGAATCGAGGAATTCGCTCTTCAAATTAGTTACGGCAAGGGCGAAATCGGGCGGGCCGGTATTAATTAATTGTAAGAGCGAACTCCCTCAACTCGTCCGATCCGTATATATGAGTATGGATATTCAAATTTTGTCAAACTTTCCAATTTACAATTATCTTTGAGTACTCACCATTTTATATTTCGAATAATTGAACACAAAAGCTGAAACAAACGATCAGTAAATAAATAATAAAAGTTCCCACTACTAATTGCGCATAACGATAAAAATGCACGCAACGCCGGAACGGAATTAAATCAAATTAAATGGAATCATAAAAGCAATCAAAAGCAATGGCTGCGTTTTCAGCAGAAAAAAGCAGCTTTGCAACTGTGTACAGTCGGACCTCTCATTGACCTAAGGTCTGTTCGCGTCACATGCTCCGACATGCTCCTATTCACCCCAACGCACTCCAATACGTTGATTCCGATGACGCCGACCTATTAGAATGCGTTGGAGTGAGTAGGATCAGGGCCCCTATTCTTGAATTCATTCGCAAGAGAAACGTATTCGCAAATTCTGTTCTTACAGAAAAGTTAAAAATTTATTGGCTATCGTATGGCTTTCAACCAATAAACTTGCAACTTTTCTGTTAGAGCGGGTATTTGCGCATACGTTTTCTTGCGAATGAATTCAAGAATAGGGGCCCATGTCGGGGCATGGCGACGCGAACAAACCACAATACGTTGATTCCGATGACGCCAACCTATTAGAGTGAGTAGGAGCATATCGGAGCATGGCGACGCGAACAAACCACTAGTTTACACCGAGCACTTGGTACGCGTATCAAATAGTAAATAACTAGTGAATGTGTTTGATCATTGGCTGATCAGCTTAAATTCACTACTTGATACGCGTACCTAGAGATACTATTGGTTTGTTCGCGTCGCCATGCTCCGACATGCTCCTACTCACTCCAACGCATTCTAATAGGTTGGCGTCATCGGAATCAACGTATTGGAGTGCGTTGGGGTGAATAGGAGCATGTTGGGGCATGTGACGCGAACAGACCCTCTGTTATAGGGTCTGGGGCTCTATTCTTGAATTCATTCGCAAGAGAAACGTATTTGCAAATTCTGATCTTACAGAAAAGTTGGAAATTTATTGGCTATCGTATGGCTATTAACCAATAAACTTACAACTTTCTGTTAGAGCGAGTATTTGCGTATACGTTTCTCTTGCGAATGAATTCAAGAATAGAGCCCCTGTTCGCGTCACATGCCCCAACATGCTCCTATTCACCCCAACGCACTCCAATACGTTGATTCCGATGACGCCAACCTATTAGAATGCGTTGGAGTGAGTAGGAGCATGTCGGAGCATGGCGACGCGAACAAACCAAGAGATTCGCCAATGTGCCGTCTTGGGGTAAAACCGGATATCGGATATGACGTTTTCGATGGCGGTTTACTCTGTTTTCTTTTGACAGGTGACAGGTGACAGGTTAGATCGGCTAGGCTTTCTCTGTCAGTTATATCTATCTTTCTCTTTCATACTTCCGGTTATACCCCAAGCGACGGGAGCCAATCAGAAATCGTTAACGCATTGGCGAATCTCTGTTATAGTATCTCTACGCGTACCAAGTGCTCGGTGTAAACTAAAGCATTTAGTATAGCCACGGGACCAACCATGGTGTTAGCCCGGATTTACAATAGTGTAGTAAGCCTTAAGCCATAAGGAATTAACCAATTATATTCGATTATTCTTCTCATATTCGAATATAATTGGTCAATTTCTTATGGCATAAGGCTTACTACACCTATTGTAGATCCGGCCTTAGAAGACAGGTGTAAGCCCGGATCTACAATAAGTGTAGTAAGCCTTATGCCATAAAAAATTGACCAATTATAGTCGAATATGAGAAGAATAATCGAATATAATTGGTTAATTCTTTATGGCTTAAGGCTTACTACATTATTATAGATCCGGACTAACAATTTCGAGGATGCGCAGTCGTCAATTTCCTTCGACCAATCAGAATTTTATCCAAGATGTCAAAAGCAATATGGCTCCTCCCATATTATTGTGAAAAGGCACCTTTATGTTCTTTCATCATGCACGAAACAAAGTAATTCCTCCTCCGTGTACTATATACTTAAAGGACATATTAGGACATTAATAATCTCATGCAAAGTGCATATATACAATAAATACAATATTTATATTTTCTGAATTTTCGATCAATGTTATAATCGTTTTAATCACTTGACGAATTCAAAAGATGTCAACAAAATCTCCAGTAGATTTACGATCGGAGTTGGCGGAATTGGTAAAACGCAAAGCCGAAATAGCTGTAAGTACCCGTGTAAATTTTTATATCTATTATCATGCATGTAGCGTTACATATTCGTATTTTCATATGCATTTATTTGTAAAACGCAAAACATCAACATGTTTTAATTTTATCTTAATCATAAATAATCAATAGTCAATTGTACATGCGGTTTATTAACTTGCAAGATCATGATGGTTTAAAGGGAGCTCCATAAAGTTAATCTGATTGTAGGTGATCAAGAAACTTGAATGTAGTTAAACTTTTGAAAGAGAAAAGTAGCTGGTGTCTGTCGCCGATCGATATCAAATATATTAATTAATTTTATAATGTTGCAAGACACTTGTCAATAATAATTATCAATAATTTGTTTAACAAATATTTTATAGACAGGCAAATTTTTATAAAGATTAATTTTTCCAGGAAACGTTAGCCAACTTGGAACGTCAAATATATGCTTTTGAGGGAAGCTACTTGGAGGATACTCAATTATATGGAAATATAATAAGAGGCTGGGATAGGTATTTAGCGAGCAACAAAAATACCAATAGTAAAGCTGACAAGCGTAACAGGAAATTTAAAGAGGCAGAAAGATTGTTTTCTAAATCATCTATTACATCCATGGCCGTAAGTAAATGCTACTAATCTGTTTAATGAAACTTTCTTTAATATGCATATACACATTTAATTTCATACACATGTGCACACATCTGTGTACACACACACACACACACACACACACACACACACACACAGAGAGAGAGATATGTGCACATGTGTGCGCTATATAAGTTTCCTTTCTAAAAAAGGGCATGGCATCGATACTCACATCTCTCAAAGTATTGTTGTCGCTTTTCCGCGATGCCGATTAAACGTGCGTGAAGTTAGCATCTCAAAGTTTAGCATCTCATAAAAATACTGCAGAATTACTTGCATCCAGCATAGTTCTACAGTTTTTGATAGGTTTCAACAATAGTTCCGTTGAATTATCTATTTTAATTAAATTTTTATAAATGAGATGCTAACTTCCAAAATCACATAATAGCATCTCACCGTATTTCGAATATACGACCACAGAGAAGACTAAATCTATAGAGTTCTATCGTTTAGAGACGTCCTATCAATAGTTCTGATGATTAAATTAATGAAAAAATAATTTTTTGTTACAAAACATACGTATATATGCGTGTACGTCTGCGCACGTGGATTTGGTGTAACTGGCATCTCAGATAAACAAAATTAATTAATTTAAAAATTTTTAAAGTATTTTTCAAAAACTATCTAGATGGAAAATTTATATTTATAGGTCTAGACATGAGATACTGGTTGAATATTGATAGTTCTATTTCTTTTAACGCAGTTTCCATATAGATACGGACGCGTACAATAATTTTCTAAAGAGTTTCGGTAATATAAATAATTAAAACATTTTTTAAACAATTATTTTGCCCGAAAAACTTGAATTTTGAGGGCTAGACGTGAAATGCTAATCGAATATCGACAGTTCTATTTATTTTAACGCAGTTTTCATATAGTTCTGGACGCGTACAATAGTTTTTTTTAAAGTTACGGTGTTATAATTAATTAAAACATTTTTTAAACAATAATTTTGCCCGAAAACTTTGAGTTTTGAGGGCTAAACGTGAGATGCTGTTCAAATATCGACAGTTCTATTCATTTTAACGCAGTTCTCATATAGTTCCGGACGTGTACAATAGTTTTCTATAAAGTTACGGTGTTATAATTAATTAAAACATTTTTTAAACAATTATTTTGCCCAAAAAACTTGAATTTTGAAGGCTAGACGTGAAGTGCTAATCGAATATCGACAGATTTATTTATTTTAACGCAGTTTTCATATAGTTCCGGACGCGTACAATAGTTTTCTAAAAAGTTACGGTGATATAATTAATTAGAACGTTTTTAAACAATTATTTTTCCCAGAAAACTTGAATTTTGAAGGCTAGACGTGAAGTGCTAATCGAATATCGACAGATTTATTTACTTTAACGCAATTTTCATATAGTTCCGGACGCGTACAATAATTTTCTAAAAAGTTTCGGTGATATAGTTAATTAAAACATTGTTTAAACAATTATTTTGCCCGAAAAACTTGAATTTTGAGGGCTAAACGTGAGATGCTGTTCAAATATCGACAGTTCTATTTACTTTAACGCAATTTTCATATAGTTCCGGACGCGTACAATAGTTTTCTAAAGAGTTTCGGTGTTATAATTAATTAAAACATTGTTTAAACAATTATTTTGCCCGAAAAACTTGAATTTTGAGGACTCGACGTGAGATGTTGGTCGAATATCGACAGTTCTATTTCTTTTAACGCAGTTCTCATATAGTTCCGGACGCGTACAATAAGTTTCTAAAGAGTTCCGGTGATATAATTAATTGAAACATTTTTTAAACAATTATTTTGCCCGGAAAACTTGTATTTTGAGGGCTAGACGTGAGATGCTGTTCAAATATCGACAGTTCTATTTATTTTAACGCAGTTCTTATATAGTTTTGGACGCGTACGATAGTTTTCTAAAAAGTTCCGGAGATATTATTAATTAAAACATTATTTAAACAATTATTTTGCCCGGAAAACTTGAATTTTGAGGGCTAGACGTGAGATGCTGGTCGAATATCGACATTTCTATTTCTTTTAACGCAGTTCTCATATAGTTTTTCATATAGCAGTTCCGGACGCGTACAATAAGTTTCTAAAGAGTTCCGGTGATATAATTAATTGAAACATTTTTTAAACATATTGTGGTCGTATATTCGAAATACGGTGAGATGCTATTATGTGATTTTGGAAGTTAGCATTTCATTTATAAAAATTTATTTAAAATACGTAATTCAACGTAACTATTGTTGAAACTTATCAAGAACTGTAGAACTATGCTGGATGCAAGTAATTCTGCAGTATTTTTTGAGATGCTAAACTTTGAGATGTTAACTTCACACACGTTTAATCGGCATCGCGGAAAAGCAACAATAATACTTTGAGAGATGCGAGTATCGATGCCATGCCCTTTTTGGAAAGAAAGGATAATTATTATTGCAATTGTTATTTTTAAAAAGTAAAGAACTAAATAGTGCGCGCGTAGCGTTGTTCTAGTACCATTTAAAAAATTAAATTTTAGCTGTACTTGTTTTTTTTTTTTTTATAAGGTTCTGTGCATGTAATATATTAATTTGTCAAAATTTATTTAATACACATTAGATTAATTTGCATTATTTTTTTATTATAGGCGGTTAGCGGACTTGTTGAGAATACACAAGAAAAAAGTAAGGACCTCAATGGATATTTGTAATCATATTTATTTGTTTATAAAAATACTATTTTTGTATTTTATATATTTTATTATTCTCTTTTCTGTAGAAATAATAGCAATTTCAATTTTATAAATATGTTTAGTAGTAGTATAAATTCGTTTATGTTTAATTGAAATTATTCAGTATTGTTATTGTATTACTATGTTATAAATAGAATATATTTGCACTCTGATTTGCAATCTCATTTAGTTTGCTTCATGTCTGAAAGACTAAGATTAACATCTGATGTGCTAATAAGAAATTTAATATTTTTAATAAAATTAAAATTAGTCCATATATATATAAATGTGTTATATTATGTTGTATCTATTCACGAATGTAGAGTAATTAATGTAGATTGATTTGAAGCGTGATGCCAAACTTAAATGATTTCCTTTTTTTTAGGATCCAAATAAAATTGGTTGCGACATATCTGTGCTTAGTAGTACATAAATATTTAATGATAAATTACGATTGTGTAGTTCTTTTTTCTCTCTTTATTTTTCTCTTAATTTTTAAATGTAAATGATGCTGCATGTATATTTTAAAGTATGTGTGTGTGTGTGTGTGTGTGTGTAATGATAATGCTTTTGGAGGGAATTAGGGTTGATTAGTATTTTGCAAATATGGTAAATATAGTATATCAATTAATTCGAAAAAAATGAATAATATTTATCACACAAATGTTTATCTAATGATATAAGAAAGAGATAATGCTGTGAAATCAGTATATGGAAAAAAAAGTTGAAATTTCGCTTGTATGCACCTGCATATCTCCATCTGCAATCGATATCTATCTTCCACTGCTTGCTTTCTCTCCAGTTGTATGCCCTATTTTATACCGTTAATATGAGATCCCTGCTTCCAGTTGAACGATACAGCGAATCAGAGTCTCAGATTGGAAATAGTGGCAGCGAGGACAATTGCAACTTTGGCAATTCAAATGCAATTCCTTCCAGCAATAACAAAGAAGCTAGTGGAAAAAACCATACTTCTATTCAAACTGGACATATCCAAAATAGTGGCACTCTTAATAGCTCGGATAATACCTCGATTCAATTTACTAACGGATCAATATCCAATGGAAATTTAGAACATATTACCACACCTGTCAAAGAATGTCACAGTAATAGTAAAGACTCCAACAAAAATAAATCTGGAAATAATGCAAAAAAGAATAGCACGAAAAGAGCTAGAAATAGATAGAAATATTAATGACATGTGCGTTAGCGAAACGTATGAATTCTTTTTTATTATTAAGCAATACAGACGTTGTCATTACCATTGTCATTTACGACTAAATTCTTTTTCACTTGTAATCTTAACATCATATTTGATGTTTGTTGCAGTAAGATCCGAAATGTTATTAAACATAGCTATCCATTGTTGTAGTAATAACAAAAACAAAATGTTTATCTTAATACATAAAGTTGTACTGATTAAATTTACACATTTTGTCTCCTAAGTTAAAGTAGTTTTATTATGTTTCATTTCATTTTTGTGTCTACACACACACATGCGCGCGCGCGCGTGTGTGTGTGTGTGTATAATACACATTCCACAATTATATAAACATACATTTCGTAAGTATTTGTGATGTTTTTTGCAGTATTAATTTTTGAGAAGCTATTTTTAAATTTTGTGAACAAATTAGAAAGTAGAAGAGATATTCATGAGATGTGCATACATATACGAATTAAAATTAATAATCTTAACATAATAGATCCTTCAGCTTTCTTTCTAAATGTGTACGTGTGGGTGCAAATATGTATGATAGCAATTAAAACTGTATGTAATTCTACACATATATATCAATCCACACATTGTTTTAATAAAACGATTTATTTAACAAAATATATCGACTCAAAATTTCAATTCAATTTTTATAAACGCTAAGAGATACAGTCGTCAAATTATGTATAGTTTAATATTGACAATTTGGTTAAACTAATTCATGATCTTATATAATTTTACGCCTACGTAAAATAAAGAATAAAAAGGATAAAAATGTCTCTTATCTGTCAATCTTTAAAATCTAAAGATTATAATTTTAAATTCCACTAACAATAAAAAAATTGGAATTTTGATACAAACTGATAATTTTCCAAGTATTTTGGAGATTCTAAGAGTAAAAAAATAAACCTTTCTCTTTATATCATATCTATATGTAAGTTTTATTACCAACAAGAGATCTATAAAATACGAGAGAATTGAGAAACGCAATTTCTTCGAAAAATATAATACACATGACAAACACTGAAGAATTACACTAGAAAATTATTAAGTTTTATATACCGATGTATTACATATCCCAGATAGCACAAAATATTTATAAAATATTTATAAGAAGGAAAAATATTTATGATAAATATTTTATACATATTTTTATGTCCGAGTTTGTCAGGTATAAAAAATTATGATAAACATTTATGAAAATATTTAAAATAAATATTTATACCATTATTATCAAAGAATATAAAAAATATTTTAAGTTTATATATCATAAATATTTTTCAGTACATTAAAAAAATATATTCTATATATTGTTGATAATAATTTTTGTATCACTTCTAATAAATAGTTTATGAAAATAATATTATATAATCTTTAAAAAATATTTTTTGAAAATAAATTTGTAAAATATTTATAAATATTTAATAATAATTGTATTTGTGCTATCTGGGATATGTATGTTATATATACATGTAGTGTGTATTAAAACTTAATTTTAAGGCACGAAACACACGATATAATGGAAATTGAATTATTTGCGCGTGTGTAAACACCACTTAAAAATGAATTAAATTAAACAAAAGAAAAAAAACACGCGTATTCTCAAGTAAAAAAACTTACATATATTTATTATCTGTATCACTCATCAAAAATGCAATAGCAAATAGAACGAAATGCATAACATATATATTATATGCAGATATTTTATGCAGGGTATTGAAATTAAATATTACAATAATACTAGATAGCAATAGATTAATTGTTTTCCTTGTACACACAATTTATAAAGAATTTAAATTTAAATTACTTCTTCGCTCGCTCGTTGATGTTATATGGGTGTATGGACGGAATTCATAAGCCTAATTTACACCGAGCACTTGGAACGCGTATCAAATAGTAAATGACTAGTGAATGTGTTTAATCATTGGCTGATCAGCTTAAATTCACTACTTGATATGCGTACCAAGTGCTCGGTGTAAACTAGAGCATAGACCGATCTTAAGTTCAAGAATTGTCTTCGAGCCGACTTGAGACTTATTACTTAAGCAATGAAATAACAGCATTGACGTCTCAAGCTCGTGCTTAAGATGGGTCTTGAATAAAGCCTTCGGCACACGATATGATTTTTCATGCTAGATCGCATACGAGGAATCTTAATACGTGTCCCGTGGCTCGGATGATTATGTCACCAATCATAAGCCAATGGCTTAGTTTACATCGTGCATTTGATACGCGTATCAGGTACCATATTCGTATCAAATTCGTACTAAATATTTAGTACGCACGATGTAAACGCTGCCGGATCAATTTGGTACGAGCGTATCAATTGTAGGAGTATCGTACTAAACTGATACGCGTACCAAGTGATACAAATGTCGATGTAAACGCATAAAACGCATTTTAGAGAGAATTTAGCAATTGAGCATAACCTCAGTGCTAAAATCTAAAAACCGGTGTGAAAATGTCTTAGTAGGAGACATCAACATGAATTAAATTTGTATTATATTTTTCACAGTACATGCTTAGTACATTCGATGTAAACGCGCCCGTACTAAGGCTTTGGTGCGCACCAAACTTAATACGCGTACTAAGGTTTTGACGATGTAAACTAAGCCTATGTTACACATCGATTGTACGATTCGTAAATCCTCCCGTAACAGCTTCCACTTGAACTTTGCAAATATTAAACTTTTCTTCAAGCAATCGTTTGCTTCGCAACATGATTGCGATGTGTGTAATGTAAATCATGAGACAACTCAAATATTTTTCTTTTTTTATAAAAAAAACTATGTTTTTAGCAACAGTTGCAGGTACTTCTTTACCTTGTATTACCGACGAGATGCTATTAAAGATCAACCCTTTTACGAGAGTTTTCTTCTTCCTCTTTTTCTTTATCATTTGGATTGCCACGTCCCTCTGCGAAAGTTTAATTTAGCGAGCAAAATGAAATCTGCGATTACAGTTACAAAAATGTAAACAGAAAACAAAAAAGCTGCGACAAGATACCTCGAATTTAGTATACTAGGGCTACATTCCAAAACGTCCTTTCCGAAGAAAATTTTGTAAAAAAACTTGATGTAATATAGGATACGTTACGCTAGTAAAATTTTCCTCGGAAAGGACGTTTTGGAATGTAGCCTAAAACATTACAGGCGCGCGCTATTTGACTTTTCACTTTAAAAATAATAATGATTGCAATTTGATTTTCTCTATCTTTGGTTTACATTAATCAAACGTTTTCTGCAATTTTGAATAAAAAAATGTAAAGTTTAATTATACATACATACATACATACATACATACATACATACATACATACATACATACATACATACATACATACATACCTACATACCTACCTACATACATACATACCAACATACATACCTACTTGCATACTTATTACTGCTATCTAGCTATCTAGCTACATATTTATCTAGTTACGCTCGCTCGTTTGCTCCCTCCTTCCCACCCTTTTTCACTCACTCACTCACTCACTCACTCCTCACTCGCTCGCTCACTCGCTCGCTCGCTCGCTCACTCACTCGCTCACTCGCTCACTCACTCACTCGCTCACTCACTCACTCGCTCACTCACTCACTCACTCACTCCTCACTCACTCACTCACTCACTCACTCACTCCTCACTCACTCATGAAAAAATATATATTGATAATAACATAATTTATGTTTATTGCATTGTTCATAAATTACACTTTTCCATCAGTTTCGTGTTCCTTTGCTTTTTGTCTGGCACATGCAATGTCCTCTTCGCTAACTGACGGTTTTAATCCACATGCTAATTCTTCTTCCCTGATAAATGCGAGCCTCTCCGCCTTTTCTGTATAAAAGTCCTTTTGCAGTTCTTTCAATTTTCTTTTATAAATATTCAATTTTTCTTGCACAATCTTGTCGCAATGCTTTTCCGTTAGTCGTCTTAGAGACTCTTTCCTGGTAATCTGATGTGGTAACCTACAAAGTGTTTTTTTTTTTTTAATTTTCAAATTTATAAATATATATAAAATTTCAGCAAAATATAAGACATATAAATATATATTGTTGTTAGTGTTGTTTAGTAAGAATCTCACTCTGGTGTCGGTTTATAAACAAGATTGAGTCTCTCCAAAATCCATTCAAAACGTCTATAATCCCATCGTCGTAAGAATTTCAGCAATTTCCTTCGCTTTGCGATCGTTTCTAGCAATTTCACTTTCACTGTCGTGTTCTTGGGATATTCTGTTAAATATTCTTGCAACTGATGTATATCGCTTGTCATAATGGCAACTAAAAAGTAAAAGAATAACAAATGCAATAGTGTTAAACTAATAATTAATCTGTCTTTTCTATAATTTATATTATGTTTATATTAAAGCTGAATACGTTACTTCGAGCCTCTGGTGATTTTACATCCAATCTATGTCTTTGGACTAATTCCAACACTTTTTCCCTCCTGACATTAATTATTTCTTTGCGAGGTAGAAATTGTAAGGTAAATATCCTTTTAACAATATCGCTGGCACTGTGACAAGGATATTACATATAAATATAAAAACAGCATATTTAAAGCATTAAAATAAAATATTTGTCTTTAAAACAATGTCACGTTACATTTGGTTAGTACTTACTTTTGCAATTCAGGTAACTCATTATACATTTTACCAAGATCGGATAATTTCACATCGAGTTTTAATCCTTGATCACCAGACCTTTCAGATGATGTATACGAAACTTTTTCTGGCCGTACCCAGGTGATTTTGTAATCGGCTATAGTGGCATACTTTCTTGAAAGGTTACCACTGTTTCTCAATAAACTACCGGCTATTCTCGTTGTTTGTTCGCAATAGTTAATTATTACATTCATACTCGTTACCTTAATTGGATATTAAGGATATAAGGATATAACAATAGTAACAATTTATCTGTTACTATTATTTGCTATACACAAAATACAATGTTTTTTTTTTTTTTTTTTTTTTTATAGATTTAACGTGCCGTCAACCGAACTTTCGTTGTAGGTTATTTGACACCACAAAATACAATGTGACATATATGATGGTTCTTCTAATTTAGTGGTCTGTTCTTTCTAGCTGCACTGTTGCACCGGTGCAATAAGTTAAAGTAAGATAAGTATATTTTTTTTAAAGTAAGATATTTTTTCTCATTCTAACTTATTGCACCAGTGCAACAGTGCAGCTAGAAAGAACAGACCATAGGACTCAAACCCGTTTTCGACAACGCGTACCAAGTGCTCGGTGTAAACTAGTAGTATGTCTATGCTC
Source organism: Monomorium pharaonis (assembly GCF_013373865.1). Lineage (NCBI taxonomy): Eukaryota > Metazoa > Arthropoda > Insecta > Hymenoptera > Formicidae > Monomorium > Monomorium pharaonis. Next base: position 1,258,849 of record NC_050475.1, read on the forward strand.
TAGTTTACATCGAGCACTTGATACGCGTATCAAGTAGTGAATTTAAGCTGATCAGCCAATGATTAAACACATTCACTAGTTATTTACTATTTGATACGCGTACCAAGTGCTCGGTGTAAACTAGAGCCATGGGTCATCGCTTGAGCGCCATTTTGGAGTCATAAAGTGTATGTGTAGTGTTTGTTGTACGAGAAGAGTGAATGAGTAGTAGTAAGGGGAAGGTGGAATTGATACATCGTATTGGCCCCGGCCATTTTGGGCCAACCAAAAGACTAATGGTTTGTTCGCGTCGCCAAGCTCCGATATGCTCCTACTCACTCCAACGCATTCTAATAGGTTGGCGTCATCGGAATCAACGTATTGGAATGCGTTGGGGTGAATAGGAGCATGTTGGGGCATGTGACGCGAACAGACCTTAAATATGAGTGGGAAGACATTCCTTCTCCTCCCGTCGTTCATCAACAGACCTTTGGTCTGTTCTTTCTATCTGCACTGTTGCACTGGTGCAATAAGTTAGAATGAGAAAAAATATACTTGTCTTACTTTAACTTATTGCACCGGTGCAACAGTGCAGCTAGAAAGAACAGACCACTTGGTCCTAACTACCGATACGGCATCTCCTGTAGTCTTGTGATTCTTTAGCCCTCGTCTACAATAAAGATTTAAGCTTTAAGCCGCAAGAAATTAACCAATCACAATCGAGTATTCTTATAAAAATCTACTGTGATTGGCCAGTTTCTTACGGCTTAAAGCTTAAATCCTTCATTGTAGACTAGGGCTTACTCTTTGACTTCTACAATACAAATACATACATGTGCATACACCAATGAGATTGTGTTACCGTCGGTGTCGGGATAGTAGAGAGCCGGACTCCGGAGTAGGCTTCGTTAAATTTCATGGACGAATGACTGAGGCACGGAACGGATAAGAGCGGTGGAAAAAGTGGACGTACGCAGTGCGAATACAACCGTCCATCGTGTGGATCCGCAGGAGCAACAGCGACGACGAGAATGAGCGAACTTGTTTGGGGGATAAAAAACGGCGATCTCGAACAAGTACGAGACATCGTCGAGAACAAGGTAAATATGACAATGTTGATTCTTCAAAGGTTTTTCGATCGTGTGATTAGTATAAGTAACGTATGCTCTCTTTCTACATAAACTGTTAAATAGATAGAATATAATACACACTAAGTCTGTTAGTTGAGAGATACTCGTTTTGAAACTGGAAGCATTTCTAACTACATAAGTGATTGTGCCACCCTGATACAACACATTCCTTCAGTCACCTACTGCTGACAAGTTTTGTTCTTGTTCTTTCATTAAAGCACATGTATTTTAATTTGTAAACTTAATCTGAACAAACAAATTTAAAAGTTGCAACAAGTTAACTATATAACATGGGCTACTGTTGCACAATGTAAAGATTTTGTTGTTGGATTTTTAATAAAATTAGGATTTATATTAATGTAAAATTGTACAAGGGAAATGCCACACTGTAATCTTCTTTTATATCAGTTATTGTTATTGTCACTTTTAGAACATTGATGTTAATCAAATGATTGATGGAAGAACACCATTGCATTATGCAGCGGATTATGGTCAAAATGAAGTTGTAAGATATTTATTAGAGAAAGGAGCAAATGCCAATGTAAGTAATAATTAGCAATTATTATATTTCAAAGAGCAATTCTATCGTGAATAATATACTATAATAAATAATAGCATGTTATATAATTGTACAACTTTTTAGCTTAATTTTTTAAATTAAACTATATAATTTAAAATATATATCAGTAAGTGCAATACATAAGTATGTTTCTTGTAGGCCACAGATAAGCATGGAATCACGACGTTGCTAGCAGCAATCTGGGAGGGGCACACAAACTGTGTAAAATTGCTGTTAGAGAAAGGTGCTAAACCAGATGGTTTAACACCAGATGGCACAAGCTATCTGGATGCAGCTGAGAAAGATGAGATTAAACAGCTCCTGAAACTCCACTAGCATAAAGCCAAACAAAATGTGGAATTATAATTTTGTTACTTTAGTAATGTTCCTCCTTATAGAGAGAGACTATTCTACCAGCTTTGTTTTGATTTCTCGCCTATGATGACTAGAGTGTCGTATTTAAACGCTCCAAATTAAATAAACATAGCTATATGGATGCTGTTTTATAATAATAATAATAATAATAATAATAATAATAATAATAATAATAGTAATAATAATAATAACAATAACATTAAACTGCATGTCGAAAAATAATGAAAAGCTCGTATTCTTCTTGCGATAATTCTTCATGGTTCTAAATATACACATAAGTTACAGATTTAAAAATATTATTCTTTCTGAGAAAAGTTATAGAAGTTAGTTTAGTTTAAACTTATAATCGTGTGTGTATGTGTGTGCGCGCGTGTGTGTGTGTGTGTGTGTGTGTGTGTGTGATACACATACAATGTAATTTTGATATATATTTTGATCTATTCTATAAGACATATTTGTTATTAATTTATAAATCCTGAACTTTTTTATACATTTTTATCAGTCGCTTGAAGCATATATTATTCCATTTTAAATCCGATATTTTAATAACGTCGACGGGATCTTTTATACTCTTAAGCAAAATGCCGAAACTCTCCTCTTTAATCTTACTTGTGCGAGTTGAATTTTGAACGACGTATGTATAAATTGCGAAAAAGTAGTATGTTTGCAAAGGTATCAACGTGTAACAATGTGTCTAATGGATGCTAAAAATGTACAAGAATCAAAAGTAATAAGCAAATACATCATTGTTATGAACACTGTTCTTATTTTCTATATCCAATCGTAAGCTACTCCAAATATCATATTTCACAAAGAGGAGGGAAAGAGAGAAAAGTACTCTTTTTTTTTGCATATAAAATTAATTTAAATATCTACAAAAATTGAAAAAAATTGTATTAACTAATTAATATGTCGTATCTACATAATTCGTAAGATATTAACTCCCACATATACTGCTGATTTTTATATAAAATGTTTTAAAATAAATGTATGTTTCATGTCTTTATGAATTTCTTTATTTCTGACGTAAATTTTTCTTCGATAAAGATAAGTGATAATTATAATATGATGTCTCTATTATCTACTGCCGATTTTACTAGAGAAAAAGTTCCATTTATACAAAGAATGAATTTATTATCACAAAAAGCACAGTTCACAGAAGACGGCCTCTACAATTAGCCGCACCACATTTGCAAATAATCACTTTACCCGGTATACTTCCTACGTCATAACTATAATTCCATGTAAGTTCTTGTCCAGCTTTTATATATTGTAACGCGAAGAAAGCCACCCACGGAAAACGCACGTCGTGTGTATCGACAAACACATTTTGCACAAACACGTTTGGATCGCAAGAATGCTGAAAAAGACATTTGAATACATAACAGTGATTTATATTTAAAAACTAAACTCACAAATAAAAAGATATCAAGTCATGATTAAGATTGTTAATTGCTTTCGCAAAGTTTTGAAATCCAAAGATTTTTTAAATCAGAAAATTATATGTTTTAATATTTTGTTACGTACATTCAGATAACGGCCAATATTTCCAGTTGTTTTAGCATCCATAACGTAAACGGCTTCGTCTTCACCAAAATAATCTCTCGCAGACTTGAATTTCGATCTCTCTATTTGTTTTGGTTCTACACTAGGTTCGAATCTACTTGGTTCTCTTCTCATGTCATTTCTACTATCATCGTCGTCACTGATATTAATCGTGTCCAGAATTTCATTCGATTTCGACGTGTTTTCCAAACCTCTCGTACTTCCATCCTCACTGTTTTCTTCAGACATATCTGGTTGGTTGTCTATTTCGTTTCTTTTCCGTTTTCTCAAACGTTTCCTAGTTGACAAAGCTTTCTTTGCAATTTTTCTCATTTATACAAATATCACAGTCTAGCTAAATGTTATAATAATCATAAAAAGATAAATTTCTAAATTCCTTCATACAATAACAAATCTAAGAAAAAAAAATTAACTACAATGTATAATAGTAGACTTATATCAAAACACATGGTAATATTACACGCTAAGTATATTTTATGAGTAAAATGCAATACCGAATGGACGAAGATTCCGCAGTTGTTTCCAACTCCAAATCTTTATTTAAAGCCACATATTTATCAATATTAAAATCTTCATCTGAGTCATTAGTGCTTTCCTTAGTATTATCCTCTTCTTCGTCACTTACGCCAGTAATTTCTTTCTTCTTATTATCTTCTGCTGGTGAGACTGGCATTTCTGATTCGAGAACGTCGCTTTCATAACCTTCCTTGAAACCTTCTACCACTTCCACATAATCTAATTCTGCCAGATACTCGTCACCGTAATTTTTACCTCCTTCGTTTGCACCCTATATCATAAAAAAAAAACAAATAATAAAAGAATAGATAGAGAAGTCAAAGAACCGAGATTGATGTTCTATTGTCTATACTTGTTCGGTAAGTAATCTGCCTGCATAAATGCAGATAAAAGCGCCATGGGGAATATCATTGAGGCACCTTATACCCCAACCTCGTGGTCCTGTTTTAAACACTTGCAATCTTAATCCGAGAGGATGCTGTACCACTCTATTAAGACACGTTTTCACGGAACACTTGCATCCCGAATTACATTCATAGATTCCTGTAGTCACTGGTTCAGGCAAGCGTTTATAAATATAGCCAACAGCAGTGTTCGGCACTTTACCTCCTAGAGTTGCCCCTTGTATCGTTAATTGCCAGCACTGACATTTTGTTTTATCCTAAGATATATTTCAATAAAGAAAAAAATGAATTTTATATTATTATGCAAATGTCGGTTGCACGATTTCATACCTGACAATCGTCCTCGCAATCGCAGCTGCACAGAAATGCAGGATCTAGATTTAGATTAACACCTTCCGTTGGCTCCCGACGAGTGGTGTACCTTATGGTATCTGGTTGGGTGTGATCCAAGTCATTCACACATGGTATCGGTATGTTTTCTACACCATAACTGAGATCCTTTTAAATACAAAATCACAAAGTAATCTTGATATCTTTTAATATCTATATAATTTTAATATATCAAAACATAATATATATACAGACATTTTAGTATTTACAGGAAATTAGTTTCACGTTTCAATCTCCGCATATCATAATAAATATCCATATCTGATGAATTTTTTACATTTGGATGTCAACGCAACTCACCTTGATGTTAATAAAGCACTTTTCCACGACGAAATCGGCGAAGGCGCGCACCCAATAATCAAAATCGAACAGATCAACGGACAATGTGCTATTGGTAATACGGAGATAACGATGTAACTCTTCCATGTTTCGCAATCTAATGCCACATGGTGTCTGATATAATATAACTTTCTTGCCCTTGGAAAATTTGCAAAGTTGTCGATGCCAGCCACATAACAGTGGAATAGAGAGTGGAGAAAGTCCTTTTAAATCGTCGGGTGAAACCTTGATACTTTTGATACATTTTGGCCCACACTTGTGAAGAACGTATTTCTTTGGCTCATATTTCCTCTGTGTATGGTAAAACTAGAAAAAACGAAATCAACATGTGAAATTAATTTCATGTTGATTAATTGTAACATACTAATATATACAATTGCATAGTTTGTTAATTAATATCAATTTTCACTCACAACAATACTATGTGACGGTTTTGTTTCCACGGTGGAATTGTACGTTGAAGAAATATCTACATTATTGTGCCTTTTAGCAGTACTTTTCTTAGCTACTGCACGCGATTGTTGCGGGGCAGTAGACGGTGTACTGGATGTCACACTCGTGGCAACTGATGTTTTCTCAGTTTGCACATTTTGTGCCTGCACGTCTTCTTCCACGTTAGACGTATATTCAACATAAGGTAAATTATTTTTCTGCAAAAATTATAAATCATAAATGGAAAATATAAAATTGTTTTAATATTTTCAATTAAAATTGTTGAAGTTTCCATATTTGCAAAAGTAAGTTTTTGCTTCCTGTCACTTACATTAAACGTAGCAGGAATACGATGTCGAGTATGTGCACTGCCAGACTGTTGAAGTTGCCTTGTATTAGCTTTTAAAACCTCAATATACAAAGGACCTAATCTAGTCGAGCCACGATAAATCCATTCGGTTCTTCTATCGGCATCGAAATGCATTTGTACTAAACTCGCGTCGACTTGCACGACTCTCGCGAGCCACCATTTACCATTCCATTCGGTCTTAACCATTTGACCAGGCTGTAACTTCACCATTGGCCTCTCCGGATACGATTCCAGGTATTTCTTGACAAATTCTCGCGATTCGCTGGGAATATCTTCCCAAATGCGCGGCGAGGTCTCCCAAACCAAAAAGATATCATTATGGATAACATACTGAGCGTAACCATCATCGAAAAATACGAGATATCTAGTAATAAATACATTAACATGAAATATTAATGAGTTGAATAAGAAGTAATTAAACTAAAAATAATGATATTTCTTAGTCAAAGCAGATCTTGGTACCTATCAATAATTTTTATGATTTTTTAAAATAACCTTCAGCTAATTTGTGATTGTGTATATTCCAACATATAAAAATTGTGCTTGAATATCGATACATATGTGCGCGATTTGCATAAGCTCGAGAGTGCAAAAATTCACATCAAAATTATTATTATTATTATTATTATTATTACACCTTTAACGTTTATAACACCTTTATAACATTTACCTGTACTTATTTATGGATTTTGGTGTCTCAGCAATTATTCCACTATAGTAATTATTAGATACAACATCGTGAAATATCGCTATAACTCGTGTTCCAACTGGGATCATAACTTTACTTAGGTTAGTTATCGCTAGCTGTTTGCCAGAAACATTCTTGGTTGCTGAATTGTATCTCTTCTGTAGAAGTTTCACACGAACGGACCATGGATTTGATGAAATTATATTTTGAATCTGTATAGAAAAGTACTTGTATTAAAATTAAAAATTTTTTTTCTTGCCTTCAATCAGGAGATTCAGGAAAAAATATTTGTTTTGTACAAATATAATAAAAATATTTTACAAACTTTTGCTTTAATCCATGGCACAACAGGATTCTTCATAACATAAACAATATCGTCTACCTCTGGAGATCGTTTAATAAGTGGACCAGTCGGTGGTACATTATGAACTATTGTCTCCTTACTGTTCGATGGTTCAATCGCTAAAACCTCCAACTGATTATCTTGCAACAACGAGGAAGGTGGAACACGTACTTGAGTTACTTTTTTCGTTGCTACAAGCGAATGGACATTCTCCGTAATCGTATCGTTTATTTGTAATTCCTCGAGCATTTTAATTTGCGGTCTAAAATCCTCATATAAGTCGTTACGCATCTTATCCATAGTACGCATTATCTCCCGTATTTCAGTATTAAGAGAATCATTCGCCGCTGTCAATGCATAATATGATATAAAACAAGTCTTATATCTAAATAAAAGAAGATAAAAAATTGTACTTTCATACACATTTTATCATCACACTTGGTAAAGTAAAAACTGGTCTTACCACATATGTTTCGCCATCTCTTCTTTAAGTTTTCACATGCAACTTTAGCATGCTGCTCCACATTGTACTTTTTGTAGATATACGACATTGTACCATCTAATTTATCCTTGATGTCCAAAAGTACATCTTCTGGTATATATTCTGTAAATAGCAAAACCAACATTTTATATATATTTTTAATAAAGTTGCAAAGTTAGATGTTTTTTGTTATTAATATTAAAAATAATACTAAAGGTTCAATGTACCATTATTATCTGGTTCCTTTTTCTTCTCTTCATCAGAATCATCACTATCAGAAATTTCTACTTCCATTGTGTGATCCGGAAAATTACAATCTATTATTGATTTATTTTCAACAAAAGCTTTTACTAATTCCTATAAATAAAATAATAATAATAATAATATTACCATTTTGTACATTTAATACATCTTGATATGTTACACTACATAACATTTGGGTTATTCTCTTAATATATGAAAACAAAAAACTCACCTTCTGATGTTCCAGAGCAGCGTCAAAACACTCTTGACATATTATACGCTTCTTTTTCTTCTCCAATGAAACTCCATAAAATGCGCACGCAAAGGAAGGTGCCACCTTCATATTTATTCCAGAAGTACATTTAAAATTCACGCAATTACTATTGTATACTTTAGATTTAGCTTTTCTAGAACTTTTCTCATCTTCATCCGACATTAATTCGATGACCTCCATACTCGATGCTTGTGCCATTTCCGTGCTAATTTTTTTGCTGAACGATTCCTAGAAACAAAATGTTCATCTAGATACTTCTGTAAAAGATTAGTTATACAAAGAAATGCATTTTTAATTCTATACATTTTTATTTTACAAGTTTTAGTAAATTAAACATGACCATTACATGTATGTTGTAGTTGCATTATCGCAAGTTACAAGAATGCTATGTGTATAACATACAGGATGTGTGGCAACAGGTAAAAGGCAAAAGAAAATTTAAAGGAATAATTCTAGATATCTAAAATAAGTTTTATTTTTTATTTTTGTTATATTTTATCATCTAGAGAATCACTGCTTGAATGTTTTTCCACATGTTGCAAAACACTCTGTATATACATATAGCACACGTAATATACAATATTATAATAGTATATGGAAAAGGTAGGGAGAGAGAAATGGGAGGGGGGGGAGAATATGAAATAAGATTATATTATAGTAATAATATATCTTATACACCATGTGTATACTATATTTACACACAACACACATACAATGTATATATACAGTACAAATCTTCAGAAAATAAACCTTTACAGTTCTATTTTTGTTCGAATTTTGTTTTTATAAATTATTTATATTCAGCTTAATTACGTATCCTTGAGTTTTATGAATAGAAAGGATAAGTAACGAAGAAAGAAATTAAATGCGCCACGATATACGAGAGACATAGATGTACATAGATGAACAGTTAACAATAACTTTTAAAACATACCACAAATTTACTGTACGCTAAAACAACACTGTAAACATAAACTGAGATTAGGTTAGTTTAACTTTATACTAGTACAATATCAGTTCCTATAGATGGCAATAGATATGCCTTTTTCGCGCCTGCGTATTAAAGAAGACTCCAGGAAAATTAATTTTAAGAAAAAGGCCTTATTATTAGGAAAATTAATTTTAAGAAAAAAGCCTTATTAGAACCCTGGATTAAAAAATAACGAACAATTTTTTTTTTTTTTAGAAGATTAATGAAAAGTATTACATAAGGTATATGTGCATGCAATTATATAAAGTAATCAACAAAAATTATTACAGAAATAAGGTAAAAGAAAGGAAAATAAATGTTAATATAACAAAAGTATGTCTTGTGGCTCCATGTGAAAGCAACTCGTAAGTGACAGGTCGCGAATTCAATTCACATTTCCTCTAAAAATCTTTACTGTCTAATGAAAGCACAATAAGCCTTTTTTTAGGCTGTAGTGCATATGCTTTAGGTACCACTCTTAATATAACAAATAATACATACCTTTTCTGTCATTATTAAAGATTTCTCTGAATTCTTCACATCCTTCAATATTCCTGTATTTGAATCTTGTGTATCATTCTCAAGTATTTGCTTGTTATCGGTGTTATCTGTGTCTATATTTGTATTGGCTACGTTTGATTTAACGCTATTTAAATCAACTGCATTTAAATTAGCTATATTTGAATTATTTAAATTAGTATTTGAATCAACTGTATTTAGATTAGCTGCATTTGTCTTTAGACAAACCAACAGCCTTCTTGCAGCTTCTTGCTTAGCAGATTTCTTGCCCTGTGCTGTTCCACTTTCCCGTAGCGATCCCACGCTGACACTTATCGTATATGTTCTCAAGTGAGTAGGTCCTTCTTCAGAGATCACTTCGTACAGAATGTCTTTTGGGTCAATTTTATGTTGTTGGCAGAATTCCTATGCATGATGCAAAAATTGTATCACTCTTACAACTTGTCTTCAAATTATTATGTTTGATAAGAGATTCATGAAATTTACTTGTAACATTCCAACGTAATTACAAGCAGTAGTTGATTGTTTACACAATGGAAGTGTATTATCTTTTGCAGAACTTTGCTCAATGTTTGCAGCAGAAGGCAATGGTAAAGTATCTCCTGATAATGAAATTTTATTATTCTTAGCCAATAATAATAGCATATTCTTTGCTGCATTTTGTTTGGCTTCTTTTTTCGAAATCCCTGTACCAGACTCATTCAATCCTTTACAAGATACAATACATATAAATTGCCTGTTGACCATGTCCATCCTTGTTTCCATAAAATTGTAAATAGGAGTACATCCTTCTTTAATTAACAGCTCTTGCAGCAAGTTAATTGGTGATTTAGTATTAGCCATCCCGTAACTGAGAGATATAGAAAATATTTTGTTAAAAATATATAACAAAACAACACGTGTAATCATCGTAAAAGACAATTAAAAACTATATTTCGAATACGATTGGTATTAAAAACATCCACTTAATTAAATTTATAGAAAATTATAGAAAAACAACAGAGAAGTGTTAATAAATTTTGATAAAATTTTGGTGACATGAAATAATACTGCCTATTTTATTTTTCACGTGTAAAATATTTTTCTTTTTACTTCGTGTAAATGTTAATTTGACGAATTTTCACGGAGTGTATCTTATATTGTTCACAACACAATTGTAATGTACTTCAATGTACTCTTCGTTTATTGAAGTAAAATCGAAATATCTTTGTTATATCGTACTTTATTATTTTCTTTCACACTTGTACATAAGTTTCGAGTGAAGATTACTAGAGACCCGATGATATCCGGTGTGTTCCGCACAGCAAGTAATGAGATTTCAAGCCATTATTCGCAGATTGAGGATTGAGGGATATTTGATGAAGCATGCGCAATTGTGTGCGTATATCCCACATCCTCTAACTATCACTTTACCCAATGATTTTATGCGAAATGGTTTTAGCACAGACTTGAACCACATTAGGCCTATTTTCATACCTCCGTGAAGTTAGCCGTCCAACTTCAGCTTTATTAATTTTCATTAATTGGTATCGATTGGTGGTCGTTTGGTGGTCTTTATGGCAAAAAGCGTGCACAACGACACAATAGTTGTCGGTAGCCGGTACAGAATAGAGCCCCATGGGGCAATTGATTTTATCGATAGTGTCGTATAAAATAGATGCGCTACGCTGTACCAATTTAAAAAATAGATGGCGATAGTGATAGCGGGGATAGCGGCGGGGGGGGGGATTTACATAACACTGGGCCTGTCGCGTTAAGCTGGTCACACACACTTTCCGTAGAACGTAACAGTAAGATTTCGACATGTTGGATTGGGCGACCGTAACAGTAAGCGACTAAATCAAGTACGTGATTGGTCAAAACCTTACTGTTACGTTCTACGGAAAGTGTGTGTGACCCGCTTTAGGCCGAACGCAGAAAACGAGACGTAGGTGTCGTAGTCGTAGTCGTAGGGTAATGTCCAGTCTACAATGAGTCATTGGTCGTTGGTCGTAAGAAATTTAACCAATTATGTTCGGTTATTCTTCTCTAAGATCAACTGTGATTGGTTAAATTTCTTACGACCAACGACCAACGACTCATTGTAGACTGGGCATAACAGCACTAAAACTACGGCAATGCTGTCTAGAATAAAAACGACGTAGCAATAACATACAAGCCGGCCATCAAGGAAAGGCGACCAAAAACTAATCCCGAATGCCCCAACGCTCATCGTAAGCACGCAATGAATTGGCTCAATGTCTGCTGTAGGCTGTAAACAGTAAAGCAATACGAAGTGGAGACATTTTCTACGACTACTGCTACGGCCTACGACTCTCCATTGTAGATGGCCCTTTACGACTACGATTACGATACCTACGTCTCGTTCTCTGCCTTCGGCCTTACTTGCAGTTTTCGCACTTGACATCTTCACTTTCTTTTTCTCCAGTGCTCGAGTATATATTTATCTCGTTTAAAGTGCAAAAAATTTTGGGGATTTCAAGCAACGCGAACAAACCTATCTCGTCATAATGTGACAATCCCATGAAAGGCACGAAAAGAGCTAGACAGAGCTAGAGAGATCGAGTGGATCGAGAAGGCAGTAAAAAGGTTGCTCCTCGGTTTCTTTTCTGTTTATGAATAAAGCATCTCTATTGCGTGCACCGTACGAGAGAAAATGGTAAACAGTATTTCTTTTATTTCTGTTCAATTTTATTGAATATTGTAAACGTTGTGACGTAGAAAACATGACACGACGTGTCATAAGAAATGAGTATTGGCATAGTAATTAAATCATTTCGCGATAGATCTTGTCGAGGGCTAAGCCGGCCTCGTCGGAGGGCGTTCGAACGTCGGCGTCACGCAAGGAGATACCGAAATTGGAAGAGTTCTTGGATAAGCGAGATTATACGGGCGCTCTGACACTACTCGAGTTCAATAGCAGTATCGGTGGTAGCCTGGAAATGGATCTGTGGATGGGATACTGTGCCTTTCACTTGGGCGATTACAAGCGCGCGACGACAATCTATGAAAACCTGAGGAAGAAGGATTATGTACCACCGGACGTCCCGACGAATCTAGCGTGCTGCTACTTTTACCTAGGCATGTATCCCGAATCACAAAAGATTCTGGAAGAGGCGGCGGACAGCAAACTGCGAACTAGGCTACTGTTTCACTTAGCTCATAAGATGGGCAACGAATCCAAGCTGATGGAATATCATCGAATGCTGCAGGATGTTATTGAGGATCAGCTTAGTCTAGCATCAATTCATTACTTACAAGCTCACTATCAAGAAGCTATTGATGTCTATAAGAGAATTTTATTGGACAACAGGTTGGAATATCTCCTTTATATTTTTGACACAAAGTTTACAAGAGATAGTGTTTTATGATTTTTGGCTATCATATCTTTACCTTGCACCTTTCTATGTATTACACAAGTTTAAAGAAAAGCACTAAGAGATGTGACTCCAGAGCAGATTCTGAATTGTATTTCCTTACCCAACTGCAGGAAAATTGCAGGTATCTTTATTTTTGCTTTTCTTTTTTTATATTTTCTTATTAGAGTCATTTCTATTATCTTCTTTCAGTTTATCATCACAGAAATCAAACTACTGATTTAGTACAAGCTTTCTTTAAAAAATGAAATAGATTTTATCATTTCTTTCAGAGATTATCTAGCTTTAAATGTATATGTAGCTTTGTGCTATTACAAGCTGGATTACTACGACGTAGCTCAAGAGGTGCTTCAAGTTTACCTGCAGAAATATCCAGATAGTGCAATTGCAATTAATTTGAAAGCATGTAATCATTTTCGTTTGTATGATGGAAATGCTGCACAGGTTGAAATGAAGCAACTTATTGAAAAGATATCAAGTTCTTTCAATTCTGGTCATGATCTTATACGACATAACACAGTTGTATGTGTTACTTCTTTAAGTGTTAATAATAGTTTAATGTATCACTTTTCATATTCTTATTCGCTCTTCACAGGTCTTTAGAGGTGGTGAAAATGCTTTGCAAATTTTACCCAATTTGGTCGATGTTATACCAGAAGCCAGGCTTAATTTAGTAATATATTATTTAAAACAAGATGATGTCAAGGCAGCGTATGACTTGATTAAAGATCTGGAACCAGCAGTTCCACAAGAATATATTTTAAAGGGTATAGTTAATGCCGTTATAGGACAGGAGACCAATTCTGTATGTCATGATATGCCGTTAAATAATCTTTGTGTAATTGCGTTTTGAAAACTATCACTGAATTTCTTTTTTGTATTTCTTTAGCGCGATGGTATAAAAATAGCACAACAATACTTTCAATTAGTGGGCTCTTCAGCTTCGGAGTGTGATACCATACCTGGTAGACAATGTATGGCCTCCTTCTTCTTCCTTTACCGGCAGTTTGAGCGAGTCAGACTGTACCTGAATTCAATAAAAACATATTTCTCCAATCAAGACAACTTTAACTTTAATTATGCTCAAGCGCAAGCTGGTGCGGGCTACTTCAAAGAAGCAGAGGAAGCTTTTCTCATGATACGTAACGAAAAATATAAAAACGATTACATTTACATTAGTCTTCTATCATATTGCTGTAAGTAATATATTTTGTTGTAATTTTAGTGTCATAAATTTAGTAATTCTTCAATAATTGTTTGCCTTTTTTACTGGCAGACATAATGAATAAAAAAGCAGAATTGGCCTGGGAGCTATATTTGAAAATGGACACATCGGCAGAATCTTTCAATTTACTACAATTAATTGCTAATGTATGTTACAAAGTGGGCGAATTCTGGTATGCCTCTAAAGCCTTCGATATGCTGGAGCGTATGGATCCAAGCCCTGAACATTGGGAAGGAAAACGCGGCGCATGCTGTGGTACTTTTCAGTACATCATCGCGGAGAAATTACCCAAGTATGTTTTTTATATCGTACATTTGTGAGGATTACTGTATAAGCAAAAATTAATTTATAAATTATCTTTATTACACAGAGAACTGCTATCGGAAGTGATACAAACTCTGAAAAATACATCCAATTCTCAAGTGGAGCAGATAATACGCGTTATGCGTAAGTGGGGAAAGGATAACAGAGTTAATTGTTAACATTTTATCGAATAATATCGTTATCAAATTCCGTCCAAAAAAATACTTTCTATATTTTATAAGTAACCATATGACACTTAATATGTGTAGTATGCATATCGTTTTTAAATATATTAGTTATAACAAGAAATTGCTCTTTGATGATTTTTATAGAACAATAAACTCTTGTAAATCCTATTTAATAAAATTAAAAATTCATAATATATGAATTAAAAATAACACCTCATTATCGATTTAATATAAAATAGATATATTTAAACTGTAGTACACTCATATTTTTAATATAATATCAATAATATATAATAATAGTAATAATAATTTTAACAAACACAATCGGTGAATTATTAAAAAAAAAAAACCACAGTCAATGGCAATAATTCTCATACGCTTCCATCTTCAAACGACCTTGAAAACGCGAATTATTTCTGAAAAACTGCGAATATCCTAACGCGCATCGCGAACATGCGTTTATACAGGTCACAGTTTATCACAAATATTCCTGATGGGATGGCTGCAAGATATATAGCATAAAAAAAGGATGCAAAAGAAGTAAAAAGGGAATACTAATTGTTCTGAACATTAGCATCCTGGGAAATTGAGCAGACAGAAGTAAATACTTGAACATTTAAACATTCAATGTAACAATGTAATGACGGACAATAAATGCACAAATTCTTTTATCCATCTCTTGAATCGAATTGAGCAGAGACAAATCTATTGAGTCGTTCAGTTATGAATACTCATTAACAAGAAGTTTTATTAAAGAATCGTTGAAGGATGTTAAATAAAGGGATCGTAAAAGATACGAATTTCCAAGTCAAATAATGTATGTTGATAAATACAGAATATAATAGAGGTGTTTTGTACACTTAAGAATTTTTTCCGCATTGTCTCTTCAATTCAATTCTGTCGGTCTTAAACTTTTAACTCTTTCAGAAAGATGAGAAAGAGAAAATTTCTTTTCGATAAGGCTCTACATCGCGTTTACTCAATGCATTCGCGAATGTGGAGAAGGAGTGCCCGGTAAAAGTCATCACTACACCGTCATTACATTATAAAAATAGCATCAAGAAATTTTATTGTTTTTGTTTTATTTTTCGGCGGAATTTCAGGTGCAATACGAATTTTTTTTCTGGGATATCTAATTGACAGCACTCGTTCTCCGAAACGCGTTTTTTGTCGTCTCTTTAATGCTCGAGAGTATTGGGTGTTAAAATCTTTATGAAATCCATGCATTATATTCGATTATTACATTTCATTAATTTAAACATTATTGTTTTTCCGAATCGCGTGACGCATACGTACATCGTGTCGATAGACTAAGACGTAGATTCAATAAGATTACGCTACTAGATACATACGGTAATGATACAGCGGGAATTTTTGCAAAATTTTATTTTGCAAATTCTATTGCGACAATTCTCTCATTCATCACATGTACTCGCGCACATATCGTCGTCATAATACATCGTCTTTCGCATTTTTCGCATGCACGTTCTCATTAATATCTGAGAGATTTCGTGCTCTCATTCACACCATTTTAACACGATACACGAAGGAAAAGAGTGACTGATACTTTGGCAATTCCGAATTGCCAATACTCGATCAAGTCCTAGTATACGATTATATCTTATTGTGTAACAAGAGGCATTGAAAGAAAACTCACTGTAAAATTTTAACAAAATTCGAAAGATTTTGTATCATATAAACGTATTCTCTATTAGAGAGATTATAGAATATGAGCCTTGCTTTTATACCTCTCTCTCTTATACCCCAAATTTCTGCTCTGAGAACTAAGAGTTAAAATTGATATCGGCGAACTTAATTTCCAACGCTACATGCATTCAAGAAAGGACTTTATATCACACAAATATCGCAATTCATTCATTCACGAATAAATATAAGAATCAGTATCCAAACATGAATTCAATGAAGTTGAATATCAATATCACTTTTTGCTCTGTACACGTGCGAGAGCAATTTCCAGAGGGTCGATGTCGGTCCATTCCTACATATTATTCCGCAACATCCCAATATCCCTTTTTCTTGTAATTAGAGCAATAATTTTGTGCAACGTTTATTAATTCTTTGTTTGGCAGTAATGTCGAATGCAAATTTATATTAAATAAATCTAAATAAATTGATATCTTTCTAAGAAATGATACACATATATTACAGGAAGCAAGTGATTTATGTGTCGTATTTCTTTCTGTAATTTTTTAACCCTAAAAGTTTTTAAACTTAATAGACATGATGGATCTACGTAGTACAATACCATTAAGAATTACTAATTAGTGATGTAAGAGATATATTATCAATTATATAAAAACAAGAATTCTACAATTCCGCTAATTCTTGACTGGTTCACGATACTCATAATGGTAATGCATCACGTAGATCCTTAGATTTCATTATACATGAATTCAATTAACATGCACGAACGAGAAACATTTGCATTTGCCCGACGAATTACTGTAATCGAATGTAGGAGGAACGACGGATGCAATAATACATGCATTAAAGAATTCATACAGCGCGCAGATCCGATTAAGCGAACGTACAAGTGCGATCTATGCGGCGTAAGTAATCGCTTCGGTTTATCGATAAAAAGTTATATAGTAAGATAGAGTAATAAGAAAACGGCTACTTTAAAATCCATATACACAGAGTATTTATAATAGAGCGGTCGCGTCGCTCGGAAAATCTCCTTCTCTCTCCTTCCGCCATAAGATAGAAATCGGCACCTGGCGGAACACAAGACTTTAAATCAGTATTCTTCCCTCCTCAATTATAGAGCGAGATCCGTAACGAACCACACGATACTCGTAGCACAACAATACATGTAAATCCACGTGTGTCGTTTGGCATTTTTATATGGCGTTGATTGGTAGCTCAAAGTGGTAAATCGGCAATCTGGTGTCAAAATTGAGGAGGAACCCCTCACATGGAAAACGACGCGCTGGATTGGCAGCATTAATAATTTGTGCTGGATAATTCGATCGGTAGATATATGTAGACGCACAGTCTTTACGTATCGTTAAACAAAAGAAACTTCACTAAGAATTTCACTATCGATACTTGAAAAAAGCCTAAAATTCAGGCCAAAACGTCGTAATTAATCTATGCCAGTTTGATCAACCATCAAAAAAGTTTGAATTTTTTTACTGTTTATTATTACTGGCGAAGATTGAATACTTTCTATTGGTAAAAAAAAAGTCTTCATCTTCTGATTCTGTTCTTTTTTTACTCCATTTTGTGCTCGATCAATCTTTTGTTCTATATATGTATAAATTACTTTAACTGACGTAAGACATGCGAGTATCTCAATACTCAGTAGACAAAAACGGATGTTGAGTGAGCCACACTATATTTACATCCATGTATTGTTTGTTCTTACATTAAAAGGGAGAAACGGCGAGATTTCGCATTTCCTAAAGTTTGTATTTAATCGAAAACGGTGTTCCTTCCGCGGTACAAAAACGCACGAGTATTAATTAAGCGATGCTTCAATGAAAAGAGGAATTTGCGTCGCAATTATATCGACTATACGTTACTTGCGCCCCCACGGAAGGAGGAAACTTCACGTTGAAAGGATTGGCCTATCTCAGTCTGTATTAAACTTGGTCTTGATGTTCGCACAATCCGTGGCATGCTCAGGAACAAACGCCAAGTATTATACGTAGTCCCTTTTACATCCGGATTTCTCTCTCTTCTTTCGCTTGTAGCTGCGCGTGAGGCTGTGCGTCGCCACACTGTTCAGCGCTGCTTTTGTGCATGCCACGGCACTTGTTTCCTAATTTCTATCCCTGAAACAGACAGAGGTCTTTCTTTTCTCTCGAAATTTATTGCGAGAAGCAAACGGTTGCTTACCCGAAAGAAAAAGTTGAAGCGCGATATCTCGCCGTTCGGAAAAGGACAAGTGGCCTTCGAGCAAGCATCACCGACAAAGGAAAGATAAATACTTACCCTGGCCCAGGATAGTAATAAGGCGGCGGTCGTTCGTATTCAGTGCTTAAAGGAGGCGGAGCCCCGGCAGCTGGTTGATACCTTGGCGGACCACCGTTGGGGAAGTCCCAATTTCTGTAAAACAGCATTTACCATCTTAATGATTGACGATCATTTATATAACGTTCAAGTTCGATCGTAAGATGCTAGCATTTTGCGTTTCCTAGCGTTTTACTGATCCCATTTAGCCCTTTCCACCACTCTCTGGCGTCGAAAAAAAGATCATCATCCTTTGGTAGTGAAAGAGCTAAACTTTGACCAATCGTATCCTTGCCACAGTAAAATGCCTTAGCAAACTAATATATGATACAGCAGCCGCCCAAGCGAAATGAAAGTAATATTCTAATTTTTTTATTGAAACGTTCGGATTACAATCCGCAAAGTATATTCTCGTCGAGATAGACATGCTTTTTCGCGGCAAATTGCAAAGTACCTTGAAGCGAAATCAACACGACGGAAGTTGATCTATAATGACCGTTCTTTCTATTGAAAATAATTATTATCCAGTCAACGACAAGAGAACACCTCCACGGAGCGGGGAGGAAACTAAACGGTCATTCAGACCTTGTTTCAGATCATTTCTTGCGAAAAGCCTGGTTCTCTTGCAAAGCTATTTGTGACATGACCAGTTGAACAAAACAAAAAGAAAGAGAAAAGAAACAGAGAGAAATGGAACGAACGCAGGAGGAGAAACGTAGAAACATTTGTGTAAAACAATAGTCTTTACGACTTACGTGCAGAGGCGTATCGAGAGACGCGAGAGGTCGAGCCCCCCGCAGGGTTCCCACTCACCTGGAAAGAACCGGGAGAAAAATTGTGACCATCGGGGCTGCATGAAACATGCGTCAACATGGTGCTATAGTCAACACAATCAAAATTGTAGAAAACGCACGAAATGCGCGCGGGGGAAACCGGAACGGTCGACGCCGCCGCCGCCGCTCCGCCGTTTCGTTCGAGCTCAGGTACCGCGAGAAAGTGGCGGATGTGTCGCACCGCTCCGCTCATCGAGCGGCTCGATGAGACCCGCTCTTCCGAGATCTAGAGCGGAACGACGTCGGCCGTTCCGAAGATCTATGCATGGAAATAATATGAGATCGCTCGACGAGTGGGAACCCTGCTCGTGCCGGGCGAGAATCACGAAGAGATGATACTGCTGACCGCCAGATACAAGTGTCGGTATATACTTAAAACAAAGTGAAAGCGTTTACGTTTCACAGAAAGCTGGCTTTACGCCGTTACCGGCGCCGTTAGGAACTTACTGCGACTCTAGTGATACACTAAAGACTTTACTGTGAGGTTCTGTTTTTGAAGGAGCGGTATGTTCGTGGTTTCGCCACGATAGGGTGAAACTGTAAAGAAATAAGACGTGACCGATGAAACGGCGAGAGAGACAATGAGAGAAAGAGAGAAAGGGAGAGGAAGAGAGGCAGGAATGAAAGTACGTAACGTCGCCACGATGCCACGTTAAACGCGGTACAATGCGTTGATAACGTATCATTCTTAGCGCTACGTCCCGTCGATCGAAAGATGCGTGCGAGATGTCGATGATGACTGCGGGAACTCGTTTCTCGGGATAGTGGTTGGTAATAATAGCCCCCTGGACGAGACGGCTCCACTTACTTGGGTGCCAAATCGGAGTATCTCGAGTCGTGGTGCGACGTACTTTGGTGGGCGTCGGGAATCCTCTCGCGCTCGCCGTATCCTAGCACCGGTCCGTCGTAGCTTTCAACGTATGCCGCGGGATGATGCCTACCGTGAGAGACGTGCTTCTTATCGTGGACGCTGCAATTAGACGTTTCTTTAAGACATTGCCTGCCCTACGATGACGAGCGTCATGCGAGTTAGAGACGCAGAGTGCGTGTCATACGCTAATAAGCCGCGCGGTGTAACTGTTAAGAACCTCTGTTCAGCATTTGCACCAGCAATTTGTCCTGGTCACGAAAAACTAGCTCTCCCTGTTTCCCTCCCCCCCCTTCCTTGAAAAATTTGTGCAACTTGCGTTCGTACCGTAGCTTGAGCAACGCCCTTTGGAAAACACTGCTCTGGATAGTGCGTACTAACTGTGGAACTGTGGAACTGCGGAAGCACAAGCTCGCGGAATGATGAATTGCACTCTGATGCTTAGCTGATTACAGTGTCACCGTAACTTATCGTTTTCTACAATGGATGACGTGGATTGGACGCGATGGAATTAGTTAGATTAACATGGGATTGAGTGAAACGGAATAAGATAGAGATTGGATCAGGAATCTGTACACCAATTCCCTTGATTCGCTCTGATTTACTCTGTTAATTGAAGACTTGTACTTTTCCGGTATTTAATTGCTATACAAGAGAGAAAGAGAGAGAGAGAGAGAGAGAGAGAGCTCACTACAGAGTTTTACGATTAAAAAACACTTCTCAGATCGTAGTCGATCCCTACACTTAATCAAAAAGTCGTAATCTATTCGTATTCGTATTCGTATACGTTGCTCCTAGCAAAGCTCCTAAGCAGAAAATATCAATGCTACGTTCAATGATAGAAGTCGAGTCGAATAAGCGGAAAATAAATTCCAGAATTTAATGCAATTTAACACGCAATATATCAACGACAGGTAGAGAAAGAGTTAAAATCTTTGTAAGGAGTGCGTGTTGCATTACATGCAGTCGTATAAAAATTAAAAGCAAGACATTCTCGATGTACACTAAAGTAATAAGTAAATTTCTCTCTGATTGTTCAAATATATCTTCTTTTTTTAAACAATAATATAATTTATTATTGAAAAAATAAAAAATAAATTGAAACAATAAAGTATCCATTTATATACATATATCACCCAAATGTATTTGTAAAAACAATTGTATTAAAATTCTTACTATTTCTCAAGTGTTATATAGTAGCTCATTTTCTTTGTTCTGTCTAACGAATGAAATAGAAAAAAATGTGAGAACCATTTCAAAAACAAAGTATTATTTTTAATTACCAGAAAATGAACGACTATACGATCTACGGTGAAAAATGAGGTACATTGTGTCGCTTCAAACAACTTATATCACAGAGAAAATTCTAACAACGTCTTACATGCGTATATCTCGGGATATATGTGAAACATGCGAGAACACTTTGGCTTTGTCATGGTACTTACTGGGCGAGGGGTATGTTATCCCTGTCTGCGTACGCGTCATACAAATATTCACTGTAACGGAGCGTGTTAGCGGTTAGATTCCAACAACCATTCCACACATTAGATAGCTACTTTAAACATAATCTAGTCTACCGCGCTGGATCGCGACCAAAATAGGTTTAAGTAAAACAGATTTTCCATAATTTTTCGTTATGATCCGCAATCAGTAAGAGAATGTGCGTTCGAGATATAGTTGGGGCATTATTTGCAAACATTGAAATAACGCGGACAACTTGATTGAAATAGTACTGGTAAATTTTTTTATGGTATAAAATTTCCTCATTGACTGTAAATAAGAATTGTTAATACATCACGTAAGAAAATTAAAATTAGACATGAAACAATTTACTTATCTCAGACAATTATTTCTGTTTTGGAAAGACAATGAGTTTTTGAAATCGAAAAAGTGATTTCAATCCTGGAAATTCTTTTAGAATTTCCGGAATCGAAGGATCTTCTTATAAACGAAAGAACGAGGACATGCCGATATCAAAGATGTTACAAAGCGCGAATAAATACATGCCATAATAAATGGAAGCTCGAGAATGACTACGAGACGGAAATAAAAGAATTAACAATTTCTACATGAGAGGTGCTCAGGGATTCGTTGTACGTTGAGGCTCGCAGAGAAAAGAAAGAAAAAAAGCCTTATCACCTCCGAAGTTTAACGTATAATGCGTCTCGTTTTTTAATATTTTGTTTCTTTTGAATTTGTAATCGACACTTGGGACGTTAATCAACGGTTCGGAGAATGTTCAATGCACGATCTCGATTGACAATGGATTTACTAAACACATTAGTATCTTAAATATCGTCATGCACCATAGATTGGAAGAATCAAAAACAATTAAGAGACGGTTTTTAAGTCGCAGTCGTGAACTGTTGTATCGACAGAAAAAAAGAAACTTACGCTTCGACAAGAGGCCCCGGGTATGGATCTGACTTTTGGTATAGAGCGCTTAATTTCACACAGAGCACTATCGTCGGTATGAATAAAATCAAGCACCAACCGACGCTCACCCAGAAGCCGTTCTACATATAAACATAGGTTTACAATTGAATATTTTAGTTATTGTTTAGCGCAATAAATTTGTTTATCAAATACGAGCTTTCAAAACGGTTAAGAAATTTTTATTTGGATTAAATTTTAATTGAATTTATAGAAAATTTATAGAAATTCATAATAAACACGCTAATGTATAGTACGTGATAAGCACGTATGGATTTATGAAATTATGAATGCGTATAACAAAATTAATAAAATACTCACAAATGGATCTAAGATTCTGTTGCATCCCGCCACCAGCGTTGCATTGTAAGCATTCGATACAGGAGCACACCTTCCAATTTTGAACATTGCAGATTCAATGACGTGCTCGAGGAAATTGTCCACTTGATGCAAGAAAGCGTTGCCAAATTTAGTGGCGAGCTATCAACAATAACATTATTATTTTAAGTTAACATTATAAATAACATTAATGTAGCATATATTAATATTATAAAGATATATGATATCTTGTACAAGAACGAGACATACGTATTGAACATATTCCGGTCCGTCCTTATTTAGAAACTGCTGCGCTTTGGTAACTTCATCCACTAAATCGTGAATAGCGTCCGCCATCGAGCTATGATTGAACTTAATGTTCTCCTGAAGCGCCAGCGCATTTGCGCTCAATTGCTCACTAAGCGTGGCCATGGGCATAACCAAATCTCTGTGATAATGTTCCAAATCATGCGCATTCTTCTCGAGACTAAGCCTAATCTCGTCTTGTCCCTCCGGCAATTTAGCGGAAACCTCTCGTAACTGTTTGGCAAGATGTTCCAAGTTAATATTCGTAATGTTCTCGGCGAGCAGTTCGGCGTACTGATAGAACTTGATGTCACTGAGGCCGCTCTGCGCTAAATCGTTCAGTTTGGATCTCGCGCTATCCTTCAGGATCACTACACCGGGCGAAAGGCTGATCTTGCGGCGCAGTTGTTGGATGGTATCATTGATGTCGTAACGTCCGCTATAATCGCGCAGGCTTTCAACATGAAACACATTTTTTAGATTCAACACATTGTAAAGTGTCTCGTTCTCATGGCATTTTCTGTAATAAAAAGAAATCAATCATTACATATCATTTTTATGTGATGGTTATTAAATAATAATAGATTGATAAGAGTCTTCATTTTTCATTTGTAATAAAATTATCAGTATTAATCTCAAGAATATAAAATTTCATCAAAATTTTACCGATTTTAAAATACAAAAAATACAGAAATAGTTTTTATATATATATACTTACGTTACAATGTAACTCATGTTAATATTCGCATTAGGATTTTTCGGATAAAGTATTCTCTTGATCTGCACAAGCTCGTCGACCAGCTCGAACATCCTGTTGTCTTTCGGATTCTTTAAAGGTTCGCAGATACCACGTTGGGCCATAACACCGGTTATCATGTGAACAACGGTCACAACCATCAAAACGCTCGTTAATAGAAAGATGATCCACACAGCCCTGCGATTTGAAATATAAACGATAATAAAAAAGATAGTACAATAGTAAGCGATTTTATTCCAGTAATTTATGTAACTTACATCATAAGAAATCGTGCACCTGATCCCTTATTACAGCAATCGTCTCCGTATCCGTCCGGACGCTTTCCACAAATACCGCAAAGAAGGCCGCACGTTAAACACATCAAGACAGTTAAAAGAATACCGGATATACTAAGACCAAGATAATATCTAGAATGAATATAGAACGTATTTAAGGACCATTAGATATCTTGTATAAATCCTATATCTCGCAACGCATTTATCTCGAGTTTATTCGTTCACGAACCTATAAGGTGAATACTGATTTATATTGCTCCGAGCAACTTCTAAGTGTCGCATATAAACTTTATCTATGTCGACATTTATCCTGTCGATGAGGGCAGTCATATTATTGGCGATGCTCGCCAGGTAGTTACAAGCTCTTCGAATACTCGCGCTGACCACGGGGATCGTCTGATTAACAGCATGCTGTATATCCTTCTGAATCTTCAGAAATGAATCCCTGCCTTGGCTCACTTCCGACACTATATTACTCTCCATGAGCACAGTAATATTATGTAACGCGAATGTAACATCCGGCAGCTGAAAAGTACACATTATGACATTATTTCAAATGGCATTAATAAAATCGCTAATAAGATTAACTATACATAAAACAGATTACAATCTTCTTGCTGGATCTCAATAATGCATGCTAAATGCGACTTCCAAAGCATAAGACAAGTCAGAAAACATAAAATTTTCTAAATTTTACAAAATTTAACTCTACAGAGCACGCGACACACACACACACACACACACACACACACACACACACACACACACACACACACACACACACACACACACACAAATAACTGAAATACGTATATAAATGAAAAGAATACTTATACATACGTTGTATATGTACATTTTTTAATATTTTAAAATTAGAATACTTAAAAAAATTGCAACAACAGGTCATAACTTTTTACAGAGAATATATTTTAGTGCCAAGAAAGTACACGGAGAGAATTTTCTCTTAAAAATTACCCTGAAAATCGTGGTAATTGTGAGACAACGTAAACCTTGGAAAATTTTACCATACTTTTAATAAAATTTACAAAAATTTAGTAAAGTTTAGTAAAATTTTAAGAAAATTTGGCTAAGTTTTAGTAAATTTTACTATACTTCTAACAAAATTTACTAAAACTTAGCCAAATTTTCTTAAAATTTTACTAAACTTTACTAAATTTTTGTAAATTTTATTAAAAGTATGGTAAAATTTTCCAAGGTTTACGTTGTCTCACAATTACCACGATTTTCAGGGTAATTTTTAAGAGAAAATTCTCTCCGTGTAAAGATAAAACTACAAATATATTTTTTCATACTGCTAATTTTTGTGCTTTAAATCGTCTCTTTTTCAATGTCCCACTTCTCGCACATTATTTTTTTTTACGTCAAATTACTCATGCAACTTTTTCATAAAGGAAATACCAGGGAATATTCTCATTTATCATATCATTTTTAAAAATACTATTAAATTCCAGATTGGAATTATATTGATGAATTACTTCAGGTTAGTTGGAAAATGTAGTTTTGTAACTCATTTGGTTCCCTGAAATTTAGGACGCAAAAAGATTTTCCTCTTCCATCAATCGTACCTTAAAAAAGTAATTAATAACTTGATATTTTTAGAAAGAAAAAATCATCATATTAACTAAGGAAATTCTATCGTTCAAAAATAATGCACAAAAAATAAGACATCCTGTATATAAAATACATTTTTTCTAATTATTGTTTCATGAAACAAACAATTATTTAAGAATTTTTACTTTTACACTCGAGAGAAGTGCAACTATTAAGAAATGTGCTCTTAAAAAAAATTTAACATAATTATATAATGTACTTATACATTTGGCAAATATCTTTACTCATGCAAATTACTTTGCAAAATTAATCGAATAATGCAAATAAATATATTTCTATTTAAAACGATATACATATGAGTAAGGAAATTGCATGCTTCTGCTTACAACTTACAGATGCTAGAAGCTATTTGTGGCAAGCATGGAATCAAATGAATTTATACAGTATCTCTCCCTCGTACACTAATGATCACGCGATATCAGTATCAGTAACTACAATATTCGTTATTAGAAGATATTTGGTAATAAATTACAATAAAGCAATAATTGCACTGATCTACAATATGTCAAAATGTATCCGTTTTTACAAATTACTTGCACCGATGTATCATGCATTATATTTTAACTTGTTTGTGATTTAATTAATTCAAATATTTAGTACCCTTTATGACTAAAAGTGTTGTGACAAAGAATTCTTATTAGATCTAATTGCTTCAGTAAGATTCGTGACATTAGTGACTTTATTTTAAGAAGCCTTATTATGAGCAAACGAAAGCCAAGGCAAGCCTTGTAAATCAAATCTACCGTTTCAATACATTAAAAAATCTCTGTTTTCAATGCTCTTAGACCCCGAGATAACATTTGTTTAAAGATAATAAAAACAATGCCGAGATTGCAAAAAAATTTGATTTCGTCTTCAAATGAATTTTTTTGTATATCGAGGTCTGAAGGCATTTTTATTAAATTTTATTACATTGCAGAAATATTTTCTTTTATTATAAACTCATACCTTTGGGAAGTAACGGTCCATGTACTGCGTGTAAATAAGGAAAATGCTCGTAATTAACCATAAGTAATTAACTGAGGTAATATCTATGATAAGAAACAAATTGCGTCTTCTTACCTTATCGAAGTCCACCTGTACCGACATCTGATTCACTTTGTAGTCGTGCAGAACTCGTTGGCACTTGTCAGTCGTACACGCAGCTAGCGTGTGAAGAAGATTTTTTTTGACGCCACGAACAACTAAAAAAAACCAATTTTTTTGTGTCTATTAACAATTTTATATACAAAAATTAATTCATATATAATTATCATACTTAATATATAAAATTTGAGTAAATACTTTGAGTTAATATTTTTTTAAGAATTTGTGTTCTGCACGTTTTCTAAATCTTCGAAGATTATGATACTTGAGAGAGAGAGAGAGAGAGAGAGAGAGAGAGAGAGAGAGAGAGAGAGAGAGAGAGAGAGAGAGAGAGAGAGAGAGAGAGAATTAGGTAAAAAAGAAAATCAGAGAAAAAAATTCTAGACGTTTTAAATTTTACATGTATATAAATTCAATTTAACATGTGGATAAATTAATTTTTTATTTATTCTGCATAAAACTCTCTTTTTCTTTCTCTCCGCAAAAAAGAAGCTTAATTAAAGTTGATTGATATTTCAATTTCAATAAATGTAGAAAATTTAGAGAAACAAGTTGCGTGTACCAATATCTAATTGACTGGCGTTTATCCGCAATTCCTGCGTTATCTTATTCATCAATCTTAGATCTTCTCTGATCGACTCCAACCCGGCAACGATGTCGTTCAGATTGGTCAGGGAGACGGCGTGCGAATATTCCGCCAGTTGTTCGGTGACGATTTTGCCGCTGGCCTGCAGGATATTGTTGAGCGTAACTTCCAGCTCCTCGGGATTGGTCTTGAGCAAATTGTCGATTTCTTGTTTCGTGGTAGTCAAGTAGAGCTTGACATCTTTCAAACTAGTCTTGGCTTTACACGGAAGCTCTTTGGTTCCCTCCTGCATGTATTCGTTCGTCACGAAGGCGCACACCACACCAAATCTGCAGTTAATTGTCCGCGTGTCTACGTTTTATTACAACAACGAGGCGATACGGAAATAGAAATTCCATTACCGGATTTTATACAAAGCTGCCATTAAACGTATTTGACGTCTCGAATATTAATATCGTATTTTACGAAAGCGGATTAAATTGCGCTCGGGACAATTAAATTTCGAGGAGAGGGGCAAGTTAATTATCGCAATGAAACCGTGCAACGCATTATTCATTGATACATTTATTAGTGCTTCAAGTGGAAAAAAGCGCGCGTTTTGGAAATTTCCGCATTTCGGAGAATCATAATGGCGTGTAATACAAATCGTAAAATATCGTAGCAAAAATCTTTATTTATTATTTTTGTTTCGCTCTAATGTATAATTAATGAAACAATTAAATGAAAAATGTTGAATTAAATTCATCCTTTTACATTTGTACAAATTCCAACTCTTTTTAACTTTATATGTACTACTAGAGATGTGAAGGAAAGCTTCCAACATGAATGTTCTAGATTATTTTAATGGCGTGGTGTCTTCTGCCAAAATAGTGAAACTTACAAAATAATAGTGGCGACCCCAATCAACAACATGCTAAGCATAATCTTCCTGCAGTGATCGTGCTTTTTGTCGAAGGGTTGGCTTCTGGCACCGCAATGCCCCGCGCATCTACAACAACAGAAAAAGAGACCCGCGCAAGGAAGAATAGCTGCCAAGATGAGCCCGATTAGAGCGAGACCGGCCAGTCCTCCGTAATGCGTCACTAATATCTTCCATTCTTTCAGTGGGTCCGCGAAAATCGGCGCACCATCAACCAGAGTAATCATACCTGCAAAAGAAGCAGAGACATAGTGTGATTATCAGTCGCTTTTTACTGCGAGACGGGAATTCAATTAAAATAAACTGGTTCTAGTCGAATGGGTTGACTAAATCGTCTTTCACACTCTGAGTTGCAACATAGAAAAATCGACCTCGTTATTGCAATTGAGCCGAGGAAATCCGAGCAACGCCAATTTCTTGGCAACAGCAAAATCTGTCTAAAGCTCGGATTAGCGGTTTACATAATACTTGTATAGAAATTACAAAAATGGTAGGAAATTTGTGTTAAGGCTTGCCGAATAGAATCTTTTAAGTAAAAAGTTAAGTGCGCAGCATCCCCAATACAAAAATAACTGCTTTTATTAAATTTCCAAGAGATGACGCGTCATAAGACAGAATCGATTTCTAAGGAAGAAATGCATAACGCGAATCTGCGTATTCCCCACCGGGAATAGCTGATAACCGCGTCCTTTCACGGTGGAGATGAACAGAGAGGGAGAAACCGGGCCGAACGAGGACGCGTTGAATGTAGGTCATAGGTCAGGGTGCCGGAAGGGTTGCTAGGTCGCAATGGAAAACAACCAAGACGGATGGACGAACGGAGAGCGAAAATTTATCTGCTGGATAATATGACCCAAGAAAATGGGTCACAGCTCCGGTCGGTCGGTGGCTGCATTTCACACTGCTAGCCGTAGCTGAATCGATCTAGTGATCTCTACTATATTCTTTTCTATGCTGGCATACGCACGCGGGATGTAATCGCGGTCATGGATCATCACGAGATCGGAGTAAAACCCAGAGGACTGTCGTGAATGACTCTTGCTTTCTCGGAAGATGTCATATTCTAAAGCTATTCTCAGGTAATTCAACGAAGAAGATAATGCACAACGAAACAGTCGGGTTAATCCGCTTGACACGCTCGTCGATCCGAGATAGATAGCGCACTTGATTTTATATAATAAGATCACGTCTATCTGTATCGCTCGCTCTAGAAATCGCATTTGTCACGAATCACCGGTTGCACGACCAGTGATGCGCGAAGGGATTCCTCTCTCTCTTTATTCTTATTAGGCTCTTTCTCGGGAAGATGCTGGTATTGATAGTTTAATGGAAATTTAGTTTTCCTGTAAAGTTAGCAGTCCTTAGAATATCGATGTAATTAATAGAATGCTGACTGTTCTCTAAAGCTTCTTAATGCGTTTCAAAAAGAGCCCTGGCGATTAAATGCAAAAGAGAGAGAAATGGGAATGTAAAATAAAATCAATCAGAATTTCACGCTTTCGTTATATAGAAATTAACAATGGTGAATGGACCGAATTCTTTTTTTAAGCAGTAACTATAAAGAGAGCCTGCGTAAAAGTTGAAACTGGTTTCTCAATTGGAAACGTATACATAAAAAGTTAAATTGGAAAAACAAGAAATATAATTGTCATAAACATCTGTACAAAATTATATCTGCTTTTCTAGCAGATATATATAAAAAAAATTATGATTTTCTAAAATCCAGAAATTAAAATACACGTTTCATTGTAATCATATAAAGATTTATGAAGATTATATTACTAACACAAATTAAAATTAAAAAGCGGATAAAAAAGCGCAAATAAATTCTAATAAAATATTAAAATTATTCAAACAAAGGAAATATTAGCTTTGAACAGTTGATTCTGATTAATTTAGCAAAACAATTAATAAATGGATTCCGTCAAATATTCATTCGCCTAATTGGAATTGCACGTCTCTATGATTCTCTTGAAAGCGCAGCTCGTTTGCAGACTGTCGAATTAAAGTGGAGGTCACTGTCAATCAAGTTTCATGAATCGTGGACACTGTGGGGAGGGTTTCGAGGACGATGTTAGTTAGCAATAGGCAGCGATAGTAGCGATAGAAAGAACGGGTCGTGATTGCACTCGTTAGAGCACATGTATACAGAGTATTCGGTGAAAACTTGAGCGAGAGCTATTGTTTAATATCACAATTTAGAGCGTCCCATGCTTTGAGTATTCTAAAAAAGTGAGCTTTAGATTCGAAAATGTCTGACCTAAAATTGAAAAAAATTTGTTGCTATTTACATTCTTGAAGCTCGTTGACCATCATATATATCTATAAATAGGGCAAACCTGTGTCAGCTTCGCTATGATAAGCAGGACAGTGCAGGGATGAGTTTTATAGGAGAGGCGGTAAAAAAATCTATAATCCGTTTTTGACGCGGAAAAGGACGCTGGTGACGTCACCGGCGTGCAATGACCGTCTGATAAAAAAAAGGTCTCTTGGTCGAGACTGTGTAAATAAAAGAACGATGATTCTAATTCTAGATTCGTTACCAGTCTTTATTCTAATTTTTGTAAACAATTCTGAATTCGTTAAAAAAAAATATCTCCCTAGTATTCATTCATTTCTTTGGGCGCACGTTGAGCGAAAAAATGTAAATTAACAGAGACAATGCCGCAAAAATTTATTTTCGGTACGTTCGCCTAACATTGCGGCTTGTTACGTAAAAGCGTGCATACTGTATGCGTTGCAGAGTCATGTTACGTAGCCAATCTTCCTCGGGGCTACATATTAATTTTCGACGGTCGATTCGACACAGACAGAAATATGCCGGAAACGTATTACGCTTGACAAGATGCACACCTCGCCAATGACGAATTTCGCGAAACTAGGACGCCGCGATTTGCTGCGAGAAACGACCACTTTAAGAATTTGTCCTCGTTTGTGGGGCAACGACTTGGTTCTTGGTACTTGTTCCTACCTTCGGGACAATAAACGATCTCCTCCGTTCAGGTTTACGACTAGACTTAATGGTTTATACAATGGTCTATTTGCAGTATGCCTGTAGCTCGAGTTTAAAAAAAACCGTGTTAAAGTGCCGTATTTTCGTAAGTTTAACTTGTAGGAGAGAAAAATTGGTAATGTGTTTTTGACACTGCCGACCGGAAGAAAGGATCTAGGTATCCATGTGATATCTGCGATACAATAACAATGTAAGATGAATATTCCATCGACAGCGAGCCGGTGCTATTGTGCATTTTATAAGCAGACTCACTATCGTGCAGGTAAGGGTTTCGATCGATTTCCCGCTAGTCATTGACCTCCATGGTTACGTTATATACCACCGCCGCCATTGCCACCGCGAGTTTAATAAAGTCGCGATCTTTTAGCTGTTTCTCCGACCAAATCAACGAATCCTTTTCCAGCATTGTAGAAATAAAGAAACTCAATCTTCTGTTTACATACTGCGCACCTTTCTCTTTTTTAAGATCGAATCGAGACAAGCGTGTAATTCACTTATCGGAAATAAAACTGCAAAATAAACGTTGTCAGTAATAATTATTAATAATTGCTAAATAATTATTAACAATAGTTACTAAACAATGTTACAATTTCATATCAAATTTTATTTAGCGCAAAGACATCGCAAAATAATCGAAGTAATAGTTTAAAACTCCTCTCGGCTTTATTATCAAGACTTTCCAGCCGATAATGCCAACGGAGGCTTCCACTATTATCCTAATGAAGAAATCTATTACCTGTCACGGCACAGTAAATATTGATATATCGAATATTCTGATTGGATGTATCGATCGAAGTTGCTTCTTTCGGCGTAAATGATGAACCGACAAACGACGCTATATTTCGTCAAGTTACGTTAGTTCCGAGACACAATCTAATTAATCGCGATAATTCTCGTTTCACTGGCGAGCGGCATTAATCGGAAACGATGGGAAAACATTCGCGCGACGCAATTAAATCGCGATTAGCTATACCGCACTATAGCTTCTATTCGCACGAGTTTCCCGTAATGAGGTCGTTCAGGAGCTTTTTGCAAAGCCGATATATGCAACAGCCGAGACTAAACTGTCGGGGAAATTAACCGAATAAGAGAATAAGACAAAATTAGCAATCAGTACCTACGCCATTGAGTAGCTTGCGTTAATGCGAATGTTCCGCGCGACATTAATTAAAATATTACACAAAAATAGCACTTGGAAACAGAGAATGTCTCACGAGAATTTCCTATTCTGCAAATGCCTCCATGAATAACATAAAATTATTAATCAAATTGGTGACACATAGAATCGTGGCTATTGGTAAAAAGAAAAATAGGGATAAGAAGAGAAACACAAGTTACACAATGAGAGTTTGCTGATCGATATGTATTTGAATGAGAAATATATGGCACCTCCACGGTGAGATTCAAATAAAGCTTGCTCGCATGTCTTTTCGTTGAGAAGGATTTTGATTTCCGAAAAATTTTTCTACTTTTTTTCCCATCCACCCCGTTTCTCTCGCCGGAGTGAAGCGACGCTTTTTCACGAGATGTTTACCCGCAAGATCTACGGCAGGTCACACATCTCATTATTTTTAAGAGCGGGACTTTGCGCACTTTTTTCAAGCTTCAAATAAAAAAGAAAACAGAGCTTTCTTCTCTTTTTTTCGCAAAGCCACATGCAAGTTTCAGGGACGTGGCTCGTCGAGTTCTATCGTTTTTTTATGTTATGTTCCATTTGTGTTCGTTTCGGAGAAGTCGCAAGAGCGGATGTGAGCTTGAAGAAAAGCGTATCCACGTGGCGTGCATCTGCAAAACTGCAATTGCGGAGTCGTGTCCGCGTCGCAGAGACGCAATCGTCGGCGAGAGAGGCCGAGAATTTTATTCAAGATCTATGATTAATGGCGGAGACGTTGGTGGACATCTATCATAGAATGAAACAGATAGCAGCATATTACACACGCACGCACGCACACACTCTTTCTTTTCCTCTTTCTTTCCATCTTACTTGTAATTTAAAAATTAATATTTCTGTAAAATAATTTTTTTCCTAAGAAAAGAATGGTCATTCCTTTCTGCATTTTGATTAAGAGACTCATTCATTCTTTTAAACGATGATTTATCCGAGACGTTTAAAAGTGAATCGTATGAATTCGACTCCAACCGCATCGAATCGCTAATCAAAAACCGCTATCACAAGCATACTTCATCATTCGTGTTAACGTCTCAGTATCCTAATTGCACCAACGAGTAATCCTCAACATCAACACACACACACACACACACACGCGCGCGCACAATTGGAAAGTTTATTTCTGCGTTGTAATCATAACAAGACATGCGATAACAGCAACAATTGCGTACCGTTGAATTTCGTCATGACGCATTTTCTCAGTAAACGTAACATACGTAACAATTACATACGGTACAATTACATACGGACTATTAATCTGTGACTGTTCAATAGAAAATTGCCCTCTAAGAAAAAAAGAGAAATAGAAGATGATATAAGCGTAAGCTTAAATAAAAGGGGATTATTTATGTCGCGCAAATAAATTTATATTAGCTTAGAAAGCTTTCCTCTCGTAATATAATCTTCATTTTTTCAGTTTTTTAATCTTATCCCATAACTCTAGAATTAAGCGTATGAAACCTATAAATCCGAAAGTCGACGATAATTTCAAATCAGTAATACTTACTTAAAAAAATAGTGCTTTGTTTAAATTATTGTATTTTGTAATTTATTAAGCAGATTTGAAATTACAATTATATAATTTTTCAATAATATTCTCTATTTTCAATAATACGCTACATTCATCTTTAAAAAATTATCAATATGTATGTATGGATATTATATAGTATGTAAAAATATCTGACTGAATTTATAAAATTCACTGTACAACCTATACATAGAGCATAAAGTGGTAATTCTAAGTTAATTCTTGGAGAATTTCTGTGTTCCAGAAACAAGCGTTTCCTCCCCAGACATTGACTCACGGTCTGTCTAATTGCTACTCGAGCGTCAGTGGACTCTTCCTGATTTTAAGGGGGAAGGGGTTGGCCGAGGCTCAAGAAAAATTCGACACAATACGATGGGTTAACAGACCCTAAACTGAAAAAAAACGCGTCTCAAATTTTACTTGTTCATCTTAACTTTCCTTAACTTTTCCTGCGAAGATAAATACAATTTACAAAAACAAAAAAAGCGCGTTTAAATTTTCAAAATTTTCTTCAAAATTTCATTTTCTTCAAAACGATTGTTTTTTTTTGTCAAATTACGAAAATTAGTTTTTAAAAGCAGTAATGAATTTTTTATTTACTTACAGGACTAATTGATAGAAGTGAGCGAGGATAACCCGAACACTTAGATGTAGGATTAGTACCTAAAGAAACGAAATTTATTCTGAAATTGTGTGATTTCAAGCTGACGGACACTCGTCAAGGGCAGGAGTACCAACCAAACGGCAAGGTTTGTATCGGTTATTGCACTTTGTGCTCGTTAAAATCGTTGTCGGCGCCGCGGGATAATTGTTCGCGAGAAGATGATAACAAGACGAGTGATCGGCAGATCGGCGCTGCTAATATGTTCAATTGTACGTTCGTACTGCGGGATAACAGTAATTCTCACGTGCGTCTTTTCCGCGTCTTGTCACGATTACGGTACTTTTGTCACCGCGGCGCAAGGCCGATGCGTAGTCACGCGACACCAGTCGCCAACTACGAGATGGACAGCCAGTCGTACACATATTAAATTCCCACGATAAACAGAGGATCAACGAAGGCACACAATCGGTGCAGTTGCCTAAACGAGAATGAAAAATGAATTCGCGGGGATTGCGAAGGTAGCGAATAGCTCTCTTTATCATTCTGCATGCATCTTAACGCTATGTTGTCATTGTTCTTTTTGTACTATACTGAACATTAACTGCAGTAAAATTATTACGAGAGTGCAAGGAAGTAGGATCAAATAATTATCTTATATGTATGCGAAAATGGGAAAGTGAATGTATGTCCGTATTTTTGAGACTGCGTGTCTCCGAACAACATTCTCTTTTCTGATATGAGAATTTCCGTTTCAAACCATAACGCAACTTACATATACATACTGCGCCAATTTTAATTGCTAATATTAAGAACGGACTAATCTCATAAATGTTAAATTACCGAAACGCCACTGAGCTCTTTAAATTTAACACGTACACATATTTCAGAGCATCATCATTTCTCGTCAAGAGTTCTGAAGCGCAAAACAAATGATTTTACTACAAATATACCGAACAAGCGCTATCAATATACTTTCCGCCGCGACTGTGGTACGGAATGGAGAAAATAATTAAATCTTCCTCAAATTCCAGGCCCGAAGACTTCGAGCGCACTTTCATGGCGCTATTTTCATTGAATGCAAAACTGTATGTTACAAACAAGCATTGTGCGTCGGTATCGGGCGCCAATAAATTATGCGTTAAATTAACGAGTTGTCGAGTGCACGCTCCATCGACGCGCTGGATTAACTCGGGTTTAATTGGAACCGACGAGCGTAGGAGGAGGAAAAGTTAAAGTTCACGAATACATGTGTCGAATCGAGAGCACATCTGTAGAACAATCAACTTTTTGTCGAATTATTTGTAAAAAAAATGTACGAAAATCTATAATAATAAAAGATAATAAAAGATTATCAAAAAAAGCATTTATAGAAAAATAATTTTTCAATTTTTTTTTTATATAAAATTTTTATCAAACAATTGTCTAATGGATCACATGTCGAGAGCGTCGTAAAAAAAACAGGCTAATCCCCGAAATCTCACGGGATTCTTATCTCCGGACATGCGTTCCATTTAAACAAAAATCGTTCCCCGCGGTTTCCGTTGTTCATTGCGGCTGCCCCGGGATTTCCTCGGCTGCGTAATGAGCTCTCGCGCTTGTCTTTATTCAAGGATTCCCGTATAGAGGGTACGTATTAATTTCCTGCCATTGTGAACGGGAAACGTCAACGTGAAGGAGGGTTGACGAGACGCGAATGTGAAATGTAACAGGTGTTGCAGAAGCGATACCAAAAGGATCGTATGCACGTCACGTGACCTCTGCATGTCTGACGATAATACGATAGCAATAATAAATGGTGTTCACCCTCGTCCGCGGTGTATACTGAGAAAAGAAGAACGTCGCGGCAAAGACGGACGAAACGATTTATGACTCGACTCGCTTCACAGGAAAAAAATTTAAAAAATTCCTAATAAAAATTTATGTGATGAAATTAATTATCGTCATACTAACATACACGTTACACGTTACATTCTCACACATTACAAGAAACATTTTACACTACTTTACGTGTGGGTACTTACATGAAAAATTTATTAATGAAACATCCATCTTATTACATCCTTATTTCGCTTTAGTTTCGAGTTTTTACATTACGTATGGTAACTCGCAGCCAGCGGGGGCAAAATCTCTCGTATGTAAAAGCCCAACATCAAGTAAACAATTATGGCACGCCTGCAAGAGATCTATTGAATAATAAAGAAGTCTGCGAGTTTGTGTGTGTTTTACCTCCATGATTTTCGTAGGTGACTTAACTTAGCCGAAAGAAAGCTACAGGCGTATCATGCTTGCTATTTTTTCACAAGAACAATCGCGAGTAGATTTACGGATCTGTTCTATAAAGAATACTCTCAGCCCGATTTTATGGGCGAATCTCCAAGACTCTGCACCTTCAGGACTCGCTTCGCCTCCACGACGGAACTTGAGATCCCGGTCAGTTAAGAGAATGTCACATACGCGAGTCCTCGTAAAAACTAGTACCTGTTCCCATGAACATCGAGAACCGGATTTCCATCGGCAAACACATACACACCCCGTATAAGGCCGCCTTTATATGCAATTATAAACGCACATACTCGGCGATCCGGAGCACGGATGTACGGATTCGAGAGCAAAGCACTAGTAACGGCGTTGAGGAATTACGCGATGTACAAACCGTCACCGTTCGTCGAAAACGAAATTTCGCGTCGGTCTCCGCGAGAATCCTTTCTCGAGTCGCGATTTGCCGTAATAGATCGAGACGTTCGCGTGAAGAAATCTCTCGGCCGAGGCTAAACGAGTAAATCAATTCCAAGACGCAGCACTTGGAAACCTTTCAGGATCTCAAGATGGCAGGCGAAATCCGATTATCCTCAAGGTATTGCAGTTTTCAATGTGTGTGCAGACACATGAAAGAATCTTTGTTTCTCTCGTCGCTATGTGTTGTTTCTCGCGCCATAGTAATATTCATAAAAACAAAGATGGATAATAAATTGATTCATTTCCCGCAGGAAATCCATTATCGTTCTTGTGCTACTTGCAAACGCGTCTAACGATGTCATCAACGCCGCCAAAGTGGTTTCTAGATCACTCCCAACCTCGGGCCAAATTTCCCAATAATAACATAATAATAACGAGTACACTCGAAACATAAGAACAAAGGAAAACTGAACGGCTGTGTTGATCGATGTACGAAATTGATTCGCCGTATGGAAAAGCGAACCTTTCCTAGATAATGAAAACGCATGATGTCGCAAGAACTGGATCGCAACATGCCTCAAAGGGACGACGAAGAGAAGAACATTATCTGACTAACAAACGCGTATAGTAGCATGCAAACCGTGTACGTGCGTGTGCACATGGATACAGGCTTTCTTTCTCGCTCGCCGTGTCCGCGCCGGAATAATCGGCAGTGCTTCTCTTTCAAAGAGATTATCTTCGAGTCTTTTCCTCTATAGAAGTTCTTCTCCGGCCAGAACCAAGGAGGAAGGGACGAGAGGTGATTCTTCTTTATGAACGAATCTCTATGGTAATTCAGGCGAGGGAAAGGGGAATGAGACGTACAGTCAGCCCGGAAAGTATATCCGTGTCTGCTAAATTGTTAAAACGATACCTACGGCAATCTTCGAAGTTATTACGAAGCGATAACACGTGTGATTTACGCGGCGAGCAATTACTGAACATTGGATTCGCCTTCCAACAGCTCCTTTAATTCGTATCAGAAAAAGATATGACGCGAGGAGCGCTCGAACGAAGCGAATCCTGAAGTGATTTATTTAGTGTAGCATTTAAAAAATAGGCAAAATTATATATTATATATAATTGTCGCGTAAAAAGAGACTTTTTTTCTGAACGGAGCACGAGCATCCGCAGTGTTAATGGTTCCATTGCGAGAGCGACGAGCTGACGCGAGAGAGTCTCTATTGTGGCGAAAGAATATTATTGTCTTTATTGCGTGAGTTAGCTTAACTGTTCACTCCGTAGAGTGCTGCGCAGCTGTCGAGGAAGGAGAGACACATTTGTACCTACGTACTGCGGATTTAATGAATGCGAGAACGCGTGAACCACAATGGACATACGTAGCGCGCCTACACGTGTGTGTGCATAACGTAGCGTAGTATCCGATAGATAGAGGAAAAAGGTAAGAGAAACTGCACACCACTACCCGCACCATATATTCCATCGCTAAAAATGTACAACTTCAGTTATCTTTGAAACTTCAGTTATATTACGAAACGAGAACTATACTCGTAGCTCGTACAACTAATACGTACGTCTCCTATACGTATAATTGATATGTCGCGTAATATATCGACATGTTGCGATAAAGAATATAATTATGTTTATTAAAAACAGATTACACTGTATATTTCGCACAAATGGAAAGGCTAGCAATCATTAGCGCATATGCCATTGGTGCTATTGCCATTGTATGACTCACGCGCCAGCATGCGTGAGCGTGATCTAAGAGGGAAACGCGTGCACGAGAATACGAGGAATAGGCTAGGCTGCGCGGCGCGTTGATAGCGGTCGTGTCGAAACACCACAAAGGATGATGCCAATGAGAGAATATTATTTCTTAGAAGTAGATAAGTTACAATTCAATGTATCTGTTCATTCGTCCGGATGCAGAATTCGAATGAGAAGAGTACAGAGTATATTTGGAATAAGAGCAAAATGTAACGCGATATGTCAGTCTCCAGTTTCGTCGAAAAGCATCTTTCCTATCCAAATTACCCGGTATATATGAGAGTTACATACCCAGCATCTTTAAAGGGATTTGAAAGAAACATTTTCGCTTTGCGCCGTTCAGCCAATGCTTAAGCAGCACAATGAACTTTCCAATCGAAATTCTATGCGAGCGCTTTACATGTTTATGTCTGTATTCGTTTCTGCCTTTTATCTCCATCCCTCCATCTATTTCTATCTTTCTCATCACATGGTGTAACTCCAGGAGATGACACGTGTGCTGCCGCTTGCACATTGAAAAACTCATCTTCAAGTAGCACCTGTAAAACACGTGTTGCGTTTCTCAAT
The DNA here is from genome assembly GCF_013373865.1 of Monomorium pharaonis. Classification (NCBI taxonomy): domain Eukaryota; kingdom Metazoa; phylum Arthropoda; class Insecta; order Hymenoptera; family Formicidae; genus Monomorium; species Monomorium pharaonis. Next base: position 1,298,834 of record NC_050475.1, read on the forward strand.
CCGCGAAATGCAATCCACAAAGAATTGACGATAAGAAAAAAAAGAAATAAAATTTCATCGTGCAAATCAACGACAGTGCCGGATATCGTTCGCGTGTCGTTCGCGCGTTTCGATCATCGGGCCGAGATTTTATTAGAGACACGTGGTGCGAGCGCGAATTATATCTGTGGCTCGGTTTTCAATCTGCACGTTTTCACTGCGCGTCCTCGTTCGTTGTTCCTTTTCTTCTACTCTTCCGCCATCTACTCAGAATTCTGAATAACAGAATCATCGCGAATGCCAGACAGAAATGACGGAAATGCTTATTTCCGTAAATTCTGAACGGCGGCATGCTTCTTTGATACGTTGATACATCGCTCGTTACGTTGTACGTCGTTTATCGCACGCGCGCGGTGTGTGTGTGTGTGTGTGTGTGTTGTGACTTCTACGAAAATAGAACAGATCGATGGTGTTTTCAGTAAAACAAGAATAGTGTTGCTGCCGTTGTACCTTACATCGATTTATGTATACTCCTTTACACTCATCCCTCATGCTATCCTTTTCGCCTAATCCTTCTCTCATCACACACGTGCATTACTTTCTTCGTTTTGTGCACGCGTTAGTCCCCCCCCCCCCCTCCCGATCTTCCACAATGATAAATATTGCGACGAGTCTACAGGTTTGATCCTTCCGTAAGCGCCTCCCAGGACTCATAAATTTAAGACGTAAAAAATATCGTTGAACTCTAGGGATGCGTTAAAAATTTTAAAGAAAGCTTAAAAGAAGCTTAAACAATTTTTATTCACGCCACAAATTAACTCGGCTAATAACAGCAAAATAAATTCAGGTAACGATCCTTCCATTCTTAACTTTTTCCAATAGAATGTTAGAATAGGGCCGTTAGATGCCACAGCGTATGAAATGGTCGGATACCGATTCACTAGCGCGTAAAAAATAGAGGTTCATCCAGACACGTGTAGTAAAGGTGGAAGGGACAAATCAGCGAAGGACAATGTTCTCTCGAGTCATTAACCGTGAGCATTGTTGTTTGAGGGTCGCGATAATGCGATAACGGACGTATTAACATTCTCACTTTTCAAATCGAGTAATTGAACGCGGGAAGAATCTCTTGTTCTGACATCTGTTCATTGATCAAATTACTGTTATAATTTTTTAATTATAACAGTATTAACGCCGCGTGGCGTAATAATGCGATTAGTATCGCAAAAGAATCAGAACTTACGATTCGTTTGTACTTGTGCTTGGCCTGGAAATCGAATCTGTACATCGGACAGGCTGGCAAGATTTCTATCTAAAAGCTAACATATGTATGTTGAGGGGAGCCAGTGAATCCTTCGACCGCAACGATTCTTGTGTATTTTGTAGAAAGCGTTTATCAAGTGTATGTAGCATAGCACAAGGTCTCGCTTAATAATCAATTATAAATTATAATTTCTCCCATGTTAACAGTACATGTTTTGTTTAAAAGAGGTATGAAAGTCATCGTTTATGCGATATTAATATACAAATTGAAATGCTTCCCCAAGTAATTTCTTTTTTTTTTTTAATTGAAAGATTTGAAAATCTAAATTAAATTATTACTTACTTATTTGTCAATTATCACTTATTTACATATGATTATATATTCAATGCTATAATTTGATTGACAGAATAAGTCATATTTGCTTGACGTTTCATTCCGTTCTTTTTGAACATTTTGCGACAACGCGCATGAAATTAAATATGCCAAAAAAATTTATAGCAGACGGCTCGTCCGTATATTTCCGTTTTGCACATAAAAGTGTCCTTCGATTGTATATGTCCAGACGATGATCACTCGAAATTCACATAATTTACGATAATTCCCTGCAGCCGGTGCATGCAGCAATAAAACAATAGACAAATAAATCAATAATATTTGTAAAATGATTTCCACAGACATTTTCTAAAAATCTTCCCTTTTTGAACTTTTAAGTACATAAATAATACGATGCATGCTTTAATTTTGCCGTATTTATATTTCGATATCGAATACGTGCAATAATGATCTTTATGCTTATTCACGAATAAATAGAACGTGGCGTATATAAGGCCAACTTTTAAATACATATTCGTGTCGAAAATTAAATACTGAGATTTTTTTACGTCGCAATTTCAATATTTATTAATTTTACTTTAAAATCTTCATTCGCTACATATAGTATACATTATGCACATCGATGTTTCTCTTCATATTCCTCGAGAGAAACAAATGTAGATAAAAATTTCTTACAGAATCGTTAAACATTTAACTTTGGAATCAAACAAAATAGTTAATGAAACAATAATAAATAATATATATAAAAAAAGAATATGTTGATATTTCCGCGACAATTGAAACGCGCGTGAATTTGCAGCACAGACCGCTTTGGTTTTCAACAGCTCACATATTACGCTACGTGTGAGATTGGCTGTCGATCGTTAACGCAGTTTCCGTCCGACCTCTTGTTGAACGGCATTCGCTCTCGTTATACAAGTCGCAATTTCGTTGAAATATCGGACACACGTAAATTGCCAGTCGGAAAACGTAGGCATCGCATCGTCCGGGCACGATAGACCCCGCGTCGTTTTGGCATGTTTCGAAGTCGGCCTTTAATACTTTTGCTATATGTTTCAAACGCGCATTTCCGGAAATTAAATCCTAGATTTTCGCGTGCAACTGCATCCCGCGATGACTCTTGCGGACAAATTGTCCGTTTACGCGAACAATCATCTCAAGCATTCCGAGTTAAATTAATTTTTGACCCGTTTGTGTGCAGACGAATCAAGAATCAAATAAGTTTGACTGATTATTCGCGTGCTATCAATTACACAGGCACGATGTGGATGTGTAGAAGGAAAAAGAGTCTCTTTACATTTTTTTTTCCCACAGAGGAAATTGAATCTCATCTCCGGCGATATTAGTCGAACGGGACAGAAATTTTCTCTGGCAACATCTGCCCGCATTTGGCGCATCGGAGGAGGGGAACATTAGTGTAGTCGAGTCCATTAGAAGAGATTACCACAAATGCGCAAGGCGCGATGCATTTCGAGCGATGAACGTTTCCGATTGATATCTTATCTCTCGTCATTGTCTGACGATATTATCATAATCGCATTGTCGCTCGTCATGAAATTTTACTTGACGAGCGAGATATGATTCTATATATGTCTTTATCTATGTTTAATTAACACGCCTTACAAATATAACGCGTTCTGCGTTTATAAAACTGCCTGATAGATACGATGTTTAGAAGATACGGATACACAGCCGCTATAAATTAAGGAATGAATCACAATTGGATTCCGCATTCCGAAACTGCTCAGGTATATTAACCTGGCTGAACCATATCATCAGAACACATCGATTTCTACATTGAAATTATTTGCTAATTATTTGCTGCTCCGACATCGCTCGCTAGTAAATTTCCTTAATGCGATCAGCATTTAATGCAAATAAATCATTAATTACCAATAACGTGATGTAACACAGTACATATACCGCCTCATTGTGTTCTCGCGATATCGTAAACCGGCGCGATATGCGAGCTCCGTGCATGTCTGATGTCAAGATTTACGAGCTTTTGTTCTCCGCCGTGCCGCTTTAGACGGATCTTTCCGCGCGCGTCGTTGCGCCGACGTTTGTATCGACGGATATGCGGGCAACCGTGCGTGTCGCACAACCCACCAATACATTTCAGGTGAGCGACGTCGAGTGCACTGACGATGGAAAGGAAGAAAGGAGACGTGCTAAACAACGTGCTGCACGTTGACGAGGAGATATCCTAGAACTGTCGCGATTTTTTCCCCGCTTACGAATTTTTCGACTCTCGTCTTTTCCTTCCACCAATTAAAAAAGTTTAATTAAAAAATGGTTTAATACGATCAAAAACAAAAAGATCTCGCTATCGATTCTCATGTTTGCGATCGTTCAATTTGTGCGTGCAGACAAAGATTGACGCACTTAATGCATACACGCGTATCACACAATGCCGCAATTATTGTACCATATGTTCCATTCCAGACGAATCATCTGATTGGGTAATACGAAAGGAGGAAAAATAAATCTTACGCGTGAGTCACATAAAACAGGTTCTTTAAATACTTTCCAGAAAGGAATGAATAAAAACACAACATACAAAATGATATATTTGGTAAAATGTTTTGTTTCCAAAATAAGTCATTAATTTCGTACGCATTATTTTTTACGTAATAATAGATCTGAATGTTAAAATATTGCGGATAAGTTTGTTTGATTTTATAAAATGTGCGCGTACGTTTGAACATTTTATAGTCGAAAATACTACTCGCCTTTCTAAAATCCTTGTGTTGTTTGCCGAACAGTGATGTTTTGTCCACCTTGACTGTTTGTCGAAGCAGTTTAGAGTGAAGGAGCAGTCATGTTTTACGGTAAACTTACTCGAGCATTTAGAGACCGTGCGAACGCGTATATATTTACGATGCAAACGATAAAACGCGATGCATTTCAAAACAGCTTCACTTTCTACACGTAGCAGCTGCCTGCCTGCATAAAAAATATACCGAATTCTGCTAGATTCTTAAAGTAATCGATTATATCATGTTAATGTGGACTATTTATAATATTAATGTACAATATAATAACTGTTCTTTTTATATGGAGAACTTTGAAAGTTACAACAATCGTTTGATAAGTCTGGGTTGTTCTACATAGAATGAATTTACATGAATAAACTCGCGAATGCATCTTTCTCACGATGTATCTGCATGATGAGCGATGAACATCACTCCTTTGGGAATTTTTTTCAGTAGAGATACAAACGTTTCTATTACAGTTAACTTCTAACAATGTCATTATTCAAATATATGTCACGCGATATGTTTGACGAGGCGAAAAGGGATAAGAAAAGTTTCGGTGACTGGATGATAGTTCCAAGTTATCACATTTATCGTTTTATCGGTGATTGTAATAGAATGTATTGTATATATAGATAGATAGATAGATACATTGAAAATGCATTTACAAAAGAGAACGCTTTCGACGATTTCGAATACAATGAAGTTACTGTAAAATCTAACACAGAAACAATAATCCTATGATCCAATCCTGTTTTTATATATACTAGAACATTACAAGCGCGCGCTGCGCGCGCGCTATTTGACTTTTCACTTTAAAAATAATAAGAATTGCAATTTGATCTTCTCTATCTTTCGTTTACATAAATCAAACGTCTTCGGCAATTTTGAATAAAAAATGTAAAGTTTAATTATACATATATATACATACATACATACATACATACATACATACCTACATACCTACCTAAATACATACAGACCAACATACTACCTACTTGCATACTTACTGCTACCTAGCTACCCAGCTACATATTTATCTAGTTACGCTCGCTCGTTGGCTCACTCCTTCCCTCCTTTTTTCACTCACTCACTCCCGGCTCACTCCCGACTCACTCCTGGCTTACTCCTGACTCACTCCCGGCTCACTCCTCGCTCACTCCCGGCTCACTCCTGACTCACTTCTGGCTCACTCCCGGCTCACTCCCGGCTCACTCCCGGCTCACTCCTGGCTTACTCCTGGCTCACTCCCGGCTCACTCCCGGCTCACTCCTGGCTCACTCCCGGCTCATTCCTGGCTCACTCCTGGCTTACTCCTGACTCACTTCTGGCTCACTCCCGGCTCACTCCCGGCTCACTCCTCGCTCACTCCCGGCTCACTCCTCGCTCACTCCTCGCTCACTCCCGGCTCACTCCTGGCTCACTCCCGGCTCATTCCCGGCTCACTCCCGGCTCACTCCTGGCTTACTCTTGGCTCACTCCCGGCTCACTCCTCGCTCACTCCTGGCTCACTCCCGGCTCACTCCTGGCTCACTCCTGGCTTACTCCTGACTCACTTCTGGCTCACTCCCGGCTCACTCCTGGCTTACTCTTGGCTCACTCCCGGCTCACTCCTCGCTCACTCCCGGCTCACTCCTCGCTCACTCCTGGCTCACTCCCGGCTCATTCCTGGCTCACTCCTGGCTTATTCCTGACTCACTTCTGGCTCACTCCCGGCTCACTCCCGGCTCACTCCTGGCTTACTCCTGGCTCACTCCCGGCTCACTCCTCGCTCACTCTTAGCTCACTCCTCGCTCACTCCTCGCTCACTCACTCGCTCACTCCTCGTTCCCTCCTCGCTCAGTCACTTGCTCACTCCTTGCTCATCTACTCGCTCATGCCTTGCTCACTCCTCGCTCACTCACTCGCTCACTCGCCAGCTCGCTCACGCGCTCACTCCTCGCACCCTCGCTCACTCGCTCACTCCTCGCTCTCTCCCGGCTTACTCCCGGCTCACTCCTCGCTCACTCCCGGCTCACTCCCGGCTTACTCCCGGCTTACTCCCGGTTCACTCCCGGCTCACTCCTCGCTCACTCCCGGCTCACTCCCGGCTCACTCCCGGCTTACTCCCGGTTCATTCCCGGCTCACTCCCGGCTTACTCCCGGTTCACTCCCGGCTCACTCCTCGCTCACTCCCGACTCACTCCTCGCTCACTCACTCCTCGCTCACTCCTCGCTCATTCACTCCTCGCTCACTCACTCCTCGCTCACTCCCGACTCACTCCTCGCTCACTCCTCGCTCACTCCTCGCTCACTCACTCATGGCTCACTCCTGGCTCACTCCCGGCTCACTCCCGGCTCATTCCTGGCTTATTCCCGGCTCACTCCCGGCCTACTCCCGGCTCACTCCTGGCTTACTCCTGGCTCACTCCCGGCTCACTCCTCGCTCACTCCTCGCTCACTCCTCGCTCACTCTTAGCTCACTCCTCGCTCACTCTTAGCTCACTCACTCGCTCACTCCTCGCTCCCTCCTCGCTCAGTCACTTGCTCACTCCTTGCTCATCTACTCGCTCATGCCTTGCTCACTCCTCGCTCACTTACTCGCTCACTCCTCGCTCCCTCCTCGCTCACTCACTCGCTCACTCCGTGCTCCCTCCTCGCTTCGCGCGCGCTACTTAACTCTTTATTTTTTACTTTTTAAATATAAAAATAAATTACAACAATAAATGTATAAATAATATTTATACAAATTTGACAGCTGTCAAAATTGCAATGACAGCTACTCTTGCAACACGAAGTATGCGCAGCAAGAGAACCAATCGGCATCGCGGAAAAGCGACAACAATAAACTTCGAGAAATGCGAGCAATCGACTTTACATGCCTTTTTTTAGATAGGAATGTGTATATAGAGTTTTTGCTCACACACACACGCGCGCACACACACACACACTCTCTCTCTCTCTCTCTCTCAGTAATAAGTTTGATAATAATAACAGCACGTCAATGCAGATACCGATAACTAACTATAATACAATTCTATGGATCGATTGTTACAACTTTATGATAAACTTATCTATCAGGTAAATATGTGTCTGTCTTTATTTATTTCAGAAAAAAACTGAAGACACATACTTACCTGATAGATTTACCAAAAAGTTGAAACAATCGGCCCTATAATACCTAGCAGAACAATTGTTTATTTCACCAAGAAGTTCATAATTCGAAATAATAGTGCGAATGCATTTTGATATACGCAACAAATACGGGAGAATATTGATAATAAATCGGTAATTCAATCTGAAATTTTACGTCGAGAAGCGGCGTATCACGTGGCTTGTCATAAAAGAATGAGAGACAACTGAGAGGTAATCATATGAACCCGTCATATGAAAGATTAATGCACAAGGACACCCTCGAATTGTGAATGTCTCCGCTTTGTGTTCACTATCCCCCCCCCCCTCTCTCTCTCTCTTTCTCTTTCTCAGTTCGCCTCTCTATTCCGGGAGAGGAAATGGACGACAGGCTTTGTGCGACGAGATCGGTATGTAGTCATCGGAATCGATTGACGGTTACCGAGGTTCTAAATGGGTGCACACGACGTGTTTTTTTTATCGCGGAAAGCGTTAATAAAATAATATCGACCGTCGACTGCCGGAACGAGACTCCTCAACACCGTAAATCATCCGTCGCCGAACAGGAAATTAATGTGAACGCTATATAGTGAATGACGCGTGTCGTCTTAACGAGCTTTCAGTCGATCAACGAATCAATCGCTCAATTGGGTTATTCAATCGTGAAAACGTATTTCTGGCAAAACTTAGTCTGCAAATTTTAACATTTTCATCGATAAAATTATGATACGTTTAAAATAACGCTTGATGCAAATGTTAATTCGTTACACGATGGTATAGTAAGGTTGTGGTATAGTAAGGTTATTTTATCACTTGTCCTCGAATGGTTAATGTAATTTTAAATGTCAAATCATGATTCAATCACTGCTCGTTCAATCAGTATCATTTGTAAAATTTTCAATGTTAAAATTTTACCATCTTTGCATTCGCGCGCATGCGATAAATCTTTATTAAAATATAAATTTCGATTTTATTTTAATGAAATATCATATATTCGATTAAACTGTCTGCTAACGTAACAAAAGATCGAGCTCATCACTTCGTTAATGAGTCCAGTACACGCAAGTGAAGATTAATAATAAAGAAAAAGAGAAAGAGAGAGAAAGAGAGAGAAAGAGAGAGAGAGACAGAAGTATCTTAATTGGAGGTTGTGAAATTATGCGGAGCAATATTCAATAAATGCATCGTATCTACTACAGACGGTGGCATAACATCTTAGAATAATGTCACGGCTGACATTAAAAAATTTTATAAAATTAAGATAACATCTTTTCCTCTCTCAATGCTGAGATATTAATGTATGATATTAATATTACGATACGATATTACTGAAATATTAATGACGATTACGCGTTGCGACAATAACAATTAAACAAATTTTCTACCAAAATTAAACGTTAAACGCGGCGTCGAATCGCCGAAATACGCAACTCCCGACTCGATAATATCATCAGTTTCGCTTCTCGTCGATCGTCGGGCACGTAACGAAGCGATAAGAGGAGCGTCAGTTGGAATAATCCGTACTGTTAAAGATGCCGTTAGTCGTCTGTTTGCGCGCGAACATGCATGAAAAAAAAAGCACCGTCATCAAACGACGTGGACGGGACAGGAGGAGCAACTATCGAAATCCAATTTTGCAGTCGTATAATTTCGGGCGTTCGCAATCCGTTCGGCGCGGAGTCGTGTTACAGTTTATAATTCGGAATCACCTGAGCCCCGCGTATAATATACTACGGGCCAGGTTGGTTACACACACGAGCGCGTCTCCAGTTTCGACCGCATCCGGTGCCATTAAATGTTAAAATTTTACCATCCGCCGCGCGGATTTTGAACGAAATTAGATTGTCGCAGGGCGCCGATCATATTGTGGCGAATCCAAACTTTGCTCCATTGTCACCCGGTTCGCTCGCAACGCGGCTGTGCAAAATTGAAGTGCGACGCGAACTCCAGGAGTATAGACATATTTATCGCACCATTTGTACACAATCAAAATTTTGAGTTCGAAAAAATATCGAATATCCTACATATATAAATCAATTTATGTCTATTTGTCTTTTGATATATATGCATATAGTAAATACAAGTAAAAGCTAAAATGGCCAACAAGAAACTTGAATTCGGCACATGAGAACTTCTGAGATCCTATCTAAATCAGAGAAAGACCTTAGAAAGAACACCATCAGAAGTGCGTAAATACAGCGTAAATACTCGTTGCGAAGAGGCCCGTCAACAGACTTCCGAGTGTTTCGCCGTGATTCTGAAAATAAATCGGAGACTACATAGGCGTCGCGAGAAGACAAAAACCGATTTAAACGTGTACTGGTTCTCGAATAAATGCTGACTGATGTATTTCTATCATTCTAACATTAATATGATGACATTAATATTACATGAATATCAAAATACCTCTTTCTTAATAAATATTTTGCATTATTATTTCTAAAAAAAAAAATAGATATTTACAGTTTACAAAGGCAACCGGTGTCGTGCATCGACCCAACAAAAATCCTGTTGTACAAATGACTCCATCAAAGTTCCCGCTTCTGGACGGACGATGACGTGCTCTCTCGCTATCAACTTCCTGCTAGACGCGATATACACGCTCCTACGTTATTGCGCCTGGGGGGGTCAATGATCCGCGTAGTTCACGGAGTTATCGGACTTTTTAACGAACCTACGCCGCGCGGAAAATCTTTGCTAAATATTACGGGACCACTTTCGCGCTCCTTTCTTTACGCACAAACTGCAGAAGCAAGAATCGTTAATTTTATCTTCGGACGATATCGTTAAACGAATCTCGCTGAGATCAGAAATACCCTCCCATATTTTTCGTAATAATTATCACGTAATTCGTGACAAAAAATAGCTCGAGCGGGATAACTTTGAAGTTGATACGTATATTATAAAAGCTATTACATTTATGGATTTTTGATTACACGATGTAGTGAAATTAAATGTATGCGTGCACATAAGATTCTTATTTTATTTGAATAATAATTTAGAAGAAGCAAATTTTTAAATTAGCAATTCAAATCTGAATATCAAAGTAATAGTCGAATAATTCTGACCAAGCAGTTGTGTGTAAAAAGCCAATATTTCTGAATCAATTTAAATGTAAAAATATTGCAAATATTTCATTCATAACTTCATTGATTGCGAATCGCATTTTCAACAAAAGTTAACAAAAAGGCACAGACAGTTGTGTAAATTTAATCGGATTAAAAAAGCGAGGCGTATGATCTCGCATAATCTCATTGCTGGATCCAAATTTGATTTATAAGAATATTTCCGAGAAAGGGATTTGAGTACGAACGTCATGTAAATTTATACAAGTCAGAAGGACCAAATTCGTGAAGAATCTGTTTCAGAAATAAATTCGCAATACAAATACTGGACAACTTACGTAAATAAATAAACAATAAGGTTTTTTAAATTGAATACATAATACGCGATAGATATTTTTTTTCTAATAGTAATAATTACGATTAAATATAAGGGGAATTAACATATATATCTATAGATAGTCAAGAGATAATTAAGATTATACAGAAAGAAGAATTTGTAAAGAAAAGTTTTTAGGAAGGCAAAAGAGATTAAAATAAAGATATTAGACTGGATAGATAAAATAGAAGGATGGATGGATGAGTATGTTAAAAATTGTAAATCAAGTCCCCTTCTTGGCTATGGTAATGCTGAAGAGAATAAAGATTATTATAAGAAGAATAACTTCTTTTTTTTTCTAATATTCCATGCGCGCAAGAACTGCATTAAACGCAATTTAAGACTCGGTAAAATTTTTGCTTTTTTAAAGCTCGTGAGCACATAAGCTCTTGCTACGATATGGAATACGATGTCGTTATCTCTTGTTTTGTACATCGCATTCGCGATCAGATCATAACTCGCGAACCCTGCGTTCATCATTTAAGGCTCTTACCATTTTCCTCACATTAAGTTATGGCGTCAGGGACAAGAGGCAAGTTATGCGAACTTTTTCTCCTAATGATGCACATTGAAATATATTTTTTTCTCGACAACGTCATCAAGCTAGATTTTACAAACACAATTTACATTGTGTAAAGTATTGAAGATTCCTTTCTCAGTTTGCGAATTGATAAGCTTCCATTAATCGTCATGGAAATTATGTTTTTCGTCTGAAATGTAGAGCTACACATGCACGCTGTAGAAAAAAATATATAAAATTACATGAATCGCAAGTGTAAAATCAGATGCAAATGCATACACTTTTATCAAAAATTGTTATTGTTGTGAATTCTACACATATTATTCACATAATTTTACATTTTTTACGTGCGTTTAACAAACGTAGAATAATAAAACAAAGTTTGCGCAGCACGTTCTATTCTATACAAACACAAATATATATAATAATATATAAAGAAATAAACTTATCTATTTTGTTACACAACGCATACTATTTTTCTCTTTCGTAATTCAATTCATAAATGAAGAAATGAGAATCTTGCAACATCGTTAATTTTAATTGACTGAACTTTTTCCTACGACTATATCGTAAACAAGTGATTAAAAAATCACCGATAAAATTAGTCCGACCAGAGAGAGAGAGAGAGAGAGAGAGAGAGAGAGAGAGAGAGAGAGAGAGAGAGAGAGAGAGAGAGAGAGAAACTGTCTTCATTTTTATAAATTATTTCAATATTTTAAAAGTTTTAATCATTCTTTTTATCCTCTACGCGCAAATCAATTTCTTTGTATATATGTTAAAGATAATCGTAAATTTGGGGCAAAATAAAAACACTCGACTTATTGTCAGATGGTGATCTCGTGCCGTGCTTCGATTCGGCGACCTTCACGCGTAAATCCGTCGACCTCGCACGCGCGACGAACGCGTCTACTTCTAAAGGTGTGGGTTGACGTTGGAGCTCATTTGTTAATGGATTTCTCTTTTCAGGGAAAGGCGTGAGGGACAGGTAATCACGTGAAATTAAATATAATATTTCGACGGAAAAGCCTTTCATCAACTCCATTCGCGTCAACGTCACTTTTAACATTTGTTTCCTAACGCCACCGAGTATATTTGGCATTCCAGACACGCGTTTAGATTTATTCGAGAATATTTCGGTCCTATGAGTGAAAATATCAATATCGCACGACAGCGCTATGACGCTTTGCTCCGCGCGTTCCGACGAGATGAAATCTATCGTAGCAATAATTGAAAACGCGAGGCGAGGCGACGCGACGCGACGCAAAGCGAGCGAGGCGAAAGGCGAAGAAACGTCTGTTGAACGGGGTCAACCCCCGAGCCCCGGCCCCGGGGCCCCGATTCTCGACGACGCGCGACGGCGGCGCGGCGTCGGTGCCCTGACAGCCGTCTTGTTTATCAACAACAAGCGCGCGACCGGCCATTTTTCGGAGCGCGGAGCGCGTTACACGACAGGGCGTAACCAGGCAGGAGAAAAATGCACGATGAATGCGCCGCGCCATGTCACACGCCATAACCCCAAAAGCTTCCCTTCAGAGAGAGACACACATACACACACACAGACACGAGAACGTCAAGAGAGAACACTCACCCTCCGGGTACGCCTGCTTGCTCTGCACCAGGTCGATGAACATATTTGTCACGTTGTACAGCTGGCCCATGCCCTTCGGATTGAACTTGGTGGTGGCGTTGTAGGGCAGCCCGACGGTGTTGACCGCCGAGTAGGTGAGCGCCTGCGAGGCCATTATCTCGTTGAGCTGCCGGTCCAGGTCCTCGCTGATCGCCCGCATGCGATCTGTCAGGCTGGTCTCCTCGCTCAACACCGGCCACAGCAGCACGAGAGACACCGCGAGTACGCGTACAAGGTACACCAGGACCGACGAGGAGGCGACGGCCTCCATCGCGACGAAGCGTCCACGCTCGCACCGATTCATCGTAGCGACTCGCACCTCGCACCCGCTCGCGTCTCCGACGGCTGGGACGCGCCGCCGTTACCGACTCTCTCTCTCTCGCTCAGTCGCTCTCCTCGTAATCCCTCGTAGTCCTCGTCACCCCACCCCTCCCCCCCCCACCTCGTCACCCGTCGTCCGTCGTCGGCGGCACACACTCCGCACACTCGGCACAGTCAGCGCTGCCTGGCTGCCTCTAGCCTCTACCTCCGCTTACCTCCGCTTTTCTGGCGCTCTGCTCCGGTAGTCCGGTGCACCCTGCTCTCTCGCCTGCTCCGCGCGCCGCGCGCACTCTGCCCTCTGCCGCCAGTCGCTCTCGTCATTGGCTGCTTCTCTTCGCCTCTTCGCCGCAGCGCGCGCGCGGAACGCGAAACGTGAAACACCGAACCGGAATCGGACCGTATCCTCAATTTGCGCGCCTTTTTTCCCCCTCCTCTCCCACTATCTCTCTTCCGCTCTTCTGTCGTGCCATCTATCTGCCTCTATCTCGACTCGTTGGAAAAGATGTCCGTTCCGTGTCCGCTCGTTCCGCCATTTTGGAGCCGTCTCCTCCTGGGATGAATCGCGCTGTGGACGACCAAGTTTTCGTTTCCCCGTTCGTTTTTCTTTTCCTGTTAACGAGGACGTTTTGCACGGAGCTATTGGTGCGTATAATCGACTCGCAACATCGTCGTTAAATGTGACGATATCTGACGTCGTAACTATCAACTTTCACAGGAGACCCTAGTCGACTCGCCAACCGACAAAATTCCAATTACCAGTGATAGACGAGGGAATTGCACGCGCGAGAGCAAGTCGAGAAATTACTCGAATAGTTGCGCATGTTCATTTTATTACAGTCGAAAATCAATTAGCTAGGTGAAGATTAGCTAACCTCGTCTCACGAGCGAACTTGAAACCTCACATATATAGTATTTATGTATACGATAAAGGTAATCGTAGAGGATTCTTGCAAATTTTGTTACTTGCTTTTGTCTCATTCTACAAACGAGAAAGCGAATTTTCTAATCTGTTTTTCGATGTAGGGACTCGAAATATCGACGTCCTTCTCTCGCTGTTGGAGATCTGGCATGTTTTTGAAAGAAGGCGGCTAATCACCGATTAAGGCGATCTTTCTTCCGATGCGTTTCTCCCGGAACGAGCTCGCTGCTGGCGATCAGGGGAAATACATCGAACGGTGAGTCGCACATTTATATTCACGCATATATATGCTTGTACATACATATACTGATGCATTTGTAATATACTTACGCAATTTACTATTGTCTCATTCATTAGAAACGTAGAATGAAATCAAAGCATATTTCTCTCCGCCTCTCGTCATATACAAACACATGCGTACGTACGCAAAAGATAATCCGGAATAATAATCCACACACACACACACACACACAGAAAAATATTACCAAGAAGATTATGTAATTTCCTTGTTCCTTCTAGTAAGTAACAGTTATCTTTAACGAAGAATATTTCCTGAAGAAATAACCATCTTAAAATATTCATCCTAAATTTTAGAATATCATACACCGAGAAAAGAATTTATACTTGAAGAATATATGTATATAAAATATTAAAATTGTATCGAAGAAAAGTCAGAATAATAAGCAGATTGAATTTTTGTTTTAACTTAATATTCTCGATTGAAATATTAAATTACTAAGATTTAGAATATATTTTGAATAAGTTTGATAAACTTATGATAGATTTATATAAACTTATTTCAAACAAGTAGTATTTATTTAATTTAAGTATATATTTTTTGCTTTACGCAGAAATTTATTTTAGTATTAGTGGCTTCAAGTAAACGATGAGTATATTTTCAGACTATTATCAAGAAAGTCTTTTTTAAGACAAAGATAATCGTTATTTAAAAGAAGAAGGAACTAAGTAATGAGTAATTGCTTTTCTTAGCATGAGAATATTTTTCTGTGTGCAGTAATTTTCTCGATATAGCAATTAATACTCGTGCGTATTATTACATGTATCACAGTGTCAATGGCAGTTTGCAAGTAAAGCGTATTACGTTTTCTTCTACGTAATAACAATTATGTTGAGAGAAAGTAATGTGCTCGCGTTCCGTATCGTGATTAGCCTCGTAAGAGAATATCGTGAGAATTGTACACGATGATGTTCGAACTGTCTTAGACGATTGCGTCATGCGTTTTACGTACCGTAACGAGAATACTTGGAATTTTTTTAAAACGTCCATTCAACAAATTTAACACAAACAAATTTGTACTAATCGTGACAAGATTATTACATCTCATACACACGATAGCCAATATAACAATTTGAAAAAAAAAACAACAATATAACAAATATAGCAATGTTAACATAAATGATAGAATAGATAGGAACTAAGAAAAACTTTTCTTATTAATAGAACGATTTAACTTCTTTTATTTTTCGAACTTATCTTAAATCTTAACGTTGAACGATTAATATCGTTTTGTTCGCGCGGATACGAAGGAAAATGCCTGCTAGGACGGTAGTCGGTTGCGAACGCGATAGCCATCGATTAGATCGCAAGAGCGCAAACGGGCGATTTCATTTGGTCAACCAAAGTCCCAGTGCGCATCGTTTCTCATTTTATCGAATTCAAGTGGTGCAGAATGTGCGGCAAAATCGGGGTCACTACTTCAGGACACCGAAAAGTGCATTTCGATCACGCGACGGCCATTGCCTTTTGCCGCGGTGACCCAAAAACCCTCCGAAGAAAGATTCCATTGAAAGTAGGAAGAACGGTTGACAATCATAAAAAATCAAAGGTAACGAAAGGAAAGTTATTTTCTTTAATGTCTGTGTTCGTATTTTCGTACATAACTTACTTTACTCTAAATGCTTTTCAACTTTTTTATTGTGCAGCCTTAATACTTTCTAAACTGTTTTTTGAGCATATACGTTTAATGTTTTGCTGATATTAATTTTTCTTCTAGTCTTTTTTTCTCACATTTGATACCCTTGTGTAAAGAATAAGTCTCATATAAATCTAAACAATATCCTCATGTGACGTTTGCTAAAGAAACGTTAGTGGCCATAAATCCTTCGGGATAGTAAATTTCGATTTCAAAATTTATAGCGAATAAAATGAATTCCGTAGCGCATATATTTTGAGAAAATTGAACTTATATCATTTTTTAAGAACTTAATCATATATTTATTTACACACACACACACACACACACATATATATATAATGTAGAAATCATATATATATATAATGTAGAAAAGGAAACAATTAAAAACAAAATTAGAATTTATTATAGATAGAATAACGTATTATGATTGTAAATTTTAGATGAAATTATTAACTTTAATATTACGTTTGGTAATATTACATTGGTAATATTACGTTTATTTATTTGTGTGTTATTTTTTTAATTACTAATTAATCATGGTTTGAAAATCTGTTATAACTTAATTCTGTGCTATGCTTATCTCCGGTATAAAATATCCGATATGAAATATCGTTTCCTATTGTCATCATATTTTATTGAAATTAATTTGCAAGTACATAAATTAATGTATAAGCAATTACATTAAAATCCCACTCTTGTTGTCTCTCTTTTTCTTTTTCTCTATCAAAATATCGATGGAACGTAATCGGCACTTTGGGTTGAACTTTAAATTCTTATTAATCCATTACTTTGTTATTTACATAATTTATGTTACGTAATTTGTCATTAATTAAATTCTAAAGCACGTAATAAAATTGTTAAAATAAGTGCTATTTTTAATAGATGTTTTTTAATTGTTTACGATTTGACAATTACAACATAACAGATATTGCATATTATATTAAATACTATATAAAAGAACGTTTTGTTGAAAACAGCATCTGAAAATAGAATGCACTACTTAGTTCCAATATATTAGATATAGTAACACCTTTATAACCTGAATTCCCATAAAGTCTACGCTATATTCTAAAATCTAAACTACTCTTTCGATATGTAATAATATATAGACAATGAATAGACTTTTATTTTATACTTGGTTTTATAATTCTTTTATACGGTTTTTTATATGTTAAATGAATGATTCAGGCTTAAAATAGGTAACACATAAGTAAAGCCTTTCTGCAAATTCAATTATTTATAAATATTCAGAATTTATTTAAGATGATTTAAAAGTAATGTTATAAAATTGTGACATATGAGATTTTACATAAAAAAAGCTTGCAGATGAATAATTCTTTGAAACTTTGGCATCTAAACGTATAGATATTTTATTAAATGCGATAATATATATTTACTTACATTTACTAAAAAGAATAAAGGTTAAATTATAAAATAAATATTTTGTAATTTTGTATATATAATGTTGATTTAATATTTTTGTACTTTTTCATAACAAACGAATTTGTGATATTCATTAACAAGTGAAATAATTCTGAAAACTTCTCCCTTTCTACTGTTTTCATTTCATTCGAGAATCGAAAGTACTAAGGACGAATTAAGAAGCGTAAAACTTTAAGTAGCGTGACTTCGCGATTTAATGGGTTTAGGTAATTCCTTGGCACTCGCGGATTCATTGGAAGAAACTGCGGGTATTTCCAACATCGCCGATAAATTCTGATCTTGCAAATTCATCCAATGATTCGTTCTAAAAAAAAATCAGATAGCTATTAGCAAGTGTAAAATTATCTTGGTAATTTGCGTACTGACAAAAACAATTTTATAGAAATTTTAAAACAGATTATAAATATTTGTTAAAATTTTAAGACTATTAAATATAAAAATGTAGACGAAATAGATATAATTTAATTAAAGATCTTAAAGGTATTTAACCAAACATGTGTTACGATTTTTGCAAAGTTTTTCCAAAAAACGCTCGTCTAGTCGATTATATAATATAACCAATCACGTTGTATATACATTGCCATTTCGAAGTGCAGATATTCATGCAAATAAAAAATTTAAAAGAAATACCTCTTAGGAATGTCAACCGGTGCAACACTTTCAATACCTGTCAAGAAAGTATGTTGGAGGTCATCCACTGTGTCACCTTTGCGATTATCATTGCGATCCTGATCGGTGATCACAAGCGTAGGTGTCGTCGATTTACCTTCGTCGCTTTGGATCACTTCAAAGTTTGTTACGGGATTATCAATAATCGGTCCTTTTACTGCAATCTTTTCAGATGTCGTTTCTCCATCCCGAACAAGTGTTTCTTCAAGTTTCTGCGTTAAATAGAGATTACTTTTGGGAATTTGGTCGACTATTTCGCCCGGATATCGATGCAACACGTTTCTCTCATAATAATACTGTCCAGCTTTCTTGGTAATTGATACGTTATTCCTTATCTGTTGCGCCAATGGTCTTGGCATTTCACTAGTAACTTCGTGTTGAGATGTATATCCAGAATGACCAGGATGATGGATTGTTTCGAATGTTTCACTGACGATTGTGACACTTTGTACTTTTGTTGGTTTAGGTTTGAACTTTTCCTCTTGTTTATGTATTTGATCACTAATCGTCGAAGTTTCTGGCCAATACGGAGTGCTCGATAATAATTGATCACTTAAACTAGATAGTTTTATGAAATTTTTATAAGAATCATGTTCGTATGAATTTATAGCGACAGACGGTTTGTCGACTGAAACTTTTGAAGATAATTTTAATTCTTCGTCTTTCTGATAGATCGGCTGGTTTGTTGGTTTCTGGGGAGAAGATAGAAGTAAATTATAAAACGGATCTTTGCTAAAAGAAGATTGAGTACTGCCTTCTTTCACATAGGATGAGACATCCGTCCAAATGTTTTGCGTAGATGACAGTATTTTTTGATAAACCGGAGTAGCAGCATAGTATTTATTTGTAGAAGATGAAGTACTCGAATATGTAAGTGTATCTTCTTGATAAGAAGGAATATTTGTGCCAGAACTCGGAACAGATCCATAAAGTCCACTTTGTACAGGATCCTTGATAGAATGCAGCGAGTCTTTTTTCCAAAATTGAGAATTATATTTGTCACTTGGTCTAGTAGTCGATAATGTTTGGTAGGAATTATCAGTGCTATAATTTAGTTTAATATTCGGCTTTTTTTGATGTGCATCAGGATCGTCGTAATCGTACGGTTTCTCATTAGGCATCTTTTGATAGTCATTTGAATTCCATTGTTCATGGTATTGCGGTCTATTAGGATTAGTAGGATAACCTCCGTTTGGTCTGTTAATCAAATCATTTTGTAAATGTAAATTTACGTTTGGTCTTTGTATAACATGTGATTCCTGATTCGGTCCATCTGGTCGCAAATTTGTTGAAGATGTAAATTTATTATAAATTGATTTTAGTCCATTATATAAATTATTATTTGGTCGCGAGTTATCTTGAGGTTTATGTTTATTATTATCTAGTTCAATATATAATTTATCGTTTGATTCAAAATTTGATTGAAAATTCGGCCGCGTTGGAAATTTATATCCATCATAACTTGATTTGTACGTATTATAAGATTCATTATTTATTACATAATTCGGGCGAGAATTTGGTCGTGCGGTTGAAGGTTTATATGTATTATAATTTGGTCTATGCATATGATGAGATTCATCATTCGATGCATAATTCGGTCGAAAATTTGGCCGCGTAGTTGTTGAAAATTTATGTCCATCATAACTTGGTCTGTGCGTATAAGATTCATCACTTAATGCATAATTCGGGCTGGTCAACCGTATGTTTGTCGAATGTTGAAGACTACCATAATTCGGTTTCTGCGGTTTTCGTTCATCGTTTAATTCGTAGTGTTCGAAATTTTCGGAAAAGTTAGGTGCTTCGGAAGTATATGCTGAAAGTGAATCATGAGACAAGAATCCGTAATTGATCAAGTAACCGTCGACTTCTGGCTTTTTGGTAGTAGATGTCTGTTGGAAATTTGTGTAATAAGTGTAGAGAGTAGGCCTAGGACTAGTGGCAGAGTAGTTGTCGTAAAAAATGTTATCTTGGGCGAGAGCAGGGGATCTATATCCATAGACTAATGGATTTGGATTATGAGGATCTTTAAAAGCGTAAGGAACATACGGATGACGTGCTAAATAAATACTCGAATGAGGAATAGTCGTCGATATCGGTTTTCCTTGTGGCTGATACAAAGAACTTATTATGTGATGGTTGAGATTCGAGCTGGGTCTGACAGGAGGCTGTTCCTGTATTTTGATATGCGAACCGTAAATACCTTCATTTACGAAAACAGGCGCGTTTACAGCATTGTTCTGGACAACGATCGTAACGTTATTGTTATCCGGACGCCCCACTGGTCTCTTTACGATGATTTTATTCTGTTGATTAACACTATTCCGCAAAGGCTTTGGACTTGCAGGCCTTAGATTTATAGGCTTTAGCTCTTCGGAATTATGGATTTTCTTCCTAGGATTGACATTTTCCTCTTTTAACTTAGAAACAGAATTATTTGTGTCGGTCGTTGTTCGTTTAGCTTTCTGCGAATTGTTAATGTCGCTATTGAATTCAGATGACCGTTCGGCCCAGAGTTCGAGGTCCAAATGTCCAATAGCCGAATCATCGCAAGAGAGACGTTGATTCTTCAACGTGTCCGTCGCGAGAAAAACGAACGGTTGTATCGTCTGAATGCCATCCATCGTTCGACACAATACTTGGGCTAAAGTGATTTGTCTGATTTGTTGCAATTGACCGACGGTGAAACTACTTTCGCTGTCGGGATTCTCGTACCAGAATCGATCGCCACGTCGCAGATTACTGAATTGCTGAGCGATTATACAAGCAAAAGTCGGACCGACCAGACCGCCAATTACCGATTTTTCCGCCAGACCGGCCGAAAAAAGATCGATATCCTCCACCGACGAATATAACGATTTAAATTTTCTTGAAACGCTCAGTGACATCACTCTATCAAGATCCTCAAAAGTTTTTATCGGGGACAAGCCGCAAGGCTCGCGCCATCGCACGTAGGGTGATAAGCCGTGATCTCTGCCTCGTTGAATATTAATAGAGGCGAGATCCATGCCGAATGCGAATCCGGGCGTTTGAAAAAGATGATTTGTCATTTCGTCGCTTATAAACTCATCTCGCTTCTGACACGGTTGATTCACTAGGCCTAGGAGAAGGCGATCGACGGATCCCGCCGCATCCAAATTCACAGGATTGCTGAACTCATCGTGGATTGAAACGTCTGTATTGACAGTATTAATTTTTTTACGTTAGATATTATACTTAATAATTTTTTGTTTGTGTAAAGAAAATTATGATTATATTATACTCTAAGCATCAATAATTTTTTTATTTCTGAGTTAAATATTTGCATTAGAGATTTTTTAAAGAAACATTTTGTTTAAATATTTATCATGTACAAAAGTACATATGATAATATTTTAAGTGTTTAACAAATGTGAAAAATTAAATAAAACTACATAAAGATACATAATATGTTACGTGATATCACAATTAATAAGTGAAAGTATATTTTAAGATTTTTAAGTTAAACGAAAGCACTCAAAGAAATTTGTGAGAATGATATTAGTGTTGTCCACTGTAAATATCAAATGTAACTGGATCTTTGCAACGCCTGTAAGCATTTAACCATGTATTCTTTTGAGTACATCACGATACAGGAGCGCGGTGCACGTGTTTCGAATATTCACGCGTATAAAAGTTCCGTTTGTTTTTCTCTAAGATTTATATTTAGTAGTATTGTATAAATTATTGATTTTAATCTCTCTAGTGATTAAACAATTTAGATAATATTTCTTATTGTTAAAATATTTCTTATTTTAGATAATTTTACTCACTGTTAAAGATGGGCCTGTGATCGCTATCAAACCTAATAAAACTTTGCTGAACCAATGAGTGTCCGAATCGATAAGCTGCTGCAGAAAATGAATTCGCAATGGTAGGATTTACAGTTGGATCGTATCCTTCGTAGTAACCTTTTTTAAGAACCTCTAGGTCAAAGATTCTCATTACCTGAGGGCCTGGGGAACGTAATTAATAGTTTTTAAAACGCTTCATCTCTTTCACGTTTTATGACAATATCGATCATGTTATCTTCAAGTGAATGCAGTAAATATCGAATTGGAAGTTGTATTGTACCAAGAATGATTGGCAGGAACTCTCGATAAGTTATATGTTGAACCACTGCGCCGACGATCCTTCGAGTTTCTTGAAAAAGTTTCTCGTCGCTCCAGTGGGAGTTGAGAGTGGATAGTTCAGTGGCTATTCTGTTGTGCAATCTTAAAAAGACGACGTGCAGGGACGTGAGAGCAGGTTGCTCGCTTAGACGTCCGTCGCCAGCCCGGAAGCAAGTCGTAGACAAAGCCCCGCGTTTGCACAAATCTGATTCTCGTTTCAAAAGTGGAGGTCTTCGCGACTGTATTTTTCCATATTGCAGTAAACCTGAAGAATCAGCGTTCAAGTTGAAAAATAAGGATACCAATAGCAACTAGAGAAAGAATTTTACCTTTTTTTTTCTCTCTTTTTTCGAAAGTGGAACACTTACCGTTCCGGAATATTCTCAGACTGTCACTGTGCATGGCGTTACTGCTGTAAACCATAGAGGCATCCAAATAACTGGTCACCTGGGTCAATTGCTCTCTCGGGCCAAATTCGCAGTCTTCTTTAGGAGCCGGTCCGCTTCTGAGGAATTCCAGACATCTTACGCCCAAAGGACTATAGAATTTGTCGCTCGGATTCACCGCTATTGGAAGACAGTCCGGATGCTATTGGCATACGTTACGAGTATATTTTCCTCTCGTATTCTCTCGCAGAAAATATTAAAATATTTCGCAAATTTTTTGAGTGTAAAGTGAAACGAACGTTATTGAAAGTTTATATATTACAAGTTTAAGTAGTCATTAATTTATTACCATGAACTCTGGTGGTTGAAAACCAGTGCCTCTTTGTAAACAACATTGTGGTATTGTGCCATTAAATCCTCTGCTTTGACCAGTTGCTATCAATATGATGGATATAACACAGATAAGAAAGTTATATAATCACCAGTAAATAATTGACTCCATAGGCAGGATTATACGGCGACCTAACTTTTAAAATATCCTTGGGTCGCCGTATAATCCTGCCTATGATAGATATAATTATACCGTTGAAAAACAATTTGAATTAAAACGAAATTAAATCAATTTTTAATAATGCACCTGTCAAGTCATGATCTATAAACTGTCCCCACTGCATTAGCATGTGAGTAATGGAAGCCAATGGTACGTCTTTGCTTTCGTGAATTAAGTTTGTTATATCTCGTGCGCTTGGGAGTGGCCTGCCATTTTTTGACCTTCTAATACTTTGAACACCATCGTGATATTCCGACGGAAGAAATCTGAAGTTAATTTTTTAGTACAGTTTTGAAAGGAAACATTCTCTATTTTTTATATTCAAAGATTATCAAAGTTATTACGCTTATATCTACACTGAGAGAAAAAAATGTTAAATTCAAATAAATATTTCTTTGAATAGTGCTAATAACATATTTTATAGAAAATCAATAATATTTATTTAAAACAAGTACTAGTTTTCTATAATTTAGAAAATATTACTTGTTTGAAATAAATATTATTAATTTTCTATAAAATATGTTATTAGCAGTATTCAAAGAAATATTTATTTAAATCCAGCATTTTTTTTTCTCTCAGTGTACCTTTGCATGGCAGACATCGCGGAACCCCACCAGGGGTTCTGCAGATTATTGCAGCTACCGTCAGACGTTCTGTATCTTAGGCTAGCCCGTGGACATTGAGGTGGTTCTCTTCGAGGACATTGTTGTTCCAACGAAGTTCTTCGGGTAAGCTTATTTCGAAATAAAGGTAACTCCAGTGGCGTATTAGGAAATCTGACAAGATGATTGGGGTAGGAATAATCGTAAAGTTTTTTATTTTGACGTTAGAAATTTACTATTATTACTAGAAACTTACTTATTCAAGAACATAGTGGTACCTTGAAGGGCTGCATACCCGAATCTCGCGAGATCTTTTGCTTCCTCTGACTGATCGTTAAAAGCCGCCACGTATCTCGCTGGATTATCGTTCTCCAGATAAAGACCTGTGTGTTTCGTATACGTGAAGATATTTTTTGTACATACGGATTTAATAGCGGTATCATAATATAGTGAAATTGTTCATAACAACTTAATAAATTTTTCTTGGATACTTACCCATTGAATATAATTTAGGTTCCTGAATATAATAAAGATCATGCATAGCTTGTAATCCAAAATTTGCGGCTTCCATTAGACCATTTTCTTCGAATTTCCAATTCTCTTGATCGGTGCGATTCTCCAGAGTTAGATTATCGGCTTTCGATTCATCGTTCTGCGTTTCCGTGATTACATTGATCTTTTGAATCGGCATGTCGTCCGACTTTTTAGCGGAGTGTACCTGCCCCATTAAAATATCAATATCAATGTCAGAATCGCAATTTGCTTCGACGCCATCGTTCCGTTCTTGAAGAAATTTCACTTGTTGCTGGGTGTTACTTTTTACATTGCTCGACGATTTTGAAATGTTAATTTTGATACTTCCATTATTCAGCGATTCGGTCAAAGATTTCTCGTCGAGCTTATCTTCCGTCTTTTTGGTTTTTTCATTTTCTTTTTCTCTTGCCACCGGTTCTGTTACTCTGGTACTTTCAGAAATGAGCGATGCGTTCAAAAATTCATGTCGGATGCCATCTCCCGCCTGATTCGTCTCTTTCACAGAAATGTATGTGATTCCGTCGGAATCTCTCGACTGTAACACATCCACTGCTACCTTTTCTATTTCTTTCTTTAGCAACGGATGTATGTATTTCAAGCGTGTTGCTTCGACAGGATACGAAGTATTTACGTTGCTTTCTTGGATATCCGGGGTTAAAGGATTGTAGTCCGATGAAATATTTACTCGCTTCCTCAGAGCATCCGTCGATGTGAAAAACGATAGCTCGTGTTTGCCGGAAATTCCTACTTCGTGATTTGACGTTTGGCTTTTAGTGTAATGTTCTGCTTCATCGTTTGCTTTCCCCGGTTTCGATGACAGTGCACAGAAGAGGGAAGAAAGTATAAGACTGAGAATTAAAATAATAAACTGTTTATTATATATATATATATATATATATATATATATATATATATATATAGATACAACGTGACATATTGCGCATGTGCCTATTAGAAAGAACATTAGAGATTTGTATTCTTGCAAATGTTTAACAGTTAATATCAATTGTAAATGTCTGTTGAAAAATTGTAAGCAAAAATTCAATGGTATTCAACACTATGCTCTTTTCATGTTCGAAGCATTTCATATGGTATTTCGATAGCAATCCGACTTTCACTGATATGTGCATGAGTTCTGATATCGATCGTGTTCAAAGTAACATTCGAACAACATTTGTGTGTCACGTTTTTCCTACTCGTGACATTGACTTTATCGCGAGCTAATCTACATGCTCAAATACGGATATTATATTTACACTCTTGATATAACGTATACGGGTACCGTTTATCACAGCGCGGCTTTTCTCTTGCATTTTCGCACATCCCGCCTATCCGAATAAGTACTTAAAGTCTTGTTATAAAGAAATATAATCGTATAAATTGAATTTGCAACATATTGACATTAAGAATTAATTGTGTTATCGTATATTGAGATCTCTCATAATAAAATACATGTTAAGCCATGTAATACATGAAAATGGATCGATTAATTTGAAGAAAGAAAGAAAGAAAGAAAGAAAAAGGAAAAAGGAGGACTGGATGAATCGAAACATTCACTAAATGAAACTCGGCACCTCGAGGCGTTAGGATCGAGAGAGATGTAACGGGATCGTGAATTGTAGAACGGCGAAGGTATGACTAAAGATATTATATTGACCTTGTTGAATCGTTGAAGAGATTGTCTCTTGAATTTTTCATTAGCGAATACATCATAAAAGTATACAAATGTGATATGATGTAAAAATATTAATATTTTTTAATAAATATTTATAATTCTTCAACATTAATCAATAATTTGTTTCTACAGTTTGATTAATGTTTACAAAAATATGAGATAAAAGTCTTTAGTAATTTAAAATTCAGTACAGATTTATAAACGTCGGCAAACGTTGCTTAAATACAATGGCCGAGTCACAATTTGATTAGAAATACATTTCAGATGCAATTTGTTAGTGACGTTTGTAGGTTTGTATTAAGGAAAAAAAAAGGAAACACTTATCGATATCGACTCACAAAATTGTAAAGTGCATTTTGCCCGGTGACACGACCCTGGTTGCACTCACAACATGCGGCGGTGCATACTCGACAGCGTAAAATCGCGAAGTGTCAAAAGAAGACGTGGAAACGATAGACAGCAAAATTGAGAAACGAAAAAAATGAATTAAAGGAAATGACACGGAGGCACGTGTGAATCGAGGCGGCGGCCTTCTCGAGGACGGTTAACCAGGTACTAACCGGTGATCAGATCGGTCGACTGGTCTTATCCGCAAGGATGGACCGTGCCTCCGGGCTTTGCTTTTTCTTCGTCGATGCCGGTGTCGTCGTTTTTTGCGTATTTTTACTGTTATTCGCGGCGCCTCGGCGCGTTATCTTATTATTTCGACTGTCCGCTGTTGATCATCTCGTTACGGGAAGACTCCGTTTTGCTCGAATGTCGCGTGGCAGGAAGACGTAAGATCAAGCTTTCTATAATTGTGTTACGACGTTTACGGTTTCTCAGATATGGATTCAGAACACTTATTATACCGGCGACAAGACAAGTTAAAATGAGATTATACTAAATTAATGCGTCAGTCGCCTCGACTGACATTTTCTAGACTGATCGCTGGTCTTTGATCGTTTACAGTCTTATAAATTTATATTAATCCGGTATCGTCGAAATGGATCTTTTATATTTACCACTTAAGTTCAATGACTTCCGGAGAAAATGATATTGTAGTTAAATTCTTTTTGCACGTATTATTAAGTTTTATGATCATATGATTTTGTTATTTCTTTTCTCTTTCTCTCTTTCTGTTATTAAGAAGTGAAAAAAATTGACATAAAATACGTACTTTTATACGTTTCATATGAACAAAATAATTTTTTTTTTTAGGTACTCTTTTAGAATTAAACTTTTAATGTTTTAAACAATTTTTTTAAATTATTAATCTATTTTATAAGGATGTTGGTTTTAATTTACTAAAATTTGAGTATTTATTCATAAAATGACTTATATTTTGTGTGTGTGTGTGTGTGTGTGTGTATGTGCGTGTGTGTGCGTGCGTGCGTGCTGGAATAATTCTTAAGCAAACAAGAAATAAGTTATTAGAAAATTATCCTGTTGAGATGGAATATATATGTGTAGCGCGGTGTCACATATTTTACTGGATTATTACAGAATTAATAACAGTGAGTAATTACCTCAGTGTTTGGCTGCTTTTTCTTGAGCTTGCAAGCTCGCTATTGCTTTGCCCGTACCATATAATACTTTTGCGCGGACCTGGACTCTTCTCGCTGTTGTACAGGTCGTCCCAGACGTGGACGACGAGTTTCCGGTATTGCCACCGGCAGTTGTGCCTAATTGCAAAGTGCCACTCGCATAATTCGCGCCTCTGCAACTCGTGCAACCCTCCGACATTGTGCCGTTGCTGATATCGTATCGCGCTATTGTCGAGGACTTTCCCTAAACAAACAGTAATCTCACGATATAACAATAATTGTAACGAGAATTAAAAGAGATTAAAAACTTAAGGAAACAAGTTTTTTTTTCATTGCGACTTTGAATTGAATATAATACTATGTAAGTTTTGTATTTTTTATTAAATTAATTCAATGTCGAATTATTATCGTGTAATTATGTTATTTAATTTAATTTAAATTCTTAATACTTGATAATTCTTCTAATATCTTAATTAATTATACATTGTTTCTTAAATCTTTACAATGTCTCGAATATATAAATGATATGTCAATATGACATAATAAATTGAAATAATTACTTACAAAATTCATTAATTGAGAAGCATTGTTTTACGTTAACAAAAGTAGGTCACGTGTGTTGAAAAATGCGAACGTTTGAATAGCAGCACTAAAAAAGAGCATGAAGCGTATTTGATGGCTGTAAATGTCAGATCATGTCGCAACATCGGACATAACCGTAACAGTGTCCGTTAATATATTAAGCGTCGTGTCATGTATATATGTACTCGAGTGATTCTTCTCCCGGGTAAAGACTACATTCATTTTATATCGCCTCAATTGTATTCGCAATCTAGGCTACTTCTTAGACACAATAAAAACGTGTGTATTGTGTGTTTAAAAAACCATTTTCTATCTTTTGATTTTTAATTGACTCTGCTAATCTAATCAACAATGGTATAATGTCACTGTCGACTTGATGTAATGATTATAATTACATCTTGTTACAGCGTCATGGAAATTATTTCTTAATTTGATCTTTCTCTACAATTAAGCTTTTCGGTAACACACTTTAAACTTATGAACTGAAACTTTCTGACTACAATGTTATTAATTATATATGACAGGTATTAATCATACTCGGATAACATTATGCAATTGAACGATGCAATTTTTTGTTATTCCTTCGCAGTCGAAGGTATGTCGACTGTCTGTTATAATGTGCGGAGTGCGGCTCTGACCCGCGTGCCGTTCACCATAAATCCGGGAAAATCTGGGTTAATTATACTAATGGCAATATATGGCGAGCTTTCCTACCGGCGACCTTACCGGAAAAAGGCAAAACTCCGTAACTTCCTTGCCCAGTTAAAGTGAATTCTATGAAGAAACATAGCTCAATGTAAAAAAGATACAAACGCGCGCGAAAATAAATTCAGTAAAATTAAGCATGCTATATATTTCACAAATGATATGCTATATGTGTAGAGAAATAAATTTTTCTTTATTATAGGGCTTTCTCTCTATATTGGATGTCAAAGATGTATTTATAATTTTTCATGAAAAATTTTTAAAATTTAGTAATAAAAACGACTTTTTTAGAAGACTAATTTGAAATTTATTATTATTAAAAATTGTAATATATATATATATATTTTTTTTTTATTCTTGTATTTGTATCAAATATGGAACAAATCAAAATGAAATTATACTCTCGCTAATTTCTCTTAGCATCATTGATTATTGTAAACTTACTTGTTCCGGTGGATTCTTTTAAAATGAATCGATCGATTCCTGGCTTTATCATGAACTGTTCCAAACTACCTCGCGAAACATTCTCCCTAGTCAGTTCACTTGTTCGCAGATTTAGAAAGCTCAGTTAATCCTTTTGGGTTGGTATCGATTCGGAAAAACGACGCGTTTTGCCTCGGCCTGGAATGGAGGCGCGCGTTCGAAATCGGCGACAAAGGAAGTCCGCGTCCACGGTACGAAGGCGCCGAAGGAACTGATCGACCGTGTTCCAAATAGCCGGTCGGTAGGCTTCACCGAACACTCGTCTCTCTTTTCTTCTTCTTCCTCCGCGTCGTGCCGGTCGTTTGTCGTCGGCGTCTTCGCCGTCGTTGGAGTCATCCTCTTCGTCGCCGTTGTCCACATTGTCCTTGTTTGGAGGGGATGAGGGCGACAGGATGGACCGAGATGGCCGAGATCCGAGTAACTCACGGTTTGGACTTGTAGTTCGAAGCTACGAACACCATTCATAAATTATAATGTTGAGTTAAATTAAAAGTGAATGAAAATAGCGTGATTTATTCGATTTTTTTACATTTTTGAACATTCTATATGAACATAAATTTTTATCAAAGAAAATTTTAATTGATTTGGTTGACACGTTGATAGTGAATTACAAAATTGGCGATCTTAGGGTTGCATTGTCCCTGGCAATCACACATGTTTCGCGTAGATTTACGAATTTGTTTGATGAAAAATTTGCACATTTGAAATCTCATCCCCGACTATTCGGTCTTGACTCCTTCGCTTGGCTATGACTCACGATCGTGAACTCCGCGTCACAAAGAGGGAGAACGGAGGACGGCGAGAAAATCGGCAGTCGTTAAAGAGAAAGAGCGGAGCGGAGAGAAGAGGTATGCATTGTGGCGTGCGTACGGTTTAAACGCAACTCTCCGCGATACGTAACCTTCGATTGGTAAAAATCTGAGCGGCGAGCGGCCGATCGGACCTTGTGCCCCGTATAATTCTTTCGCAATGCAGTTGTACACATGCACGTGCGCGACCGGGAGATCCGTGTAAAGCTAACGCGAACCGGACAGTGCGAGCGACGGTTTTGCGAGAAGAGGGGACACGGTCGCCGGATGCGTTTCTGGGCCTCCGTAGACCTTACGGCCGCGCGAGGTTGAGGGATGGAAAGTGGGGTATTACTCAATGAAGATTTTGCGATAAAATTGGTAAATTTTTCGTTTGCCCTATGCTTCTATTTAGAAACGATTATCTCAAAGATGAAGAAATTTTTTATTTTTTTATCGGTAAAATCACATCACTATCAAAGGTGCAAATAAAGCGTACGAT
This sequence comes from Monomorium pharaonis, assembly GCF_013373865.1. Classification (NCBI taxonomy): domain Eukaryota; kingdom Metazoa; phylum Arthropoda; class Insecta; order Hymenoptera; family Formicidae; genus Monomorium; species Monomorium pharaonis. Next base: position 1,329,614 of record NC_050475.1, read on the forward strand.
CTACGTTGTATGAGTACAAAACTATGTTTTGTACTTTGTACTTCGCGGGGTACAATGCAGGCTATTGTGTCAGCAAACTGCTCCTACGGCTGTCACGCGGAACAAGTTGGCGTAATAATTTGATTGATACTCGCGTCGCTTGTTGCATATTCAGCCGCGTGTCATTGCCCGACTCGTTGCGTCAAAATTGCCATTAATAAAATCTGTTTTGCAAATCTGTGCACAGCCTTGCATCAGAATGCACCGTATACAGCAGGGCATCGATCGCGATCTGAAAGTTCCATGATATCAAAAGAGGTTGTAAAATTAAAAAAAAAAAGAAATTTTGAAAAAATAAATTTGACATCTTCAATTCTTGAACAGATTGTCGATTTAATATTAATTTATAGTTGTAAACGTTATTGCTATCTTTGAATCACTTAACGCTCATTGCTCCATAGTAATATTAAATTGATTACACACACGGGAGTAATGTTAATAGCATATTTGTTACCGTAACTGTATTTTAATGGTTTCAAAATAACTTTTTTTCTCCTGATATTTTATAAAACTATTTGGCAAAACTACAATTTATTTTCTTTAAATGCACACATCTCAGCCAGAGAGAAATCTCGAGTCTGAATCATCCCTACGTTAATTTACACGTGTATAATGGTCGTTATCTACTTTTTGAGATAATCGAAAATCCCGTTATCGCGCGAAGCGTCTTTCTTTCGTGACGCCGTGTAATTAAAGTTCGCCAAAGCGAACTGACTCCGCACTGACCGTATACCGTCGCGCTATCAGTATCTCGCCAGTGGGTCAGTCAACAACGGGGTCAGTCGAGGGCGAATCCGGACTGCGGGTCAGCCAATCGTGTACGTTCGCGCGGTTGTCCGTGTTTTCGCGACAATGAATATTAACTGTATACGTATACTATACACCCGCAACACACAGTTAAATTTGTGTCGGCATTTCCGCAGTGGCGTAGCGCCGGTTTTGCTTGGCCAAAAGTAAGTCTGAAAGAGGCCATAGGCTCGATCTGATGGAACTGCATCTTATAATAGATGCGGAGTTCTTTTCTTTTTAAGTTTCTTTTTATTCTTTTTTATTTCGCGCGTCCTAGTCTTCAATAAGGAGACCGACAGACCAGGTCAAATTTCGCTCCAGTATGACAGCTCTGCTGACGCAATTAGCGGTTGCCGAGTAAATTATTAACAATTATCGTCATTAACTATTATCGCAATCACGTAATAAACAAGAGGCCGGTGGTTTGGATTACCGAGACTTTCTCTCGTTTATGTTCCTCTGCGGTTTTCATCCTATTCAGTAATTAGACTTGTCTCATGCTTAGTTGGCATTGTTTGTAAAAATTTACAAACGGCGGAAACTCATTCTCTGCCGGAAGGGCAGAAAATAGGATTGCGTCTAAGATGGGGGGGTAAGTAAGGAGTAGGTGGTCGTTCTCGTGGCAAGACGAGAAACAAGACGGAAGTGGGTCAGCAGGACTATCGGTCGCCGAGGGTCCGGGTTCTTGTCTGACTCGTGCGCTTGATTCGCCGGAGGTGATGATGCTGGGTGTGGAATTGGATAGTATCCAATGAATACAGGTTGTTACAGAAGAAATAAGACCTGTCAGTAAGAAAATATGTGAAAAAAATTCAATTTATTCTTATTTTTACTTTGCTTGGAAAGGGAAGAATTATATTCATTAATTAATTCCACACTTATTATACATGCTTTAAGCAAGCCTATCAAAAGTCAAACTGATATATTCTCATTTTTGTCAAAAAGAAAAGAATAATCTAATTTGCTAATTAGTCATACATTATACTATAAACAAACCTCTCAAAAGTCAAACTAATTGTTTTTATTTTTTACAAATTTCTTAAATTTAAGTTAAACTACTAAAGCATACGATTCGTTTATAACTTAATCAATTTTCTCTATTTATTTCATGGAATCGATTAATTTGGTTTTTGAGACTCTATTGATGAACAATGAAGTTGGAAATTAAAAGAAAAATTAGTGAATGGGTAACGAGGTAATCCTTTCTTTTTAATTATAAAACGAGCAAAGCAGAGACGACCTTTCTTCTCATTTTATATCTCACTAATTAAGTATGTACTTTCACTAATGATGTACAGCGCATGCATAATTGGAGAATTATAAGATTGTAAAAGTAAAAGAAAGACAGAATCATCTTCCCGTCCATCGGTTTTTACTTTCTAGCGGGATATCGCTAAGGTCGTGACGAATAAATTCCTTCGAGACTAATACAATGTTATACTTTATTTCGTGCGTTTCCGTCGTAGTACATTGTCCCCTGCCGAAAAAAAGGGGGGAAGAAGTCAGTCGCAACAGAAACGAAGCCGCCTTTTCTATACAAACACCAATTCGCTACTATACATAATTTATTCGCGCGAGCGTTACATCACTCTTTTTATGAATCACACGTTCGAGTGACATTTGTTTCTGGACACGAGGTAGGGACGGGGAGGGGGGGCAATGGGATCGGGGCGCGAGAAGAAATCTCCGTTCTTCGGATTTCGACTAATTAACTCACATCGCCGTCGCGTAGGCACAACTATAATTTACATCGCGATGAGTAGATCGTATAGAAACGATAATTTTTTTTTCTTTCGCATTCTCTCTCTCTCTCTCTCTCCATAATATAATTTCTCCCTCTTCCTTGTGCGTGCGGTTGCTCATTTTCTTCGAAATATTTACAAATATTTCAGTCACACACCTTCGTTGGCTCGGCCCGCCTCTCGCTTTTCCAAGTCGTAATATTTGTATAACGTACTAACGGTTATTTTACATTCAACATCGATAGACATTCACGTAGTGCTAATAAAATTTCTATCTTCTCGATCGAACGGAAAGGAGCGCGGGTGGTCGTCCGCTCTCAACGGTACGATCGTGCGTCTAGGCAAAAATAATGGAGAAGAAGCAGATGATACAGACTGCATAATTAAATCGACACACCGTTGGCATTTTTGGCAAGTATCAATCAGCTTGGTACGAAGCTTACTGTAAATTATAATTTCTTTTTTCTGCCTGCGATATTTCGCAGATATTTTTCGGCAGATTCAACGTTGCACAGACTTACGTATGCAGCCAGCGAGAGTTGCTCTATCCCCTAACAATTCATCGATCTTTTGCCACTTGGTCGATAAAAAAATATGTGCACCATCCTCGTTAAATGCAGATGGCCCCTTGGTGCACGATACTACTGCTCAATAAGTGTAATATTCGACGAAAGTCTTCGAATATACAGTCAAATCGGATCTGTGACGTGAAGGACGGATTTCACGATAGATACCTGCACGAGCATCAGAATTATGGCTCTTCGCTTGATAGATCGATATTACGCAGGCTTTCGACCGATGAAACCAGAGAAATATGGATTTACAATCGACACACGCACACATACATACACACATATGTTCTTTATCTTCATTCCACTTTGACACTTGTATTTCATTCTTTTTTACTGTCCGGATAGCCGAGAGAGAAAGATCTCTCTTTTAAATACATTACTTTCTTCGCTATTGATCAAATGGCTACATATAAGTGTATATGTTGCGCTAATTTATCTTGTTGGTAGATTGAATACGAAATGTGCAACGCGATCTCGAAACATTTGAGAAATTCGTCGCGTTATAATATATATTGTGCAGTAATATTGTGCGGTTGGGGTATGTTCAGCAAACCATTCTACACTTATACTGATACTTGTTATCGAATCGGTTAATACGTCGATTGCCTTTATCGTCGTTCTTTCTAATTGAGTACAATCAGTTACGCATGCACATAGCAGGCGACGTACTCAACTATATACTTTGAAAATTTTACTAAAATTTATCTTTTACGATAACGTTTTTTAATTCATCTTTTGATTATATATTTTCTTCTTTAAATTTTCCAAGATAAATCTGATCCGAGGCCTATGCCTGTTTTGCTGATTTATTAGATCAATTTTAAAACAATTTTACAAGATAAAATAAATGTAAATTTGTGTAACGAAACAAATAATATTCTATATGCGCCATAATGTAAAACAGAAATTATGAATCAGAACAAAAAATACATTTCATTTGTTATCTTTAAAATAATAGTAGACATTAATAATACTCTTTGTTCTGTTATATACAACAGTCTATGAGCCTCTTCGTCTAACTATACTAATAATCAACTATAAAACTAGTTCAGATGTTATTCGTCGCCTTAGATTCAAAATATTCTTCAATTAAACCCTTAAATTAACCTTCTTTTTCTTTTCTTCCATTCCATAAAATTTTTTTCTTATATTTTTATCAATAAAACTTGTCGGCATCAAAATTGATCATGCCTCGCCTAAAAAATATACTTTTTACTCTAAGCTGTTTTTAGATGATGCTACCAGACTTTAGGAACTGTTTATTCTTCATTATTCTATTTTGAATATTCGAAAAAAGAATATACACTGCGTCGAATTGACACGCATCAAAAAACGCACATGAAATTATTTTATTTCCTATTTCTGAGCCTGGTAACACGGATCTAGTCAAGCAGAAAGTGTGTCATATGTAATCTTTATCGATAACTTTGTTATAGATTAAAACGTAAAATATTTTTTTTTTACACAGGCATTTTATAATTTTTATAAATATAAAACTTTACTGACTTCAAAAAGATCCTTATTGGTTCGAGATATCCAAGTATATATTTATCCTACATCTGTCTTATGCTCTAAAAACTTTTACTGGTTTCATAACGGAGAATTATACTTGGGTATAACGAACTATGATATAAGGAATAATGAGATCTCTCCAACAGCTTATATTTGCATGTATCATTCATAATATATATAATATTGAATAAAACATTGAGATCGGTACATAAAATATAACAATACGTTTCGAGTATTATTCATTTACGAACTAACATTCGAAGAATATTACAGATTATGCTTGAATTTTTGAGTCGGAATGTACATGTCTAAAATAAAACAGACTTCTATTTCACCGGTACTTATCACACTCGTAACGATCCCTCGAAGTTATTTATGTCACAAATTCTCATAATCATTAATTAATTGTTTTTTGAAAAGCATCGATGTATTTTAATTATTTATATGTTTCTTTAATGTTTCTTAGATTATCGTATAAAGCGCGTTCTACTTTTAACAAGAAAATTTAAAACGGAATATAATTATGTCGAAAGAAGTCCAAATTTTTTTCATGAAAAGAATACCGTTTTGTTTATAAAACGTAAAAAGTACAACACAAAAGACACAGAAATCATTTTAATAGTATAAGTAATTTTTTAAAACATTGATGAATTTTTCGAGATTAATTCACATTGATTCACTAGCGGATTCTGACGTCGATAATGGGGAGAGAGTAATCAAATTTTTTGGTGAATATCGTATATCGAACATCGGACAATTTGAACATAGTGAATCTTATACATAAGAATTTGATCCACAGACGCCCACGTTAATCGGCCTGCATCATTTTACTTAAATTTTTTAAACGATCCAGTAATCCAGTAAAACTGATTTCTTAAATTTGTGTGGAAGAGGGGTTTTAACCCCCCCCCCCCCAGAATCCGTTAGTGCATTGCTTTAAGAGACCAAGCTTTTTTTTCTTTTTTAGTAAAATAATTTTGAATATACAATATTTATTTTTCACAAAATATGTATCGGATCTCAAGTCACATTCATTCTAGAATATCATAAATTGGAAGAAAAATTCAAGGAAATAGCTATCGAATTCATGAAGCGTTATACGAACTATTTTTTTTTCTTTTTTTTTTTAGTCGCCGTTCACTAAAACATTTCGTTTGTTGATAGTGCCGTTGAAGATGTGCCGTTGACGACTAGGATGCTTTATGCGAAATATCGTTATTAGGGAACGTTACGTTTACACATACTGACGTAGGACGTACTGAAATTGAATTTACATTATTCGCTAAGTCGGTAAGTAGATCGTTATTCGCTTAGGAATACCGCTTTACTTCTGCTATAAGTACGCGGTGTGTTTACTACTATGCTCAAGAGCAGCAAGAACATCCTGTTTTTGCCTAACGTATAGCCGTCCCTTTTTCCATGGATTCTGCAGCTGAAGCGGCTTAAAATCGTCCCTTAAGCATCGTTCCCGCGCACCAATTACGGCAACTAGACAAAAGTTTGGTAGCTCTTCAGCCGTATAAGTGGGCCCTTTTTGTCCTTTTAAAACCACTGCCATATTTAATTGCTTAACAACAAGATCCACGACTTCCCGTGCCGTAGTCCTCGGTGTTACGTGCAGCTTTAAACTGGTACCAGCTGCCAAACCAGTCTCGTAAGCCGCGTAAACCTGTAACAATATCATGATATATATCTCTTATATTTCTAAATGATTTCATATATGAATAAAAGAATCAATTTGCAAAATGCAGCGGTTTCGAATAAGGAATAAGTTTATAATAAATGCATACAGAATTTGAATCAATAAAATGTACGACGGAAATCGCATGTAAATGTTAAATCGATATATAAGCTCATGTGTAGTATACATGGTGTGTCCGAAAGATTTCAATGACTCAGTGAATAAAAAGAATATACAATACAATAAAAAGATATTAAGTATTTTTATAAATTAGCGTTTTTTTTTTTATTTTTTATTCACGAAAGACTCAACTTTTCCAAAATTTATTAAACATTTTATTCAAAAAAAGTTGGTATACTTTCTTGTAATTCACTAAGCTTTTCAATCTTATAGACACACTTTGTGTTTAGACAAAGACTGGAAGAAATGCAATATATATCCACAAGCCAATATCGTAAAATTTTATATACAACATGATACTGCCATAAAAATTATCTATATTATTAATAATTCGTACTTGTATAATGCAAACTTTTTGACACGATGTTATACTGTTATATAACACATTGCACAGACATAGATTTTCTTCAAAATAGCTATTACAAAGTGTAAAAGTCAAATTAAGTTTTTCATGCCTATTGTACTGATTTTGGCACATTAAGCATAATATTTAAGCATACTCGAGCAGAGCAAGCGTTGAAATTTAGCGATGTGACGGCTTACTCAATATATCCACTACATCAGTTTGCACTAGAGGACCAAGTGAGCTTTTAATTATAATCAGGTTAGACTTGTGTTCCCTAGGAAGGAAAAACATTATTTAAAGATTGTGTGTCGCGAGTCCAGGGGGATTTTAATGTTGCTGAAAATTGAACTTTTCGAAATGTCGTATCTATGATAACTATTAGCATGTAGAAGAATCAACCAAATAACGTGAAATTAAAGGCTGTACCTGAAGAATGCCTGGCAGAGGTGCCGGCATCATTGTCGCTTCTTCCTTCTCCTCATCTAAGTTATCCGTCGGAACGGCAGCCATCGCCGCGACGCTCGCAGTCGGTTTAGACGTTTTAACTTTGACTGGTTGACCAGGTTTCAAACAGGCGTTTGAATTTGTTGCGGAATATTCGTCGCTGCTCAGCGAGTGCAGACTGTCGGAATTTGTGTTGCTCACACTAAGCAGACTCGTGGTGTTTGTCATCGCCGTAGAGACACTCAATAATGAACCGCTATAATTCATGGGCTTAATACTCAGTAATGGACTAGTGGTAGCCGATGCCGACGTTATCGTAGAGGAACGATTTCGCGGACTGTGTTTGTACTTGGCGAGAATCAAGGTATCTTCGGATTTGGAGGGTGGCAATCTCACATTCTGTAACGGTATCAGATGATTCGCACTGCTGGTAGTCGTCAGATTGCTCAAATTGCTACCGCTGCTTATCGGTGCGCACGATTTCGGCGGCTCCGAAGTTGTCGACACGTTCGAGGTGTTGCTTCCTTTGCGCACGTATTGACCACTGGGCAGTTGTTGCTCGCTTTTGCTGAATTCTGTCGTAAGAAGATTCGAGGACGATTTCGATAGATTAGGACCGGGCCAGCTACCACGCCCGGGACTCGATTTCACGAGTTTAGGATCTCTAGGTGGTAATTGTAATAAACTTCGTTTCAAGCTGTTACTGTTGCTGTTTTTATTTCTGTCCAGACTTAGCAGATGCTTCATAGATATGCCAATGGTTTGCGATGCAATCTGCAAGAGAGTAGTTTAATTAATAACAAGCAATAAAATTATAAAACAGACATGTAAAATACATTACAGAAAGTATTACGTAATAATAATTACGTTTTGTTGGGATGAACCGCGATCTCTCGCGAAAGTTATAACGTCGATCAACCATCGGGCGCCTTTCCACACAGTGTTCACTTGCGACTGAAGGTCTTGCAATCTTGCCAGTTTGTCCTTGGCGACGCTCAGCTCCAAGGAACTAAAGGCTTCTCTATGATTATGCTGGGCCTGTGCGGTGTCCAGTTCCAATATACAGCTGAGTCTCGAGTAACGATTGATCACGTCTTTCTGATACGTATTCAAATGAACCATCTCGAAGACTTGAATCGGCAATGACAGGAGATCACCGCGCTGTAGTAAGATTTCTCGCGTGCCAGGCACGCAGCAGGCGGTTTCGGCGGGTGGCACAGTAATAAGAAACGACACGTCATGAGTCAGATCGATCACCTCAGCGTCGTATAACCGCTGGACAAGTGAATCCTCGGGAGTGATTTCCATGTAATTGAACAGTCGTCGTGCCGTCGCGGCGACCAGATCGACAAATAGCTTCTGTTGTTCCGTGCCTTGCGCCTCATTCGTCACATTCTCCTTCTCTTCGGATTCCTCCACGGAAGCCTCGGACGTACAAATGCGCGTTATTCTCTTTAGATAGTCCCATTCCTCCCTTGACAGATAAAAGCGAAAGTATGATAATACAACAGACAATCGTAACATCGAATTGCGTAACATAAGCTTATTTTGTATTTTAAACTTACGCTGACACGTGCGGATTGTCGCGAATTTTACAATGTGGCAATACGTTTGGAGATTTCGTGGGAACAACGACTTGTATGAGATCCACGCTACTTTGCATTTTCAAATAACCGAGATATAAACCCTTGGATAGTTTGATACTGCTGACTTGGTGATATGTCATTTGTTCTTGTATACTAGTCATCAATATATCAGCGACGTTGCTATCTTCGTGCGTTATGACCTTTTTTATGACTTTACTGAGCGGCAACCACCTGCTGTTTAATACAGAAACCAATTTCGGCGACTTTATATAATTTACAGTAGAGAATACTAAGGTCCCTTGAATGTCTCTGATAGGTTTATGATATAACTGTCCAAGGTCTTGTATGCACAATGCAGCCTGCAAATAGAAATATCAAACTTGGGTTATTTAGCTAAATAAATTGAAAATTTTCAGTATTTTTAATAAGCGATACACAACGTTACCTGCATTTGAGCAGCAGCTTGAAGTAACTTTATCCTAAAATGGTTCGTTGAGCTGCTATGACTCTTTTCCATATCCTGCCGAAGGGATTTAACGTCGTCCCAGGTACAGGCGACTTTCATGAGCCAATGAAAATCGTTGTAGATACAACTGGGATACGTCTCATCGATCTCGATCACTGGTAAGAAGTCCTCGTTTGTAACAAGAACCTTGTCCTCGTGATAGAGTAGGCACGCTAGAAACACTCCTCGCCTGAGATTTTTCTGGAATTTACTCGTCGCCGTGAAGAGCTGTTTTATCGTTGTTTTCTTTTTGTGATTTCGCCTCTGCACCGCCGGCGTTTCTTGCGTATATTCCGGTCGCCTTATGTCGGTGAACAGAGTGTTGAGCTGTTCCAGTCGTCCCGCAAATCTGGGCACCCTGCCGTCTATATCCCTCCAACCTTAAGTAGTAAAGATTTTTTTAATTACAATGAATGTTTGAACGTGACAATAAATATCGATTAATATAATCGTGTTGCTGCTGCAACAGTAATATAAGTTTACGTTACTCACTGCTAGGTGTAACATGTGCGGGTGTTGAGTTTCTGAATCTGCTGTAGCCTTTCAAATTTCCGGCGGCGGCGCGAAAATGATATTTCTGACCTTGAGTTAGACCTTCGATCCGACATTCTCTCTGCTTCATGTCTAGGACTTCCCTCTCATCGCAAATAACTGAAAAATCATCGTGCAGACTCCATTGGACTTTGAATTTAGTGCAGATCGGAGAGTCGTGCGAATCTGGCTCTTGAAATCTGACTGTTACCGATGTTGTTCCCGTGACATCGATCGCGACTAAGAAAGGTATGTCGGGTGGGCCTGAAATAAAAAATTGATCTTAACATAAGAGCATTTGTTAATAAATTTATCCTTTTAAAAAGATGATAGATATTACATTTTCAAGCGCGACGTGAGAAAGTTTAAATTTATTAAACTCACGCGCTTGGTCGAAACCCAGTAACATTTTTCTGAGAGCTCTGGCTCTCCTTTCCCACAGGGCAAGTTGCTTATCCTCCGTGTTACCACCACATCCCGTGAGGTTGTTATGTTGCGTGGAAAAACTGGCCCTATGACTGCTGGGTGGTTCCAATAGGGTTGTTCCTCCGCTACCGGAAGTACTGCCACCGAGCTCTTGAACTCTGTGTTCCGCTTCCGAAAGCAATGACGCCAAATGGCTACCCAGAGATTCCGGAGACTTGACTGCGCCAATGGAATATTATATACACCATTATGTATTCATACTCGTTATAGAATATAGTTAAATATTATGAATAGACGTATTATTTTAGTTTAAAGCAAGTTTTACATTTCAATTATAAATATCTGAAACAGCGTTAAGTCATATTTTGACGAACGACGGTCGTTATCATCGGTACGTTGTCCCACGCGCGATTATTACACTAATTACGATATTTGTATTTCGTAGCAATCGATAGCTGCAACATTGTTACGATGTATCTTTACAGCAGACGGTTTTAATTGCGATTAATTGGCAGCGTAGTTACAAATGTAAGATACTTTTCAACGCTGAGTAAGTGGTGCAGAACAAGGAAGACATGCTCAGAAAATGATTTATAATATCGCATACGCATCAAATCGCGAATCGACGAAGTTGAATCTCAAGTTGTCCTTATCGAAATGTTTGCAGGAATCTCCCGTCGCGAAATTCTCCGCAAAAATTAATTCGAAAGAAGTGTGCCCTAGCCGCTCTACATTTTATTTTCGAAAACTTGTCCCTAACGATGCCACTGTTAAAGCGCTAACAAGCGTAACGGGACAAATTAAGACGCGAGAAACTTTCGCAAAGACGAATGAAGCTCGAGTTGCTGACTTAATAACGCGCGATTCTCCGGTCCCGCTCGACGGCACATTTAGAGAAATTTATCTTCCTGAACTTTTATCCCATTTTTCCAAACGAAACATAATTGAGAGACGGGATGCAAGGCAACCCGATAATCCCCAGTACGTTTGCTTTCGATTTTAGTTCTATCGTCGACTAGGCTCAATGTTTTGGACGTAGTCTCGTTGCAGCGGTCATGGCGAAAATTGATGAGAAAGCTCGAAAGCTACTCGTCGCGTTGTTTTTATTTTATTCGCGGAATGTTTGATCGAAAGAGTGTCGCTCGCTCGCATTTACAGTTCATACGCCATCCGGCTTAACGGAGTACAAGAGCAACCGTCGAGAAATGTTTAGATACCGCCACCGACTTTACAATTCCACACCGCAGCGTACATGGCTCACGTTCGATCGTAATTACGCCGGAGCTCGATATACCGAACAAAGGGGGACATTATTAAAAACGTTGCGGGGAAAAAAGCGCCGCGTTCAGCGAGGAGTTTTCCGTTTTTTATTTTGCGCATTTCACGTTCCCGCTTTTATATTTATTCGTCGCAATAAAACTCGACGGCATTTTTATTAGAGACTACGGAATCCTAATTGGAATCTCCCGCGAACCACCGATTTTCTTGAATTTTTTTGCGCGGCAGAAAGAGAAGAAAGAAGAGAGAGAGAGAGAGAGAGAGAGAGAGAGAGAGAGAGGTTGAGGAAGGCGAGAGATTATTTCACGCGGGAAAGCGGAAAAGCGAATCTCGTGGAAAGAGGTACGGATCAACGAAATTCGTCACGAGCGTAACGAAGTTCTCGCTATGCGGCAAAGTTTGTAATTGGATTCGATTGTACTTACATTGATTCCCTTCCTGCGCGCCGAACGCAACCAGCATTTTTGCCAACGGCCTGTTGTTGCTAAGCACAGCAACGTCCAGCGGTGACAAGCCGTCGCTGTTAACGCTGTAAACAACGAGATTGCAAATAACATGGGCTAGTAGTAAAGTTTACTTTTAGATCCTTTCGTAAAAGAATAAAATGAAAATATAGCGAGATGTTTCACAGTTTTTTCTTTTGCCAAACTTTTCTCTCTCTTTTTTTGACGTTATATCAAAGCACGGCGGAACTTTACATGTCGTTGTACGCGACATTAAACATGTCCATTGTCTTTTATTTCACACCTGCTTTATCCGGCGTTGTATAAAAATAAAATCGAAAAGTTTTAGCCATTGACTCTATCTACAAGTTAAGACGGAATTTCCGTTAAAAAAACTTGAAAATAAAATAACTATCGACCTCCTAATACTATTTACATAGTATTAGGAGGTCGATAAAAAAAAGTAAAAAATGTATCTTCCTTCTTGAATTATGAATCGGTGCTATCGGTCATCCCGCTTATATTTTCCAATCTCAGTGTATCTCGTTTTACGACTTGTCACTTCATTCCCTTCGTTAGAACGGAAAAATTTTGTTTCATCCAAGCGGAAAATCGTGGGATTAATGAGATTCACTCTGAAACATTTAATTACTTTCGCTTACTTCACCTCGTACTACTTTGATGCGTAAAAGGGGGAGACATCAAATAAACGTTAACGATATAAAATAGTCCGGGATAAATGATGGCTAAATGAATTTCCCAGTTTTACGTCATCTATCGACTTTTCGTTTGCAACGGGAATTTGAATTGCGTTTTGTTACAGCTACCATGCGGAATAAGCAACTTGTAACTTTTTCGCTGCCTACGAATTATTTCAATTATATACACGGATCTTCCTGTTTTCAAATGTTAGATATTTTACAATAAAGATATGTTATATATGTTGGAAAAGAAAGCAATTGATAATTTTTGAAGTTTTTTATCTCTAACATGAGCCATTGTTTAAAATGTTACACAAAATAAAAGCAATTGCAAAATATTAAAACCTATTATACGTTAAAACACAACCATTAACGTCAATTTTTTAACCAACATCGTTGATTAAATTTATTCGTTCATATCAATAATTTTCAGCTGATGAAAATTAAAGTATCTATGGCAATTTTATCAATTTCTTTCAGTTAAATCAATCAGATTTGTTTGTTTACGATATGTTAAATCGATTGTTCAAATTGGCATCGAAAGCTTTGTTATTTCGAATTTATTTATCGACAGCCATTTATCGAACGCTTTAATTGTCATAACTGATGAAAAAGACCAAAAGCTATATTAGAATATAATATATTCTGTCGTCGGGCGACAAATGGTCGACGATTACTCGGAAATAGAAGCAAACAGCTATTTTCTCCAATTACCATGCGCGGCCAACTATGAAAAACTTCTAGCGGTGTTACAGCGCAACGAAACATCCCTCACTCGCCGGTGAGAGATGTTGCTACTATTCACCGAAATTCGTAATAGGTTTAACGTTCACGAAGAATGGCGCAACATAATTTAACACGCTCTAGCTGAAAACCAAATTAATCCAGTATAAAAATTGCTAACAACGCTCGCAGCTTTCAGATACGGTTGAAAAATAATTATACAGGTTGTGAAGAACAACTGGAGCAAGAAGAAATTTTTATTTTATTCATGCGATATAACCTTCTCCATTTCTGTCCTCGGATACAAAGGAAGAACATCAAAACTTAAAGTTTGGACGATTATTTTTTCCACGTGATAACCTCTGAACACAAAATACATAGTGACCCAAATTTCTTTTGAGATCCCCCAAGATTCACGTCGAATCGAATCAAGATGTTAGTTCTATGCTGGTCAGACAATTCCTAATAGCGCGATTGACTGCTTCTGTAGAGGTGCGCCTCGAAAGTTTCAGCTCGTATATTAGATTAAAGCCCCTCGAAGTAATGTGTATTTCAAGTGAATCAAGTTCTTCTAGGTCACGCGTGGGCTCTTTCGAGAGAAAGCAAGAACGGCAGAATCCTTTGAGTATTGTGAATCAAAAGTCGCTAGGGGGCTCGCGAGTTTAAAAAAATTAATATCGAACCATTTTTGCATTCAATGATTTATCCGTATCTAGATTGTCCAATTATAGATATAACGAAATATCTGGCTGCTAGATAAAATCGTATCGCTTCATTAATCGGTTTCTTATCCCTTTTTGCCGCTAAATGAATGAGCTTAATAATTCTTTGACTGCGTATATATCTAATGATATAGATAGGTACTCACCTATTTATGTCCACATCAGTAGACTCCAAAATAGTCCTCGCTTTATCCAAGTGACCATGTTCCACAGCCGCAAATAAAGCTAAAAATAAAACGATAATAACATGTAAGTTATTCCTAATTGCCTCTAAATTTGTTACGCTATATAAATAAATTTAACGAAAGAGAAGCGTTTAAAATAGAAAAACTGATAAAAATAAAATACCATGCAGGTGTATGTTGAGGGATTGGGCCGAGAGAGGATTGATATGTATCGATGATAAATTATTTAGTTGCTGGTTGGATTGTTGTTTCTTCTTGCCGAAACCTTCCAGGAACTCCATCCCTTGCAACGAGTGGAACTCTGTGCGGATAAGGAGAAATAGAGCAAAAATAAATAAAAAAATAAATAAATGAAACAATGCAAAATCAGATAAATAAGCGGTAAATACGTAAACAAAAGAAATTTGAGGGAATCAAGAGGAAATTAAAGCATATTTAAAAAATATTTTTTTATAATTTATTAATTTCGCGATTTTCACATCGAAGAAATATATGTCTTTTATAACAATGTACACATATTTCATTAGGCGTTGCAACAATATTATTTATATTTTAATTGATAAAATTTTTAAGTAAATATACAACAAGTAACGAAGTCTTAGATATTTGGCATAGAAAAAACAACGATTTGAGAAACGAAATGAGAAAAAGAGAAAGACTTGTCTGCATTAATTCTTCGTTAAATTATCTTGCTCATTATATTACAATTGGCTCATATGTTTTATTCGAGCTACTTTCACGACGACTAGAAATTTTCCCACGTGTCAGTAATGTTCTACGGTGTTAATGCTTCACCATTCACAGTTTTATGATAAACATACTTTCTTTTTACATCTTTCCACGGTAATTATTCATTTGTTTAGTGTAAAAACATGTAAAAGCGTTAAAAGCGTTATTTTTTATCAGATAAAATCTTATAGATTTCTTTCTTTCAGTGGCATTTAAAAAAAAAGCTAGATCGATAATTTGCCGCGATAACTTAAACTAACTTCCTAGGAGGTGCTTAATTGCACCTGACGCGACGCGTGATTAATTAGAAAACTTATTGATCCAGCGTACTTAATCCCGATGATGTTGACATGAAAATTCGCTCCTGACCAAGCCGCTCGTAATCCCTCGTGTCCTTCGCATCTTTTTTCCTACTGGTTGCCATTTTATTTCGAAAACTGTTACCACGTTTACTTGACCAAAAGTTGGCAATATTATCGACTGTTCTGATTTTACAAGATTTTGAAGGACACGTCTTGATGTTGTCGTACATTTTCTGATTCTGCAGGCAGATTGTTGCATTTTTTCTTTCGGTCTCGTGCATCTTGCAATAAAATTTAATTCTTGGTCGATCAAATTCGCCGAAAGATTCAGTCGTTCTTCGATTTCCGTTTATCATGTTCGCTTGCGAATCCTCGTTTTTCCTCACTTCGCAAGGACGTCTTAAAGGATCAGTCTCGCATCGGGGACGAAATGCGTTTTGCGACTCTTCCTTCTCGAGGTATTCTTCGTCCTCGCTCTTACCTGGCTCGTAGTTTGTTTTACGATATAGGAGCCGGTTAGTTGTGGCTTTGTGAGAATCCACGACGACAGTCAAGACATCGCGCTTAGTTGACACAGCGCGCTCATTTTCGCCATCTTGTTCCTGTCGTTGTTTCGTCTTCTCCTCCTCTTCCTCCTCCTCCTCCTCCTCCTCCTCCTCCTCCTCCTCTTTCTCTTCGACTTCAAAGAGGAAGCTCGAGACGGAGGAGTCCAAGGAATTGTCTAACACAAATGTAGGGTTCTCATAAGATACATGTTTATTCGATCGACCCGTGTCTGTCTCGCAGGACGCATGCTTGTCGCTACAATCCTTCTTTCGAGTATTTTCCTGCGAACTCTCCGTGCTGCGTCTCCTGCGAAAAATGTGACTGACCTTCGGTGATTTCACACCTTCGTCTTTCGTCGAGGGTCTCTCCACTACGTCCTTGCGGCCCTTGCCCATTAGTCTGTCGGTCAGAGAGAGCTTACTCTTCAGATCTTTTGTAATTTCTCGCGGGTCGGCATCGAGATTTGACACCGAGATCTTCCGAGGACTCGGGGATGCTGCCTCGTCACTGATTTTGTTCTTGACGCAAGAATTCGCAACCTCCTCGAAATCTTTTCGTAGGTTCGAGGATCTTTCACCGTTCTGAGGTTCTTCAACAACAGGGAGGTTGCAGCCTTTCTTGACGATGAGATCTTTCGAGACGGACGAGAGATCGAAGCCAGCGGTCAATCGCAGATTGGCACGATCGCGTATCTTTGACATCAGTTTCACAGACGCTCGGAAGGATCTCGATCTCTTCAAGGTCGACATCCTGCCGTCAGAGGAACGTCTTGAGAGTAGTTCCATCTTCGGGCTAGATGAGACGGATTTGCGAAATTTCATCTGAGGATCGCTCAATATATTTCGCTTAATATAACATGTCCTATCGAGATATGCGATCCTTTTGAGAGTTGCGATACGCCTGAATGTTCTCAATGCGATGAGATCGCTTTTCGCATATTGCTCGTTTTATAAATTACTGGTAACATGTATTATTACTGCGGACAATAAGGCACGTTACTGCTTCTCTTTGGTAGGATAAAGCTTAAAAATGTGCGATTTTTCATCCATAAAGCAATTCTTTGGCAGGAAATAAAGCTGCAAAAAAAATCATTGATACCGTCATTTAGTTCATCTTATTTGCATTTTATCTGTTTCTAACGTAACAGCATATTTTCCTCTCGGGCTGCACGACGAGGGAGGGGATTATGTATATTACGATATATTATATACGTAAGTTTTAGAGATTATTCCGAAATCCTGATTTTGATTATTCTCCTAGCTAAAACGTTGATTATCTTAATGCGATTAGTCTGCGAATTAATTCTCGAGTGTTGAGTTTTCGCTCTGACTGACAGAATATTTCGCCAGCTTGTTTCTTTTATGATGAATCGAATAAATATTTACATGAAGCGTCAAAGAGAAACGGAAGAGCGGTTAGCAATGAAAGAGGATTAACACGAGTGTTGCGATGAAACGTAGACTGCTACGTGACTGTAGTCTCTGAAATGATTTTATTGTTTACTTAGGGCCACGTACTCGCTCGATTCCGCCGCGCGACAATTGGCTATTACGAAGAAGTGGACGGAACATGGCTTCTTCCTCCTCGGACAATTTACTGGACCAATCAAATTTATTGCTGTCGTCCGTTAGTTGTTAAGATCTTAATGATAGCGAATGTAAGTGCTCCAAGATCAATGACAAGATCGCTGGCGACCTATTAACTATCATGAAGAACATGAGCAAAATCATCGATTGTTTCCCAGCAACGAATGCATAAGAAAAAATTAAGCACAAATTTCAGATTTTCACACCTCGAATAACTTTTGTTTGAACAGAAGATTGATGTTTAGTGCCGATATCTATATCGGAAAAAAGAAATGCTTATATCAGAGATAGAAATAAAGAATCACGTTTATGTCGAGACGTATTTAATTTTGTTTGTGTCGAATGAACTCATTAATTTTCGAGCGTTTTACTTCAGATTTTAATATCCTGCTCCTCGTATCGAGCTTAGCTTTCTCAGACTGAAAATTTATTACCGTGTTATTCACAGAGTGATGATCGACTAAAATATCCTTTCATGGATCGTGCCAGCCTGTTTCTCGCGAAAGCGTGAACGCTCAAGCGTGCTCGAATCGATTGGAAGGGGCAAAAATTGGCCGCTCTGGCAGTCCAGATTGGAGCTCATTAGAAATTAACGAGGAAATTACTGGTCTGGAACTAAATAAATCATCAGATGGTTTCGATCCGAGGGAGCAAATTTTTTGATTCTCCAACATATTTTCAAATCGAAGAAGCGCGAATGAAAATAATTCGAAAAAAAAAAACCGTAGGATAAGGAGAGAGAAAAAGAAACATCGCATCCTAGACGCGATTTCTTCCTTTGGTGATCATAGCATTAATCATTCTGACAATGCTTCTTTTTTTCTGTTTTCCTCTGTTCCCATTCGTCTTCTTTCGTACTTCGGCATAAGTCACACGATTATTCTAAATCGATTATTCTAAATCGATCTTTTTATAGAAGACACCGAGTCCCTCTTAAAAGCAGAACGATTCGCGACGAAGTCCTAACTCATTTTCCTACTTTGTTACGGACGGTTGTTTACCCCTTCAGAGCGTTGTCCTCGTTATCGGCCCCTGTCCTGATAGACGACAATCTACTTCCTGTAATAAAGAGTCATGGTTCCTTGATGCCGCGTCCTTACATTAAAAGATGTATAATTACTAACCGAGTTACCATTAAGACCAACCATTTTTATATTGTATTAGGATTTTAGAGAGCAAATGGTGATTTTTAGGTTTTCCTCGATTGTATTTGTGTGAGTTCCATCTTTTTGAGAGCAAGTTTTTTTTATGTTTTTTTAATTTTTAGTATAAAGTATAATCTAAATCTTTCAGATTTAGAGATGAGAAACAAAGAAAACTATCATGAGAAACAATACTATGTCATTTTTTATTATTTAAATTTACAGTGATAAAGATCTGTATTGTTTTATATATGAAAGCTTTTGGAAGCAGCGTTATACACTGGAAACACGTTCACTTTTTAAGAAATGTGCGAAAAATCTGTAAAAGTGTGTAAACGTTATGTAAGGAAATCATAGGAGCGTAGTGTTGTAATCCAATGTCGTTGGAATCCCCGAAATTCCCGCGAACAGTATCGTACACAACATGTCGTTTATGGTTATGCAATGTCTTTGTGCGACTGCGAGACCAGCCTCGCAAGGACGTACATGCGTACGTTCACCGTTCGAATACCATCGCCGAGAGTGAATAAGTCGCTCGAGAGATTAAAGTCCCACTGAGAAAGGGACACACATGTACACCCCTCGTCGTGCTTTCCGAAAAGAAAAGTTGCCGCGTAGACAAGCAAACGCGTTGGCATGCGGGCTACCTGACTATCACAGAGCGAATTCCATGTGGCTGGACCCGTTTCTAAGCGCGACGTCGAGAGTGATATTTCCACGCGAGTAGGCGAGGATAGCGTCGTCTCTTGGACGCCACTTGGATGCATTCGTTAGAGTCCTCACGATTTTCGTCCAATTGTCGTAGACCTCGCTATGACGATTCATTGCTTCCGTATAAATATCCATAACTTGGATATTTTATATATGTACATATATCGATAAACGATATGCTTCACGTAATAAAAAAAAATCGCTATTAATCACTAATAAAAATTTGTAATCACTACGTAGTCTTCGTTATCGACTCGTCATTTGGAAATTCTTGATCACTGATGAACTCTCGTTACGGATTTATCATTTTGGAAATTCTTTCACTATATAATATCACTCGAATATCATCATTCACCGTCTGTTCGCAGTTTGCCGTTTGAATATTGTCGCCGGCCATTTACTTAGGAGAACAAAGTGGCGATCCAATTCATTCCCAATCACACACGATCGAACTGTAAACGTTCAACACACGTGACGAGATGTCGTGTACAGGGCCGAGATCGATTTTTGGAGATTTACCGACGGACTGGTCCACAGGCTGCTCCGAAAGCGCGTCAGTGTGCGCGCGCACTTTTTCCAACCGTTGCTGCTGTATTAAAGCACGCCCGTTGCTGTGCTCCGAACCTACCGGCTTGAAGCGCTCTCGGAGGGGCCGATTTTTCCAGCGTCCCACGGCCCGACACGCGGCACTTTCACGATTTCACTTGACAATTATCTTTTTCTCGCACGACTGCGACCTTGGAAAAATGGCAAAAATCGTAACGACATGTCAGAGTCCCGCGCTGCGTTGCTCGCGCGAGCTGCAAACGCCAGCGATGCGGCATTACTGGCGGGTTACACATGCCAGCACGACCCCCTGATCCGTTCCACGACGAGCAAACAGCTGCCGTGTCTGAGCCCCCCCACCCCTCCAGCAACCGGTGATCACATTGCGTGGCTCCGGAGAAAGAGACAGAGAGAGAGAGAGAAAGAGAGAGATTGCTTAGTCTTTTGGCACTGACGACTGCCTCACACGAGCCAACTTGTCTGCCTTGTCTGATTAAACCAGACACGATGGATAGTCTATATCGTAAATATGAATGGCTTCTATTACAAAAAATCTCAACGTCCAATTTTCTGATAGTGGCTCATTTAATTCAAATTGTTAACCTGTGTTTTAATTGAGTTATTAAACTATATTATTTAAAACGGTTATTAAACAGCTATTAAACTAGGATAAAGTTGTTAACATTAGTTAATTAACGTTAATAACTTTATTCCAATTTAAACTGTTGAACTACATAATCAGTTGCACTTTATCAAAGTGCAAATTAGTAGTAATTTCAAGTTTCTTTCGGTTAATTTCAACTGTCTCGTGTGATATAGAAGAAAATGAAAATAGATTATACGGCACGTGAGAATAATGTGGATTTTGGCAAAGCATATGAGGTCACATGAGGTAACTTTTTTGTTCTAATTTTATTTGTATTATCTCGATACTTGCCCAGGTTGACGTCAACGCTTAATTAGAGCGATGAAATTATGTCTAATAGGTACTGAGTTCTGCCTCGTTAAATTTCTTTGGTACGATTTATTAATATGATGCATATTATATGACAAACTTTTATATGAGAAGCTACGTTAAGTAACGTTTCTATATATGCAGATAATAAATAAATATGTCACATTTACATTAAAATAACAACTGTGTTATTGTCGATGTGGTGAATGAGATGTATCTTTGACATGTATCTGTACTGATAATTATACTAATTATCAAGAATTATGGTAATTATCATTAAATAATTTTGTTCGCCCGCATTTATCGTTGAATAACTATTTCGCGCGCGTTAATACATTCACGGCGAAAATTTCGGGATTGTTACGGTAAATCGAGCACGCTGAATGCTCATCACGTTCGATCACAGGATCGTACACACGCAAGTATCCCTTTTCCGCGACTGTACTTATCTACGTAATTAAACAGCCGGTTAGACAACGCTTCTGCGCCCGCTATCAATAGAGAATTTCTCAGTGCAATCTGAGATTAAACGATAAAATTATCGACATGTCGCACTGCACGGCAGAATTTCTCGACAATTTTGGCGTGATGTCAAAGATACATCGTCCTTTTGTTGCGCATAAAAATGTCATTAAGCGCGCGCGAGATTCCATTAAATTTCGTTCTGCGAGAGCTATTTTTACTTTTTCTTTCCTTTTTTTTTTAACCATTAGGTCCGATGATGACATGCCGCATTTATTAGCCATATACGGATAAGAGAGACGTGATCATTTGCATTTTTATGCGAGACCAGATTGGTCTGGTATTCCATGCCCGTTGGTCTTTTGGCAAGGATAACTGTAGCGCGCGAAAAAAACGATTTGACGGAAATCGTTGCGATTACCTCAGCGAAAGGTTACGCTGTTTATCACGTAGCGTGAAGTCGCCGGAAATCCGACTTTCCGCAGCTGATCTCGTTACGGTATATGGCTATTCGAGAGGTGGTTTAGATTATGCACGTGCCGAATGCTTCTTTGAATTTGAGCTCCGTTTTCAACTTATCGAAAAAACTATCTATTTGGCATAGAATTCAAATATCCGGATACATTTTTCCATACATTAAGAAAAATGTTCTTCGATAACATTAAAATTTACAATAATCTAAAGGCAAAAATTTGTGCATTAAATTTAAAACATTTATACTTTTCCTTTTTGGTCTTAACTTAGTAAAATGTAATATTATGTTTTCTAAAAGTACTTAATTTAGCATGTAAAATTACTATACATTTTTAGTTTGTTAATGATAAGGCGCAATGAAAAAGTGAAAAATGTCGAAAAGTTCATTAGAAATCACGGGGCGAAACTTTCTCAGGAAATTTAGCGATTGTTCCGCGAGAATTTAATTTCTATTCTGGGAGGATGTGATAACAATGCCTCGAGTTTTGTTCGCATGAAACGAATCGTAACGAGGTAAGCCATGAAACACTTTTATTTCGTCTACCGCTTAAATGGAAAATACATTCGCGGAACTCTGATATCGTGATCGTTATTATGTTTCATGAAAAATAAGCGGATAATGCTGTTCATGCTTAAGATGTCTCGTAATATGCTCGTCAGTCCGCAATACGAATCTTTCATGATTATGATAATACGTGTTTCATTGTGACCTCGTAATACACGGATACAGATAAGCGGTTAGCTGGAAATATATGATAAACCGCGATTCGAGGGATCTCCCTCTACATTGCATAATGCGCATTGACGTTCTTTTATGACGTTATGTATAGATCTCGTCATTACAGTTCGGTTTCGGTTTCTCAGCGCCTACGCGTACTTTTACTGCCGATGAAGAGCTTCATCCCGGGGGAAATAAAATTTTGAGTAAAATCCGCCAATGAGCGTGTATTAATGAAAAATTCATCGATCCGTAAAACGTAACGGCAGTAGTCGACAGCGCTGTCTGGACGTAGCCCGCATTGGTTAAATGCGTTGCGCCGTTTTGATCCCGTTTTCGGGCAATTCTATCATCTGTCTTGCATATACGAGACTTTCGAATGGCAAATTGAAAGTTTGTGCGAAAAAAGTATCGGATATTAAACTCTATGTTCCTTTATTATTTATTAAATATATTTCTCTGAAATGTTTTTAAAAATATCTTTCCGGTAGCAAAAATTGACAATTTTTTACACTTATTGTTAGTCAACTTTCTCTTTGTCAATAATGCATTTTTATTTTTTCCCGAAATATCTATAATTTGATTAGCTGAAGAAATAAATTAAACACATCGATGTTGTCATCAAAACTAAACAATAGCTCGAGCATCTTAATATAAATATATTGTGTAAATTTGAATTTTTTATTGAAATGTATACACATTATTATAGTGTATGCAATATATGACAATCTGCAATTATGTATGCGATCGATTACTGCGCCGCACGTGATATATAGAAAAAATGTAAATAATGTTATGAAACATTGATTTTATGTTTCACACCATAAAATAATATTCCGTAATTTTCTATTAACGATGTGTTTTCAACGATAACTCGATTAAATTATCGAAAATTAAATTAATTAAAATTTTATATTTTACGTATAACATGAATTTCATAGAAGATCATTGAAGTTTGGTGTGTGCGTTTATAACACACGTGTAATATATCTTGATTATAATGCGATTAACATCTATGATTTGTGAGAACGCCAATGTCAGTTCGGAGAAACGCTTCCTGTGCACTCGCGTTTCGATGGCGTCTCGAGAATCGTTCATCAAAGCGTATAATCGATCGGGGTGGAACGTATTGTCTGTCGTCAATGAGACGTAACTGTACATATAGGTGCACGTTGCACGTCTGTGCGATATTAGACGGAAAATATGACGCCGCGGTATACCACGTAAACGCAGCGTATGCGGTGATGCGGAACGGATGCACTCCCCGCGGAATCCATTTCCAACTGACATTGAGATATATATATGGCACTGTCAGGAAATTGAAAGTGCGCGAGGACGCGCATGTTTTGTGGAGGTGCATTAAAAAGTCATATATGAGCGCGTTCGACGAGGTGAGAAGCAGCAGAGGAATGTGCGAATCCGAGGGGTTGACTCTACCTTCCGACAATTCGCGCAGAGATGGAATGTCGTAATGGAATCACACGTGATTTTCAAGAACAAATAGCTAAAGCGCGGTAGATATTAGATGCGTAATATACCGTGTCTGCCGTAGCAAGATGAAGTAATTCGTTTAGCATTGCAGTGAAATCTGTTTAAAGCGATGGCTGAATTAATTTCCTGCATTTGCAGGGGCGATCATTTGGAGAATTGATGGAGCTTGTTAATTATTTGATGTAATTGAAAACTACCGCAATAGGTGAGGCATGATTACAACGAACAGATGGATTTGGATGAATAATTGATAAATTTTGATTTACAGCAATTAATAATCATTGGAACGTTTATTCACTTAGTTGACTATTTATGAATTGCATCGAAAAAATATCAACAGATTCCGTTTTATTTATTAAATTTTATATTTAAGCGAAATGTACTCTGTAAACCGTTCAACTGGTTATTGATCAATTTAAATAAATAAATAAAAATTGACGCAATTAGGAGACCTGAGAATGACCTAAAACCGAGTAATTTAAAGAATTAATTAAATTCTATAGACAGACATTCTTTGTCACTTTAATGGTCTTTGAAACCCGAGACACTCCACAATTCACAAGTTTCAGATTCTCTGGAGAATTTTCAGGCCAGATATGTAAATTTCAGCAATCGTTCCCCACGGCTCTGAGAAGCAGGTCGTTATTTCTGCGCGTATGAAGAATGATAGAGCTATTTCTTCCGAGACATCGATAGATGAAATGAAAATAAAAGAGATAAAAAGCTCTATATATGAGAACTCACGATATGTTTTCAAACATGTTTAAAGCAGGTCTGATAAAAATACTACTATTTTAAAATTGCGTAATATTGAAAAATTTTATTCACCAAGTAATCGTAGAAGTCTCCGTCAAGGAAAGTATGTCTCCACATTCATTTGATAAAGAAAGAGACGTAAGTTTGAAAACGATTTGCAGGACGAACTCTTCGAAAAGCAGCGACAGCTGTACCCATTTACGACAGTTTTCGACCCAGTTACAAAATTTTTAATAAGAAGCACAGTTCTCGAAGTGCATCGTACAAAGCAGAGGATAATGTGCGTGTAACAGCAGTGGGAGTGCAATTAACATCGTAACTGCAATGCAACGAGGTTCATAATCATAAATTGCATTCTCAGCGAGAATATTACACGCAATCGCGGCACACGTGCAGGCAAATACGAACTGCATTCTACGAACGAGATAAAAAAATTCTCACTATGGTCTTCATTGCCAATAGCATGTAATATAGTATATATGCAATCAACTAAATCGTTACTTAATACACACACACACACACAATAAGTAACAAAATTACACGCACAAATTCGAATTCCGAGAAAGTAATTTAATATAAATTTAATTACGTTAATTTGATAATAAAATCCCAGTTTTAATCGTTACAAAAATAGAAAAAAAACATGCGATTATTTTTAATGCCACGTGCCAGCAGAAGAGGATATCTAATAATTTTTAGTGGAAATGTGAGAATGAGTTCCGTATATTGTATTTGAATTACTCGTGTTTTTGCAGAACTCGTACCGTGCAGAAATTTCGATATTTCATTTGCTCTCTTGGCGCTTTGCAACATATAGGATTTCAATATATATAATGTACATAATTATACGTATACCGCTAGTTACTTTTAAATAATTTAAAAAATGAGGAGATACATAAATTATAGAAATATAAAGGTACCATTGTTGCAAAAAAATTAGCATGATTATTCAAAGCAATACTTTATGTCTGTTTGAGATAGCAGTTTAAAAAATTTTTAAGTTTGATTCGTTCTATAATTTTATAATTTTCTAAAAAATTATGTTTCTCAAAGTTCTTACAGAAACAGCTTCATAAAAATTTCAGCTCTGCGCAGTGACATTGATATATTTCTATTGCATTCAGATCAATTGATATAGAGAAAATGATATACATTAAATATTTTAAAACAGTATTTGAAAAGTACTTTAAATATTCGTGAGAATGTAATCTATACTACAGCACACGTTTTAAAGGGAGAATGTAACTATTAAATTTAAAAATTTAATTTTAATAGAATGCTATGAATATTATGTATTATGTATAAATACCCAATTTAGATAAAGTCTAACTCGCATTAAATTTCAATGGAAAATTCTATTTATAATTTTATATAGCATATATTTTGTATATGTATAAATGTACAAAAAAATATTCAACGAATTAAAATACACATCTGTGAAGTATATATTAAATCTTTAAGTACACATACACACAATTATAAATATATATCTCTTCTACCCCGAATTGTAGATCGTTAAAAAAAAAACTTAGTTCATAATGTTTCTTATGTTCTAATTGACATATTCTTATATGATTACAATAGAAATTTCATATACGATTAAAGTAATAAAAGTGTTATTGATTTGGAAAATAGTTTCTGTATCGTGGATATACGTATTTTTCAACATAAAATATTATGTTGGAATATGCGATAAATTGGATCCTTTTAACGAAAAAAGATCTCTTTCGGAATAGAACTTATTCTATGAAACCAAAGTGGACGATGCTCATTCCCGGGGGATATACAAGAGATGCTAGGAAAGTAAGGAGCTAAGGAAGATTTCTCGAAAGAAGAGATGAGAGGATAATGCACTTTCTTCCTCGCCAAGTTCGTCGCCAATGCTTCTTACGCTGCTATCGTTATGCCCGCATTATACAGTCGTTGCTGCTGACTGCACCGATGGTTTTTCATTACAAAATATGCTAGTGCTTCATTTGGAATTCCATGGGAAATGACCGTGCCGTGAATCTCATCTTCAAACAAGGATTCTGAATCATTTGCACAACGACAAACACAATCTTTATACTTGCAGCTAAAATACGTGACACAGATCTTTCGCAAGGTTTAAAATTACTTATTAAAACGAAAATTGTGAATTGTTCTCAGCTAAGCTGTATTAAGATGCAAAAATTGATGCATTTTTGCATCTTAATACAGCTTAGCTGAGAACAATTCACAGTTTTCGTCATTTTAACACGATCCTGCTATAATATCGCGATTTAATGTCGAATTAATGCCGTCAAATGTGTCGAGATTACTCGAAAATGATAAATCTGCTCGCGAAATAATTCACGAATATTCATTACGCATAATTGTTAACAAGCAAGCGCGACAATTTTATTATTATTAGGTGCGAATTGTATCGATCTGTTGGATATCGAACTTTCGTTTTATGCACGAACGCATTTAGTTATTGTTATTCATACGAACATTAATGACGCTACGTAGAAATGTATAAAGTGTTTCATATGGATTTCAACGTGTACATGCATTTTGCTGGCGCTTTTGTGTATACTGAATTAAACAACGTTGAAATGTTATTATCTACTTTATTTCAAGAAGTAAAATTGTTTAGATTAAATTATATAGTTTGTTATAGCATGTTATAGCTAACTTCTTACAAAATCTTTAATAATTACATAAAGAATGCCAATAAAACTTCTTATTTATTAGTAAATTCCAGATAAATTAATATGTCGAAGTTTATTAAAAACAATATGTCATTCTATACAGAAAGAAAATATCGCGATAGAGAAGAAATTTTTATTATTTTAAAATACATTATGAAAATTATGATAAAAATTGCGATATTTTTATTCAAAGATATGCAAATTTTACATTTTACAAAAAAATTATCATAATTATTCACATATTTTAATATACAGTTTAAAATAAAACAAATTCCACTAAAATGGGTATAAAATTTTATCTAAAGGCAGTTACTTTTATATAAGTTGTGCAGTTAATTATATGATTATAATTTTAACAAAAGTTACAATATCACAGTGCAGTAATTTTTCAGATAAAATAAAAATAATTATAGCATACACAAGTATTATTATTAGACTACATTGTAGGGTTTTTATATCCCAACATAATTTAAAATACTTATGTAACTATTTATAACATGCGTTTAATTTCTATAATAATAAATTCAAATAATATCGTTATTGTATATCAGTTTTACGATAAAATGTTGTACAAGCTAGGAAATCTATCTTTCATGAAATTAATACGGCAAAATCTTCCCCGTGTATAGTCATCAAGTTTGCTATTGTTCTAGCTCGGCATATGACGCATTTACCACGAAGAGATTGCTGCAGTTTCGTGTGTCGCTTGAAGCTGCATCGCGTGTATATTGACTGTTGTACTGTCCTGTGTAAAAGGTCTGATGTGTGTCGCGTGCACATGGTATAGACATTAGATTCTATATTAAATATTCACTGACGCAAGCTTGATTTGTCAGCTATAACGAATAACATATTACGAAATCGAGAAAATAAACGTAGAGGCGTGCACGAATGAACCATCGGCGATTATCGAATTCAAAATGTCGGGAATTTTATCAAAACATCCCCCTCGATCGATCACATTATCGTCATCAAAATTTCGTATCAAGAAACCGACACTTTTACCGTTAAATCTGTATTTATGGTCTGTACATTTCTATATATTATAATTGCATATATTTTATAGAGTAATTTTATAGAGTAAAAAAAGAACTCGCAAGTTTCGTTGAACTTTTGTAAAAATCTATCTATAGAGATTCGGTGGAGTAGCGCGTGGTTTAATGCATCACTTATATCGCGCTCCATAATTTAATAACACTGCGTTATCAGTTACACGCTGCAATTTATCATCGCGATGCCACGTGATAAATTTTTGCGACCGCTGACATTTTACGAACGTCTATTTTACTCTATGTCTAGTAGTAATTTTTAAACAGGCTGAGATGGTTTATTTTTAATTTTAAAATCTGATATAACGATTTTTTGCAAAAAAAAACAGATCTGTTCGAAACTCATGTAGGTTTCGCGTATTAAAGCACGTCATTTATGTAATGCAAAAAAGATACTCGGCAAAAATTCCACGTTTATTTATATGCATATCTCGTTATTACGTTTTAAAAGATGTGATATTAATGCAGAGTTATTTCAAAGAAAATGTCTACATATATTCCGTTGCATAATTAGTACTTATGTTATAAATGAACGAATTTTCCCACGAGTGAACGAATTTTCTCTCGATAGAACGAGCTTTAGAAATTTTTTTAATTTGAGCACAAATTTCAATGAAAATCAGCTAAATAGATATTCTCGGTCGATCGAAGCGTTGATGTCGCTTCGCGCTTGATTGAGGTAAATTGATAATTGGATTTAGCACGACTAATTGCATCGGAAACAAACAAGCACCGTAGCTCTGTGAAAAAAAAACTAGTTATTTTTTACCTACGTACAATAACCATTTGTCTCCATATATTTTCTCCACACACGTTTAAATTTCAATCACGGAAACATCACCGCAGTTTTTCAAACATCCATCCACGAAAACTTTTATTTAATATCGATTTCTCACTTGTCAATCTAACCGCTGGGTTTTTTTTTTAATATATAAGACGGATCTATAACTTCGATGCGTGCGTGATGTAATATCGATACTGCTAAAGACATTAATGTTTGATTAAAATAAAAATCAGAATATTTCCCAATTAAATGGAATAAATGTTAGCTTGAAAATTGCACGAGTTGGCATTTTCTGTTTTGTTTACCTTATAAAACTTCACTCAAAATCCGATTTGTGGATCCAGCCATTCGTTTTTATATCCCCGATGAGAGAGAAACGTCCATTCGGCAATAATAATTTGAAATTGGAGCAGTACACGACTCATTGTGCATCGACGAGTTGAATTATTTAATTTCTCGATAATGAATAAACAGTACAAGCCACAAACTCTTTATTTTATTATTAATCCGTTTTGCACTATTATCAGCATCCGATTTACGATAACAATAGACAGAAATTAAACCAATAGAACGATTTTAATTCACTGGCCACTGATCAAAGTTCATCAACAATACCAGTCAAATGACTCGCGTTACATCACGCAAATTTGTATGCCGTTAAACATCAAAATCACACGCTGCACAGATAATATAAATTACACTACTTTGAATTATTACAATCTCATAGAGATAATTACGATGCTCCGTACATTACGTCTCGTATACGTATTTCTAACTGAATCTAACTGATCGTTCCATCCGATCGTGACTTTATCACGTTTGATTGAAAGTAACTTCGCCTTTAACGAAGCGGAATGTAATTTCGTTATCGATTTGCAGTACAGCGATGCAATTTCACGTTGCGCCGGGGACACTGCAAAGCGTCATGGAAAGCCACAAAAATGAGGTAGAGCTTTTCCATCAGCAAGTTCGTCAAAGGAAAATTTATCGATGTCGACTAATCCACGCGAGATGATACTTTCCACGTCAAACTCAAATTAACGTCACATTGCGGCTCTGTACGATTTCTCTTTTTTTTTTTCATAAAAATCCAAATTAAATTAAATGTCTTGTTTTCAATTACAAATTATGTGAAGATTTTTATAACTTGTGCGTAGAATTTTTGAAACGATTACGTTAGGACGCGTTTCTTGCAAAAATACGCTGCTTCTCACGTAAAAGGTCCTCACGACATAGAGGAAGGACACGAACTGAAAGGAAGGTTCGTAACAGATGTGGTGTGTGTTGTTAAGCATCCGAGCATGACACCGCGGGGCAGGTGAGTTCGAATTTCGTTAGACTCAGGAGCGTATTACGAGCCTAGCAGGTTTTTGCCTGCGCAGATAGAATATCGCATTTAAAACATTTACATTTTAAAACTTATGTAACATACGATCATTTTCTAACAGTTGTTCATTTGAAATATTCTTACGAAAGAAATATACGTTTATAAAACTATGCTTTCTTTTGATATTCTTTCGGAAAAAGATGCTTTCAATTTTAAATTGCAATAAATGTAGTGAAAATAAAAGAAATTAAATAAACGTTACCTTGTGATTTCAAATAACTTTCTGTGTAAGAGTTTAAAAACAATTTATGGTAGAAATGATTACTCGACATTTGAAGCAAAGTAAAAAAGGTAAATATTTAATACCAACTTTGATATAATTTTTGATGTTTGATTTTAACATGTTTCTACTCATCAAATCTCTCTCTCTCTCTCTTTCCGGCACGATTTCATTGAAATTGTATTGCGATATTAATTTTCTATTAGAAAATGATTATAAAATATAATTAAATCTATTATTTCGAAATTTCTTTTTTCAACATCAATCAAAAGCGAATTATAATGACCATCTATCACTCTTGTTCGAAGATACGCGAAATTATCAGGACACCCGTTGCATGGCTGCTCGCATTGCAGGTGCCGCCCTTTTCCGGAGTGTTTTTCTCACACTGTACGACGAGCAGAAGGGTGAACATCGAACGAACTCGTAACGGAAACTTTCCGAGTGCTCGTAACTCGATGCAAAATTTGAAAAGAGCGGAAGTAGGACAATCACGACGGGCGGAACAATCGGGGACCTCTGTGATTTCTGAGCATCCTAAATCCGTTTCTTCGTAAGATCTCGCTTAGATCACGATCTCTCGAGTGAATCAAAAACTGCTCTAAGGAGCCTAGTATAGAAATAAGACTTTTATTTCGGAAATCTAGTTAATGGCAAGAACTATAAAAATACCACGACGTTGGCACGGGTTGGAAAGAAAGATTGTTAGTTCTTTGCCCTTTTTGTTATACTTCTTTGTCTCGCATTGCTGACAGTGCGGAATAAAGAAAGCCCGCCATGCATACAGATCATTCTCGGATTCTGAATAATCTAACCCGTCTAACTTAAAATAGGGCTACGCGGCGTAAATTTATGGAAAAAGGAAAGATAGATAAGTAAAAAGTAGCGAGAAAGGGTCCATTTATAACCATGAAATTTGAAAAGTGTCACGACGTAAAGTTTCGTGGTAAGAAAAATAATTGAAAAATACAATTTTCACACGAATGTCTCTAAGTCACTTTTCAGATGGACATTATTGAGAAAGACTTTAATTAAAGACTTAAAAATACGGGAAG
Organism: Monomorium pharaonis; assembly: GCF_013373865.1. NCBI lineage: Eukaryota > Metazoa > Arthropoda > Insecta > Hymenoptera > Formicidae > Monomorium > Monomorium pharaonis. Next base: position 1,361,604 of record NC_050475.1, read on the forward strand.
AAAATGTAATTATAAAAATTGCAATTGTGGCATATGCTTCACGGTATAATTTTAGGTTGTATAATTTAATTTAGATCAGGTGAAGAAACTAATTTCAAGGAAAATCTAGGAGAATCTCATTTCCGCCTGTCACTTCCGATCATGATTCTTCGATGATCGTGTTCAATGTATTTACATAATTCGATCTTATGGATGTAGTTTGTGCAATCGATGCATAATATTAAGTCTCATAACTTGACGGTAATTGCTGTTTTTATCAAGAGATGTCGACGGGACGTTTTTCCCTCCTCTCTTTTTTTGCTCTTAGAAAGAGTTTAATTTTATTAAAAATTAATGCCATAAGATTGGTTGAATACTATCATGATTATAATATTTAATGCTAGCTTTAAAATTAATTTTTAGTAATAATTGATAATACAAATACATAACATTACTCTGATTTAATTAAATTTAATTAAAAGATATTTCTCATTGTTAATTAAATCGGTCATGCATCATTGCTACATCGGAATTACTGTTTATTACATTATAAATAATACGTTAGTTCAACGTATTATTAAAAATAAATAATTCTGTATTAATTAATTTAATTCATTTTTTAATTTTCAAACACGCCGAGAAAATGTCACAAATCGTACAGTAATATAATTAAATACTTCATTTCACATAAATTATTAAAAATTCAGATATAGAATGAATAAATCAAACAATGACAAATTAGTTGGTCCTGAGATAAGAGATAATTTAAGAAATCGGATTTCAAAAGATTTCAAAAGATTCGTATAAGCTAATCTATATCTACTTTTGCAATTTATAGGCAAACGATATCTGCGCTTAATTCGTTCACGCGTACCAATATGTTGTATTCAATCACTTTCTTTAGTTTACTTCGGGATTGTTATACAGAATCCATTTAAATTCTTTCGCGACATTGCGTTCAGGCGCAAACGATGGGCCAAATCGCCAACATTTATCTTAAGTTGGAGTTCAAGTATAACGTTTACGGGAGAACGCGGACCCTCTCCACGAAAGTGAAAGCAAATCGTCTCTAGAGACAGCCGATGTATCTTGCGTAATCGATTAGAAGTTATGATCTATCGGATCTGCCATTCATCTCTTTCGATATTATTCGATAGTGATTTAAATAAATAATGGAGAAACGAGACATCTGAATCTTCCGTCATCAAATCCTTAGTGTAAATTACGCGTTAAAGACGATTTTTATTTATACTGAGAAATATTACGAAATATGTTTTACACACGCGCCATTAGATCTCTAATAAAAAAATTAATAAGTTATTCTTACGAAGTTAGCAAAGCGACAAAATTAATCAATCGTGAAAAAGCGGCACAATAATAAATCTCTGACGTGATTCTTTTTTTTTAAATGGTCGAATCGTATTACGTGGTTAAAATATGTGTAATAAAGACTTCCTTAGGAAATATTAGTTGTGCCAGTCGCATGAATCATCAGTTTAACAAAAAGATCTTCGAAGTGGTCGCCTCAGAGCCCCCGATCTGTGACGCGGCTTCGGAGTGTAATTCGATCGTTGTTCCCCTCGTAAAACTACTGTTTGCAATTCACCGAGTAAGTAATTGGATCGAGACCGGCGCGGCGCGACGGCGGAGCATTCGTCGTCATCTCGGTCTTCTCGTTAAAACTTACCGGCGGCGGCGCCGTTGCACGTCGTCGTTGCACCGAATGCAGAAACCGGTTTATACCGCGCGACGATTCCCAATGCATTCGTTGATGCGGGCCGTGAGGTCCTCTGCCTCTCTCCGCGCGGGTCCCTCAAAACGGTCCTTCTGCCTGCTCGTGCATCTTTATCGGGCGACAGCGTGGTTCCGTCGTGGAACGAGTTTCACGAGGAACCCGATGATTCTCGAAACCCGTCATGTCGCCCACGGTCGGCCGATTGAGAACTCCATGATATCGCGGTTGGAACGTTCGTGGGCGTCAAACTCGTTCGATTCGCCTCTCGGAGCAAGGTCAGAGATCTTCGAGATTTGTCACAAATGTCACAGCACTCCTTAAATTTTGTACGTCTTCCTTTATTGTGGAAAATGTTATTAGTTGTTACGTTTCTCACGTGTTCTCACCGATAATCTTTCGAGCTTTAACAAAATTGCTTTCTCGTTAATCGCATCACTCACTTCATTTGATCAAGCACCTGTCTTCTGGGAACGATTTCACTTATCGTCGGTTGTCGTTAAAGGATATTTCCTCCGTTCCTTTCTCTGCGTGCAATGATGAATAATTATCTAATAAATTAGAAAACTATGAGACGGATGAAAGGGAAGGGATGATCGTTGAAGAAAATGGCCGAATCCAGAGCGGCCGCCGCCGCCGGCTGACTTTCAGTCACAATTTAGGGGAACCGGAACGCGATCGCGCATGGAACACGCGTGAGACCTATCAACACGCGTGACAACTGGCCTCCTTTGTTCACCATCGCGAATCTTTCTTAGCAGGAGTTCCGAGTGCGCAGAAGCGATCGCCATGGATTGTACAGATCGCTCAGACATGCGACTCGCGATGGCGAACGCTTTCCTTCCTTCGTCAGGAGGACAGGAGGACGTAAACAAAGCGCGGGAGACGATTGGTTGAGAAGTGACCTGTCTGGGCAGGTACATCGTGCGTCTCGCCTCAGGTGTGCATGGTTTCCGGTTTCAATACTTTCAGGCGCAACCGAGCACTACCGTGCGCAAGGCTGTAATAGGGTCCACCATTCTGCAGGCTGTGTCACTTTTACCGGATGAAGCACCGTTCGTGTGGAAAATTATTAAACCCATTATTTTGCCGATTATTTCAGACTAGCGTTCCCACTACAGCTACGACTACGCAATTTAAATTATAATATTGCTCTAAATTTTAACGTTTTTAACTATATTTTTTTTTTGTTTTGTAAAGTTTACTATGAAAGCTTTCAAGATAGTATATATTTTGATTTATATTTTGAAACTTCTCAATGAAATAGGTGAACATTCATTTTTGCTTTTATTCTCATTATGTTTCAAGGGATAGTATAATAAGAGATTATTATAAACAAGAAAAACTTGGAAAGTTATAATTTCTTTCTGAAATATTTTAGCTAGATTTACTGGCCAAGAGCACAAAAAGTTTTCATTACGTAACTGTGCAATGCAGATTGTTATATATTACAATAATTTGCAATAAAAGAATAGCATATAAAATTATAAATAGAATTATAAATTTCTAATACTGTGTGTGTGTGTGTGTGTGTGTGAAATTTAAAATGGATTACAATATAAGAAATTATATAACGTATATAATTTTAAATGCAAGTTAATCCAGATATTGTCATATTCTTTGACAAGTATCATTATAATTGATTCAAGTTACAATAAACACATCTCGACATCCAGAACAATTTATCATATGCAATTTCATGTATTATCCATAAACATTTCATAATATTATTGCGAATGAAATTTGAACGGAATCGTTCAAATAACAGTTGTTCAAATATAAAATTAAAAAAAAAATGTTTTTCAAAAAATTTATTTTTAATAATTTATTAAGAGAAATTGATATTAGATACAATTCCGGGTTTGAAAACATTCTTTCTAAATTTGGAAAAAAATTGAAATTAAAACTGTATAACATGTGGATATACCACTTTAATCTTATCACGTTGTATCAATGGCATATACAATATTGAAAAATTTTATTTTATTCAAAACTGGAAAAAGTATTCTTAAAATTTTTAGTTCTAAAAAATAATTTATTTTTAAAAATGAAATTAATATAAAAGAGAATTTCATGATTAGATATTTGTTACGTTATGGAAACGTATGATTTAACTATTAAATTATGAACAAAAATTATAAACAATATGTATTTTTTAATTAAATATTCAAATACAAGGATATCAAGGCCGTTAAATTATCACAAGATAATGTATAATTGCTGCTTTCTATTTATCTGAAAGTGAGGCTGTCATTCGGTAATGTGAGTATTTTATACTTAGATAGTGACGTCATTACTCCGTGATTTAAAATTTTAAAGAAACATGATCACGCTTATTTTAATGACAAAATTATCTCAATATATAATTTCACTTCTAAAGTGAATATGCGAGACTCACAATCAGTAAAGCACACGGTCTTGAAATTGCTCAGATTGTAGGAAAGAAACTCAGTTGAATCTTACTTGTGAGAATGCAAAAGGAACGTGCATTTAACTGAGTTATGATATCACAAGTGAGAATTACCTGAGTTTTGATGTAAATGGAAAGCAGCAAATATTAAAAATAGTGAATTTAATATGATGAATGTAAAAATTAAAACTTTTTTTTTAATTTGTTAAGTTTTTTGCAAATACGAACCCAATAGCGGATCTAATGTTTAATAGATTGATTATAATCCTTGAAGATTTAATTTACAATCTTCCTTTGATATAATAACTTCAATATTTGATAAAGAAAATCTTATTGACCTTAGTCTTTATAACAAATTTCCTTTCAAAGTTGAAAGTTCTAACACAACATAATCTCCATATATATATATATATATACATATATAGCTTCAAAATAGCAATATCTCCAATTCGTCGAGATAATTATGAATGTGGTAAACGTAAAAGATACTAGTCGTATGAATCTCGATAACAATGTCGTTCTTGCAATTTAACTTTAAGCCACAGCGGTCCCCGGCGACACGAAACTTTCTATCATGGGCTTATCCCCTAAGCGGAACGTTGTCGAGAAACACTTTTATCATAAATGATGGTTACAGGCAAACTTGTCTTGTTAAACCAAAGTATTATTCCTTGAAAAAGGAGAAAAATTCAATATTTAGCGCCACCATAAAAAAAAATATCTTATGACTACGATTACTTTATTTTATAGGTTAAATTTTTTTAATTACGTTGACGTAATTTTAATTTTAAGTTATTACGGTCCGCGCGTGCTAATATTTTGTTCTTTACTTTTTGAATTGCAATGATAATAGTATAGATAATCATCTATATAAATTATTATATGCTAACTTTTACGATAACAACTTCTCACAAAGTTAACGCAACAGAGAATCAATCAGCGTTGTGGAAAAGCGATGACAACATTTTGATAGATCGGATTATTGACTTAATATTTTATCATTAACAAGGCAAAACGCAAGAAAATTCCCTAAAACCAATGACGTTAGAAGAAAAATTATTCTTTAACAATCGAAGCTCGGAAACGCTCTGTTTAATTCAAAGTATTCTGGCGAACATGAATAATTTGTAATAATAATAAATACCTAGTATAATGAACATTTTATTAATTGTGACCAAACTTTGTGTGGAGGTCGTTGTTTGCTGGTTAGTAGCGGTTGGTTAATAATTGTCTCTGCTAGTGGTGGTTGGTTGGAAGCCGTTGTTTGGAAAAGCAAAATGAATAATTCCTTCGACAACTGCGATTTATGCCAAAATATACAAATGTGAATCTTGAAGTAAATGTTAAAAAAATATTAACAGGCGTGGAAGCTTTGTTTACTTCAAAGTACAATAGCATTTTTTTAAATATAGCTTGAAGATCATTAAATATAACAAAATTTAACATAAGCCCTGTAATTTTAATCTTTCTTAACTTTTTTAAATTTTACAATCTATCACACGAACTGTCAAATTTGATAGCAGCAGAATGAAACAAGTCATAAAGCACGAATTTGGCAAACCAATAACCAATTAACATCGTGGAAAAGCGATGACAAAATCAATAATAGCCTTTTTTCAAAGTAGATATATAATGCTTATGTAATATCTAATATGGACTACGATATGTATTGAAAAGTTTTATTTCATTTAAAAACTAAAAAAATATTTTCTTGAAACTTTTAATCCTCAAAAAGAATTTTTGTAAAGAATAAAATTAATATAAAAGAAACAAAATATTTTCATAATTAAATATTGGATTTATCTATTATGAATTATATAGTATTGACAAAAACGCAGAAATAAATCAAAATCTTTCTTTACTTTACAAATTTACGAGTGAAAATCGTTATGGGTCAAGTTTTCTTTCCACATTTGGTGTACCTGTATTTTATTTATATTGCCTAGTTTTTATAGACAAGTATTAAAAAAATGATCCTATAATCTCATAAAATATTCTTTGTCCATTTGACGATATGTCGTAAAGTTGTCCATATTACGTCTCTTTGTAACCGCTCGTACTTTATAGAATTTAATTTTAAATCATTTATACGCACGTGCATGTTTCTCAACAAATATGATAGCGTTTTGTAGAAAATGAATATAAATAATATTTGCTGTAATAAGTGCGTGTTGATTGATGCATATGAAACTGCAATCAGCCGGTGGGTAATTGAAATTTACAACTTTCGCCGTTACGTTATTACGGACGATCATTGAGAAGCTGCAAGTTTAGCCATATATTAAATTACAGGCGATGACGATTCGCTTGAACTCGATTAACCGCGGAAGTTGTAAACTCCATATACGGATAGATTAATCAATCATTTAAATCTGCTGATGCATATTTTGTGCAAGACGATGTGGAAAACTCATTTCTTTGATAATGCAAAACTAAGATTCTTTATTAATTAACGTGCAAAGAGAAAAATTATTTTATCTACATTTTAATTACAAATTCTTCTCTCGGCGTGTAAGATTTCGCATCTCTAAGACGTTTATAAAGGTACGGTAAAACGATTAATGTCTTTTGAATTTTATTCGTTGTTCGCAAATAAATTTATTACTGGTTTCTTCAAATGAACAAGAATCTTCCAATAGCTCCTGCTAACTGGTATACCTAAATACACCGTGAGAAGTGAATATATCGAACGTTCTGTATATTACGTGCCTGAGCGAGCTGTCGTACTAATTTTGCAGACATTGCAGTTCCTGACATAAAATCTAGCACCACGTCCCGGTTAATAATTTACATAAAATTACGCCAGCACTTCTCCTTTGATTAGATACTGCTGTCCAATTAATTAATTAACCTTTCCGCTAACGTTCGTTGAAATAGTTTCAATTAGAAACCTCGTTTACAATTTAAGATGAGAGGAAAAAGAACGCCCATTCCAAATAAAAAACCTATCGCCGATTTTTCTCTTGGCGAACGAGCTTTATCTAAAATGTTTATCGGTGCATTTCTCTCGATAATGTAATAGCTTACCTACAACCGCCCTGTGTCCTTTCACCCTTCTGCCGATGTTGGGTGAAACTATGCTCAGTCTATCGTTTCTCGCTCCCAACAGCGGGCTTGGACTTCTTCTCGGTGGTTGGTGCTCGACAAATAGGCCGTAACTGCTGCCGGCGCTTACGCCGTTGTTTCCGGCAGTCCCTATTCCTGTCAATCCCCATTCCGCTACGCTGTCGATTGAACTGCTTCTTGGTAGACAGGAACTCGTACTATAGTCTCGCCTGTTAATTGATATTATCTGATTAATACGAGTAGTGTGTGTGTGTGTGTGTGTGTGTGTGTGTGTGTGTGTGTGTGTGTGTATGTACATATGCATATTATTTAATTAAATCTTTCACAATATTTGTATGTCCCATATCTTTCTTTAATAAACAGATATAGAAATTTTTTTTCATTTCACATTTTCCATTTGCTGACAATTTTGGGCGTATATTTAATTAATCGTGTTTTACGTAAAAAAAATTCATAATTTGTGATGAAAAAGCGAACTCCATGCTCCGAGCCCTCCTCGATAACAGCGAAGGAGGGGAATTTCGTTCGTGCGAATGACGCGTTGATGTGACGAGGATCGTAAATCAAGCGATCGATGCATTTTCATGGGCGCGGTTTGCACGAACTGCTGATGCATGCGACACAGGGTGCTTTTCCCCGTTTCGAGCGTTTCCCCGTCGACCTACCGCCGCCGAGGTGACGGTAATTTAATATCACCGAGGGTGCACATACGCATTTATAGTATAATGAAGACACCAGATGACTCAAAGTAGGATATACTAGGTGCGTTTACACCTACGCTCAACACTGTTGTATCTTTCTATTGAAAACCAAATCATTTAGTCTCGATTACAATGCAACTGTTCACGTTACTATGTAAAAAAATTAGTTTAATCAAAAACTAAACTTTATAATATGATATGAAACACATAACAATTTAATTTTATATTTTTAACATTCACACATGGTATTTCGAATGTTTTATGTACGTATTGTTCAAAATTACTTTATTCATTTGCGCATTCCCTTTATTTACAATACTAACATTATTCTCTAAAAGGAAATATTTTTAAATGCAATGAAATGAAAGTACAATAGAAGAGCGAGTATAAAAAAGAAATATGCGTATCAAAATTTTAATTTGATACTTGCTGTTCGAAAATTAAATCTACAAAAAATTCAATTAAAAACAGCAAAAGTACAGAGTTTCTAAATAATGTTTATCATTAAAGCAAAGATCTAATAAAGGGCAAAAAACTTCCATTAACTTACAAAAAAAGTCAATGATACGAATCAATCGTTCTTAAGAGAATAGAATCACTTTTACAATGGAGATAAAATATTCGATTTACGCTTAAATTAAGGAGATCGAAGTTACGTAAGTGGCATTAACGACAAGTGATAAGATACTGAGATAAGAAACGACAAAGAGGTGCCCTGGGCTAATAAACGTGTTTCACTCCACGATAAAATATTTCTTTTGTAATATTGAAACTAATATAATTGAACGAAGTCTATAATTATTTTCATCGTGATAAGCCCGCGTACTTGGCTTTGATTTTCTTCTGTCGCAGTTGAAATACCATTCTTTGTAGCAATTTCGTGATATTTGTATTTCAATTGGGAAGATATTTTTTATAATCCAAGCTGCACACTTATGCATAATAATAATAATAATAACAATAATAATATCAAGTCTAAGTGCCTTTGATTGAAGTTAAGTATTTTGAGAAGAATACTTCTAAAACATTTTTGTCAGAAAATGAAATTTATGTTTTTGAAATAGAAATGTATTCAGGAAAATTGCTTTCCACTTTATGTTACAACCGATACAGCGAGATACCACGCAGGAAATCTATCAAAGCGCTATTCATCGACACGATCAATAAAAGCATACTCACAATAGTATCACTAACTAGGAAACCGTTCTATGTTCATTGGTCATCGATTTCAATGAGAAACTTGATGCTCGTGCCCTATTTTGTCAAAGAGAACAATCATAATATTTTATAGAACGCTTACATGGCTATAATTATGGCTATCTGAACAGATCTCATATTTTCAGTATTCTTCTTTTTATAAGAAATGGTGTCTGTTCTAATACTACTTCTCTTTTATAAAATCATTTATCATTTAGTTGACTTATTTCCAGTCATTTCTGAAAGAATTGACTAAGCCCGAGCGATTTATGCACATCATTACTTACCAACGTGTTTCTCAACAATCTAATATGGTATTTCTACAGTGGAGCGAAATAAATGTTCGATCATATCGCGAATAAAAACTCTCCAGGCAGATATAGTAGATAGTGTGATAAAGTGAACATAGTCGGGAAGATCACTAAAAAGTCAGTTACGTGGCATATTTCGTGAATTCTAAAGTAACAGTTTGAAAAAAATGGAGCATATTTCATTTTTCAATAACGAACTCTTCAGTAAAGAATCGTGGAATAATTCTTTAGCATTTCATGGACCGATACAAAATTTAATTCTGGTTTGGCGAGAACACTTTGCAAAGCAAATGCTGAGTGCGATTATTAAGCAGTTCCGCCGAGCGGAACGTTTGTCTATTGGTTCCCCATCTAATTTCGTATTCTATTGATTTTAACTGATATCTCTTTGTATCTGGTTCGCCGAGTGGAGCCAATCTTGCTTCATTCGTACATTACATACAGAATATCTTTGATCGAAGTTTCTTATGATTTTTGAAAGATGGCTTCTCTTGTTTCGTTGAAATTAAAAATTTTAACATCCATTCTACTTAGATCTTTCAATCGTTTTTCTCTTGCGGTAAAATCAGGTCGGGTCAGCTCAAATCTAGTACCGTTGGTGGTCATATCTGATTGTGAGAGAGACGATTTGATTTTCACACGATGGACACGCGGCACCTCGAGGTGCGCAACACACGGACGGTTCGTTGACATACCTCTCCCAGGAGAGTCGTCGCGGAATTTCATCGCTTGGCGTGAAGCTCGGCCGCTGGTTCAAAAGCCTCGCGAGCCTGTTGAGAGGCTGCGAGCCGCCAATGCTACTGGTACTCAATCTGCCGCTTCTCGCTGAATGTTCCTTGGAGTATTCCCTGCTCGCTGGACCAGAGTCGGAGACGCGGCGCTCTGTCACAGAGGAAATCCTACATGAAGAATTGCGCACAGGACGCGCAATCAACGAGCCTCGGCTACCCGGGAGTCAATGCCGGCGTAAAATCCATTCGGCAACTCCCTCGGCACCCTCATGGCTATTCGCGTCTACGAAACGGACGAGCCTTGTGATGTCATTTATCAAAGTGCTTTTACAGTTCGATCAAGTTTTTTCGGCATCGGACAATTTTAGAATTGTACTTAAAAAAAAAAAGGAAAATCATAAAATGTGATATACATTTTGAACAATAGCCAATAATTTTGTTGATACAACAACAGGTATATAATTTTTTTGTTAAAACGTAAACAAAGCGTGTTGTTTTTTCATTAAATTTTATATATGTATAAACATTGTGTGTTGAAAAGAATGAAACGCAAAAATGTGATTGTGTCGTTTCAAAGCGTTTACCTGTTTTGTACCTATATAAAAAATTCACCAAACCTTCATTGAGTTTTTAGTGACATGTAATAATAACAACTCTGTCGTTAACATGCTTAAAGACTGTACATTATGTACATTAAAAATTACACGATGAAAATATTAATGTACATTGTATCTGCTTGAATAAAATGAAAGTCTCAATAGAAAAACTGGCAATCTTCTATTAGAAGTCTACTTAGATTCGCATGCATAACGGGAAGAATAAGAGAGAGAGAGAGAGAGAGAGAAAGAGAGAGAGCGCGCGCTTAAAAAAGACATAAGGCTGCTGAGAGTAGCGTAGTCAAGAACATAAGTTTTTGAAGCGTAAACGCGACTGGCGCTGAAACTCCAATATAAACTCGAGAGTCCATTCTACGATTTATCCCATAAATTCTTAGTACCTTACCTATCGTGTCGTCCGTAAAGGATATTCTTGGCGTAAGAAGCTTGGTACAATGGGAAGCCGTGCTTCCGCGCTTTGCGCAGGTCGTATTGTCCGTGGAAGGTGGAACGACCGATATCCCCGTTGTTACCGCTGAATGCGAGCGAAAGATGACCATGATTAAATATGAGAGGAGCTACTTTAGCGCGTATTCTTAGCGAGTCGAAAAACGTAACAATCCTACTATTCAGCAATTTTTCAAATTTACGACTAAATACTAGTAAATATCGAGAAATTTAGTTATGACTTGGAAAAATAATGCTTACACAGTGATAGATAATGCATTAACGACGTGCAGAGGACTAAATTATTACTCATACGGACATGATAACATGGTTGTCAATTGATTTATCACTACGGTTTTTTGTAACATTAATTTACCGTTGCATCTCTGTCGCGAAGAGAAATATAAAGAACAATGCAATATAAAACAACGGAAAGGAGCAATATCGTATTCACGCGCATCAAAAGCGGATTGCCAGCGAAGAGAGGATGAAAGGAGCGTTTTAAGATTACTGCGTACTCGAAACGCGAAAGGAGAGACTGCAAGCAGCAGCGACGGTCGTTGCAAGAGGGTTAGAAGAGAGACATTATTGTAACAGATGTATCTAGACAACAATGACAATACTTGTACGAAAATACTTGTAAGGCATTCGCGGAAGAGGACAAAATGGTTTTAGCTCAAAATAGTCACCGTTGTAACGAGCATCGATTTGAGCTTGGAGTATATTGAGGCCAGGTACGACGATAGCTGGTAGAGTTCTCGATCTCAAGAGCGGAGCCGGCCGTCCTCCGGGACCTCGGGCCAAAGATCTGTTTTCGGGTTTGCATTCCGGCACGGGCGCGCTGTAACAAAATTATTATCATTATTGCCAACTATTGTAAACGAATCGTCGTATTGTAAACGAACTCACTCATCCGCGATTCAATCCGTAATGCAATTGTGTTTCAAATTATTCATATACGTCGTGTTTGTCGTGGTGTTAAAGTAACACGATAGTATAAATTAATTGTAGTTGGATAAACTAAAATTGCATGCGGTTGTTGCATGTGATCGATCGATTTGCACAGTCGCTACATCACTACTCAAAAATACTTGTTCGCATAATTTTTTTAAGTAAATAATGAGAATTTTGAAAAAGTATGAATTTCAATCTTTATCCTAATCTTTTATTGAACTTAATAATCTTGATAACTAAAAATATTACATTATACATACATGTATATTATAAAGAATATAGAAGAGTTTGAACGGAATTAGGCATAAAAGAAATATATACAAATTTCAGAATGAACAAATACTTTTGAGCGATAGTATATGTGTAGAAACGATTATGAATCGCCATGTAATTTCATAATTCGCTAGACTGACGCAATGTAATCTCGGTGAACATAAATTAGATCAGTAATCTATTGCGTCACACGATTAAGCTATGATATTAGTGAAACTAGTTTTTGTCATTAATTTACATGTGTTAAAATCTAATCAATCTAATTAATCTAATCATTATAACTGTATTGTTATAACTAATTAAGCCGTTTTAGACAGTATAATTAATCTATAAACTTGTATTATTCCAAAAGTTCGGCATGTTTCTAATTTTTAGGTTTCTAATTTCTGGTTGTCAAAACGTATGTTAGTGTAAATAATTGTTTAGGTAATAAAGAAATCGTTTTTTTCTTGTCGAAGTATATTTTATATTTCTTATGAAGAAAACCAACTTTATGACACGACAGATGTCATCGTGAGATACTTAAATATAGTTTTCCAGAAATTCACTTTCTATATATGCTCTTATGCCTTCGAGCAAGGAATGTTGTAAGGCCGAAAACCAATACTTGGTAAACCGCGCTGTAGAAATATTTTCTAGGAATTTTTCAATCTGGAATACCGCATCTTAGATTGTCGTTTTAAAACGATTTTAACAATTCACAATAGCAAATAATCAAATATTAAAGGAATTTGTGTGAAAGGTATCTAGTTTAGCACATGTTAGAAAATAAGAATACATTGCGCTTAGATCTACAAACGTACATTAAAATTAAGAGGATAGTTCGCGATGCTGCGAACCGGAAATTTGTTTCTCACTTTGTGTTAAAAACGTCTTCCTTAAAGACAAACATCGATATATCCTAATGAATTCTTTCAAAGTTTGCTTGCCTAAAGTATATACGGGCGAAATTTTGTATCTGCAGTGACACGTCTTGCAGAGAGTCCTTGATTGCAGTAACTTGTTTTGTTCGAAGTGCACTTTCTGCCGAACTTTCTCGCGTTCATTGTTTCGTTTCTTTTGATCATCTGAGATCTCGTCTGCTTCTTAGAACTCTCACAATTTTCTCCACCGAGAAGATTTCCAAGATACGTGGCGTTACAGGTATAATTATAAATTTAAGAGAATTAACAGAATTAAAATAATTGATAGAAATTGACATAGAGAGTTCGAAAATTCGCAAAATTTTAGCGACGGTATTATATTATTCAACATTTTTCTAGTTTTGCAAACAGGAATTCGTCTTAAACTAAGATGCACAGATATTCTGAGAGTTACGAGCTCCACGCGAATGTGCACAAGAATTAAACCTGCTCCCGTGATAGCGATACATCCACCGTACAGTTTACAGAACGAGCTTGACCAAGTTTGCGATTCTTGGGCAAACTAGCAATATGTGAAGCACACGGATATTTTCTAAATATTTAACAATAACATTCAATTCTAAAATTAATCGATGTGCGATTTTATATTTAACACTGCGAAAAATACTAAATTTTTTTACAATAACTTTTTATTTCTTGGAAAAGATAAATAAAAAATCGAGTGTATAGCTAGCAATAAAAAAGTTGGAAAGACAAATTGGATCGATAGAAGAATTTAAAAAATAGCATTATTTTATATTTTCTAAAATTTCTTACCTCTTTTCATTCAATGCCAGGACACAAAATAGCACTAATAGCAGCAAACCGGTGAAATTCGCAAAGGAGTCGTTTTAAAATGACACAGAATTAAATCAGACGATTTAATGACGAAGTAACGAGCAAAGCGAGACTTGAGAAAAATTTCAGAAAGATCGTGGTTTCTTCGACGAGGAGGCGAAAAACGTTCACCCTCGGGATAAAATAAAAACGGTAAAGGAAGACAGTGAAATCTAATTGACTGTGCGCGTCATCGGTAAATCGACGAGGATGAGGGGAATGGCACGTCCTTGAGAAACCATCGGGAACGCCCAGGTCTCCTTAACTTACGGGACTTGCGGGGACACACCACACCACATATACACACACACACACACACACACACACACACGTGTGCAAAAATGGACTTACGGCACTACGAGGAGAACGACGCAAACAAGAATAATTGCTGATTCTTAAATCCCGCTATACTTAGGAAAATGAAACGAATTTTTCCCGAAAAAGAGTTACGCCGCTAAAAAAAATTCCATTATCCATGCGTGTAATATTTATTTTTGCCGTTTGTACGCATCACCCAAGTAACTCGGTGAAAAAGATTGCTTTTATCTGCTGCACATGTTCGTCGAACATAAGTTAAGAGCTTTGAGATATTAACCGTCTCCACGAGATACGTTGAGATGATTATTCGCCTTGCAGTCGAGCGTTGTTTTTTTTTCCATTTTCCCAACATGATATGGTACAAAAGTCAAGCGATTGTCCATGTCGAGAACATATCCGATCTCGCGTACCGAGAGGGAATACGAGCCAACAACGAGTTTTCTATAGCGTTCCGCAGTGGCTGAATACTTTTCAATCGACATATCGATGCGAGAATGGAAAGCAGCGGGCTTGGCACTGGCAAGCGAAATATACGGGGAAAAAAAGTTTTTTTTTTCCTAGATCTAAAGAAAAAGAAATGTAATCTGACTGAAATGCGCTCTTGCACATTTATGTTCCTTTCGTTTTCCAAAAGTATTTTACTAATAGAAGAGATACAAGAATCATCACTTGACTTTAATAATAATTTCAAAGAAAATTAACGAAGATTTGGCAAAGTAAAAACAGGATTTTGCTTTTATAGTAATTGAATTCTAGAACGGACACCATTTTTACGGGAAGGAATACTACTATATATGCATGAATCAACATTTTGATCTTTTATTTTATTAAAATAATCATTCTATTTTTTCAATATCTAGATTAGAAAAATGTTAATTTGTATTAATAAAAAAGTTACATAAAAACAAATTTTTTAAAAACTATTGTTTTAATTTATAATTTTTTAATGCGTATAGTTATATTTGTGGAACAGAAAACTTTCTGATAATGAAAAAAATAATACGTTTTTAAATAGATGTTTCTATTTTATTACATTCAGAAAGCTAAAGAAACTAATAAAAAAACATTGTGCTTTGACGCTATTTGCAGAGTCACCTCTGACCTGATTCTCGATTACGCTTTGACCTTTTTGGCTGTACTTCTGGCTCAACGAATTTTGAGATGACATTAGAGCGTATTATGCCTTCCGTTCTTACAATTTTCCGCAATCGAGAAGTCGGAGACCTTTCCTACGACAAGATTATCTTTTAAATAAGATGATCATGAATTTGCCAAATTCATTATCATTGTAATCGCGTGATGTAATTTACGATGCGTTTCGCGACGTTCCGCGCGTCTTATCTCGAAAGTTTGTGTGCGACACAGGCATTACATTTATTATGCAAGTAAAACCAAGTTGAACTTAACAAAGGATTGTAATTTCTTCGCGTGAGAATACAAGGGTAAACTGAAAATTGCCTTAAAGCTTCGCTCACGCTTATTCCGTGACATTACAAAGAGTTTATAGACGCGTAGCCCGCAATTTCCTGAAGCTATAGAATCACGCGTTCTGCACGACACGCATAGCGTGTCCTGGAACTTCTCGCGTCTACATTATACGTCGGGCAAGGTCAGACGTAAATTTAAAGGGGGTGCACAAACTGGAACAACAACCAGGAAATGCATGTTGAGAATGCTTTACATCAAAGCAATAAATTCGCCGGTAACGAACGCCCAAACGCTGATGCAGATTTACGATGCGTTACAAAATCGGAATGTATTAAACACTATGCAATCAACTGCGAAACTTTCTGTAACCGTTTCATAACTCTCCGGTATAATTTTTAAAGGATGGTGCAAAATCGTGATCTCTCGATTAAAATAGGAAATAATTATAATTAATCGGTATGTCTTGTTATTGCAAACTTTAATATTTCTTGTTCAAAGAATCGCTTAAAATATCCAATACCATTGATGTGTAAGTAACGAGTGCTGCAAAAAAAATTTCGATGTTGTAATAATTCCTTTGCATGCGTGGTATTAAAAAATAGGTATATACAATCTAATATTTAATTAAATTTATATATTTATATCCCGACTCGTGTGACCGGCTTGTTAACTTATTTTGGTCCAATCTCTTATCGATATTACTCATAGGGACTGCGAAGCGAATTGTTTGTTTTCACAATGCTCACTCTGAAATATTGAAGGCCGGCGATCCGACGAGAGAAGGCAAACGAAGAATACGTTGCAAAGTGGAAAATCAATAGCGACTATTTATACAAGCGGAAAGATTATTGATCGCGTTGGAAAGACAGCCGCACCATCTCTCATTTATCTTTGATCTTTCAGCAGTTACTCTGATCATCATTGACGCGGTATCTTTCGCTTCCATCTCACGCCGATAGATATGAGATTCGACGATACACCTAATATGTTTCATCGAAAATTTCTCTGACAAATTTCTACAACTTTTTTCTTTCAATGGTATGATGAGTTTTTTTCGCAAACTGCGTCCAGTGTATAATATTCTTTGAAATTTCGCGTTTTGATGTATTTTTAATCATTACACGATATTAATATTTATTACCGAGAGATTACTTTTATAAAATGTTTATGTTGCACGAAAAGAATTTAATTAGAATATTATTAAATTTCAGTATGTTCGTCGTATTTGCCATTTTTTATCTGAAATGTAACCAATTTCAATAATGCGAGAAGACCTTCGATTAATCGTCGGGTATGTGCGAAAGGTGAGCCTCTCTATAAATAAACGTTTTTCCCATCGTTCTCCAATCGAGGTCTATGCCATTGCTAATTAGAAAAATATTTATTCGTTTGAGGAATATAGAAGCGAAGCAGATAAACCAAAAAAGCACAAAATATACACGTATAAAATATACACATGATATATATAACTGTATCTTCATGCTTTACTATTAATTAAAACACAAAGCGCCATACCTGGAACAACGTTATTTGATATTTTTCAATTAAGGATTTCATATCTCGATTGAAAAGAGCATTTATCTATTCGTTACGATTTTGATTCAACGCGCGCGATATACATGGACGACATACAAAAAATAATATGTAGAATAAAATGTTTTTTGATAATGTTTTATTACTTACATGTCGAATATGCAATTTAATAATTGGAGCAAAAGGCAACGGATATGAAGTATAGGCACGAATATTTTACATTAATTAAGGTCAGACAGAAATAGAGGAGGCGACGTGACCTGAGTGTCGGGGAGTCTTAACTGCGCAATTTTGCGCGAATATCAAGTGCCAATTATCGGATATTACGAGGACCACTGGAAGTATTACTCACCTAGCCATTGTTGTTTCACGGTAAAGTGAGTAAGGCGGCTGATAGATAGACTCTTAATGAAGGGTCTACCTATTAACAAAAAAACTATCGTAATGGAAGGAATAGGGAGTACGTGCCGCGCCGTTTTATCGATTCGTTAACTTTGTCGAAAAATATTCAGGAATTTGAAATTACAAATTTTGAGCTTGCAGTTTACTTATCTAAACTTTTCTTTTTCTTCTTGTTTGCGTAAATTCTCGTTAGCGAATTTACCATAAATTCGCTTTCGACACGCCAGGTTTGAAATTTTCGATTATCAGCTGGAGGAAACGATAGTTCTTGATATTCCTCTCATTCGTTTTTCCTCAGTTTTTCTTCCTTTTTCCTTTTCTTTCTTTCGTTCTCCCTTGGATTTTCTTTCTTTTACTTCTTTCTTTTACTCTCGGTCCCTGCGGTGCTGTTCAACCTTACTTTTTCGCCTCAAATTTTTCCTCTTTTGATGTCTACCTCTCTGCACACCAATATCAGTAATTTCTTTCTAGGACGCTGCCCTCAACTTTTCAAGTCGGTTGAAAGTTGTCATGGACGCTGTCGTTGAAATCGATAATACTTCGAACGAATAAGAATTATTTTCAGTAGAGATGTCGGTTAGATAATATTCTGCCCGGGCATAGAGTATCACATTAGCAGCTTTTGTTCTGCGTGAATGACTCAGAAACTAATGGTTTCCTTCCATTAGATATGTTATGTCGTGTGAAAGGGAATTTCTCTCCGATTTTACTTAAGAAGAGATTTTCTCATACAGTATAGACTATTATATATATGACTTAAATGCGACATTTGGACGAATAAGAATGCTTACGCTCGCCTTTCATAAAAAAAAAAAAATGTCTTTACTTCTTTTTCATGATGTACATTTGTGAAAAATTTATTGATATTTGCGCATGCGATTTTTCTTTCGCGTATATAATATTTGACATGTAAAAAATTTTGAGGAAAGAAACGAAACCTGTCGTAAGTTTTTCGAATGCATTTTCGATTTTTGTATACCTATTCTACGTAAAGGCGCGCCAACGATGGAACAATTGATTCGCGTGTTTCCATGATGTAGAGTAACTCTTCTTTCTCGCAGTTATATGTATATATAAAATGCCCCTGGTACATTTGCTATCGTGTAGTTGTGTCCGTGACCTTCGTTGGAAACAACGGCCTCATATTTCGACTCGTTTATCCGTAGCATCTTAGAGAACGAGGCAGCAAGTGCTGTTTCAAGGAAGGAAGCCACGCAATTTCCCACGGTCTCGGTACGCTCACTTTCCACATACCACTTTGGCCGTATTTCTCGTAGGTACAAATTTTCCATGAAAGTAGCTGCAGAAAATACTTAGCAATTTCGGCTAACATTTGCTCGCATTGAGCTTCAAATACTTACTTCGCCTTTTGTCCAAGACGATGTCCATTTTTATTTTGTTTTTCATTTTACAGAAACTTTTGACAGATATTGCTTCTCCGCGAGAATAAAGAACTACTTGGAGCAATATTAGCATTAACTTTGCAAAATTGCAAGCATTAACGCAACTTTTGAAATATATTTTATTCTTTGAAAAGTTGTCAGGTGCTGTACTTTTATTTAATTTTATCAAGAGTCTATATCTTTTCTCTCGGAATATATAACCGTTTACACACATACATTAGGAAAAATATATAATCTATATAATTTTAACTGTGAAATTGTAGCAACGTATTTATTTCGAAAGAGCCTTTACGTATTTCCAAGATAAACACGATGAATTATTACAAATCTGGCCTTAAAGATCAAGGTTTATCGAGAGATAAGGAAACTTACTAGGGGATTCGACACGGAAATTCTGACCCCCCCAACCAACATGAGCAGGTTTAAGATAAGCAAGCCAACCGCACCTTTTTACGAGACCCGAGACAACTCACGGTTACCGAGAGTCCGCCAGAAATAATAGTCCGTCGGACTTTACGGTGAGATACTTCACTGACATGGTTTACGCAAGACGTATGCTCGTGTTGCGAAACTTTAACGCGAGAGAAGTTATAGGTATCGCGAGAAACTGCAAGATGGATGTTTCTGTACTGCTGCTGAATTTTTAACGGTTAAAAGACAATTTTGATTAGACTAGACATTATCAAATTTAAACCATTATGAGACTATAACATTTTTTTTAACGAACTGCTTCTTTTTATCTGAAAAGAGTTATAGGCTAGACAATAAAAACAATAAACGCTCTATTTTTTTTTAATCTTTAATATGTGTTATTAAAATATATAGCGATTACTTTCAGTAGACATCTTGTGAAGTCATATATGAACATTAACTCTAAAAATTGAATTTATGCGCTGAGAGCACAATGACGCCGTAAACTTTATTGAAATAACATTAAATTCTTTTAATGCAACAGGCAATTGATGTTGAAATCTGTGTGAATGACATAATACATAAACGTACATACTGCTCGATATATATATATATAACGTAGAATTTTATAACTCTGCTAGTATATTATTTCTAGTTGTATATTATAAATGTTATACATAAATCTTATAATCTACTTTATGATCGTGAGTAAATACATTTCATATAATAAATCGCAAATATGTTTTTATATTAGAAAATTTATAGGAAAATTTGTATAAAATAAATCGTCGTATAAGCAAGATCACGTTAAGTAATAAAACGCCACGTTAAGAGTTTATTTCTAACGTTAATTTTCTTATCAAACTACACGCGTCTCCATGTACCAAGTTCTTCTCTCTTTCCGGTGATTTATACGTGACACTCGTGCACTTGTCAGCAAAAGCAAAAGGTAAGGCTAATAATCACCGTCGTGCGGCAAATGGAATTTTCAGCGACTTCACATATGGCATTTCGTGGCGAAAACGCGATCGAAGATAATTAAAGCGCCGTCCTGCCGAGCGTAAAACTCGCGTACGATCACAAAGCGAATAATGGAGTAACAAGCCGACGGAGAAAGGGGAAAAATCGATGTCGCCGTTGAATCCTGGTGCTTGTCGAAAGGTGTGCTGAAAAAAATTTGATAGAAAATAGAATAAGAGGCGAATACAGAGCCGAATCGTTCCGTTTACGGTCTTGTAAAGCTGGGAAAATGGAATTATGCTTTTTAATTAAAATATATAGTTCCAAGTCTTAAAAGGAATAATAAAAGAAGTTTATGTCGCCCGGGACCGCTTCTTTAAGTGCTAAAGTTCTAAAAATCCTTTTAACGTGCATACGGTGCTTATGCTATTTCGGAAACATATTAAACTAACTTGGCATATTTCCATCTGTCAATGCAAAATAAGAGAAACATGTGCGCCTATCAGCAAATAAAACGAATGATGACAAGTAATTTGCTAGGAAGCAAATAAACTGGTAAACAGATAAAAGTTAACGGATAACGTGACAAATGGCAATATAAAATTTTAGTGATATTTGTAGCATCATAATATGTATCACAGATTCGTTGTGTAATTTGGAAAATTAAAAAAACTAATTATTTCGATTATCAATGAGAACAAAGATACACAAGATAACTCGAGCAAATAATGAATAAGAATTTTTAGAAGCGAGATAGAAATTTTCTTGTTACTTAATTATTTACTAGGTTGACCTTTCATGTATTTTTTAAATTTAATTGAATTTTGAGAGTAAACGAGTTAAATGAGATAATTTACTTCTTTAAAAGAAAACGAAACAAAAAATTACCAGGTTTATAAGAAACGTGAGAAACTGGATGCAAGAAATGAAAATCCACGCGAAAAAAACCCGTTATTTGTATTTTTTTTGTTTTTACGACTATTGCATGGTAACGAATTTTTTGTAGCTATGATCCAATTTTCTCTTGTTACTACGCGTGAACTGTATGTCCAATTTGATTTACTTTTATTATTATATGGAAATATTCGCGGCTTAGACTCTCGAGCTATCGTATATTTTCTATATTGCCAAATATAGGACTGCAATCTTTTTGACCTGTGCCAGAAATTTTTCATACATTTTTTTTATCTTTTTTTGTCACAGGACGAAGTAACTCACGAATGTGCTGTATTTTTTTTAACAAAATTCGATTTTTATACTAGAGTAAAAATAAAATAAGAATATCCCGCCGTGATATCTCCTTCGTTTTCCGAGAAAATAAATAAGCAGAAGCAAAATATGTTTGTGGAAGCATTCTTCGAAATTGAGTTGTACACATTGCAAAGCAAATTTATAATTGTAAATATTAAACATTTGAATACGCGTATAAAGTATTGTGTATAATTTTAGATTTAATCGTCAATAACGCATGGTATGGTCCACAGATTCGAGGTACCATACGGAAACAGTGTACATTCATACATTCGCATTATAAGAGCAAGTAGACAGAACGCATTTCAAAAGCTATTTGCTTTTACGAGCATCCGGAGAATCACGTCCCACGTGTTTCTTTCCTCCAATCTTAGTAAACAAGATATAACCAAGTTATATCACAAATCCTACTTCCAGCACGAATGCAAAAATGTCTTCTCCTTCCGTCTCCTTTAAGTAATCATTTGAAGGCAATGAGCAGTTTTTAGTGATGCGACTGACGTCTGAGGAATAAAAGAACTTATTTGAATCTCTCCCCCTCCCCTCTCTCTCTCTCTCTCTCTCTCTCTCTCTCTCTCTCTCTCTCTCTCTCTCTCTCTCATCATTGTTGTATTCATATATTTAGTGGGAAATCAAATTATTATACAAAATTATATTGTGAATTAAACGTAGGATAATTAATCGCGAAGCAACTTGTTCTTAAAATATATAAGATGAGTCAGACAAACTTGATCTAAATTTATTCTCCTGCAATACGGCGTACTTCAACGTCGTATCTGATGAATAAGATATCGTCGTTCCACTACGTCATTTGCAGCTTCGATAGTGCAGCACATGGCGAATGTCATGCGTTCGCAGACGTGGTGAAGGAGTGACGCGTATTTGCAGCAAATATATAAGCTTGCCTATATGGGCACCTGGAAATCCGTATGTCTCATGTATGCCGGATTTTTCGGTCCCACCGGAAATAACTTCCCTGCATCAGGCACGATAGGCAAGTTTCCAGACAAGTGCGATAAAGCTTTTTCTCTCGCGAGCTTTACGCGCCGGATATTGTGTTTCCGCCGTTGCATCTGCAATTCCCGATTTTGTGACTCTTACTTGAAAAGCTTCTTCCTCTTTGACAATTTTATCACGAAAGTCTCAAACCACTTTTACGGAAATACATCGTGGAGAGACGCTCGAATGGAACAAGTTAGCTACCTCCGAGGAAATTGCGAGCAAGCAATTAATTTCTCAGATTAATTCGACACTTAGCGCTTTGGCTTTTAGCCGAAATATTCGGCTTGTAGCGAACGATGAAATTGAAGAAACAAAGTAGAAAGAAATATATGTATATGTACAAATAGCAATGTATAGATTTATCGCAATAATTATTTCACTGAGTTTTGTAGAATAAATTTCTAGAGCCGATATTATTTTCTATTATATTTCTTGTGTTTAAACTACCTTTTCTTACTAGTTCTAAAAATTCTGCTAAGAAAAAGTTTCTACAAAAGTAAATTACCATAATGTTAAAATTCGGTGAAAGGCACACCAATCTACATGTATGCGCCTGAGAAAGAAAAATAAGATGGTATAACTGGTTTGAATGCAAATTGGCTAGGAGTTGCGGGCAAAGTTACATCATGATAATCGAAATTAAAATTTTAATTTTGAAGTGAAGGACACTTCAACATTCTTCGCCGCATAATTATCTCTTTTGACGTGGGTTACTTCACTGAACTAACTTTCAAGGCGAGTAGTCATAGGCTTCATTTTAATCACTACTTAATCACTACTGAGATAACTTTGAAATTTATCTGAGATGTTTGGCGGTTGAAAATCTTCCTCGTTTAACGTTTAGTTCCGAGAAATTCCTTGATCCTTGCGATACCGATGATGCTGTCAATTAAACATTTATTTACAGGAGTGCAGACATCAGCGCGAACTTGAACACGAATATAATATAATAGTCATGTATAGCCCGAGGAAACGTTTTAGTGTTTCGCGTTTACGTGAGTGATCAGTGCAGGAGCTAGTAATACAGATACGAGTGCAGGATTAACTTCGTAACTTCGCATCCAACAAGACTAATTCTGGAAACAGCTTTCGAACTTCCAGGCTCCCGCTGGAAGGCTTCCCAATTCGAACTTCCTTCCTTTGTATCGCGTAATACAAAGGTACAATAATATGCCGTAAATAATACAATAAGCCCATAATGCTTCAATTCTTTCTCATCGATAATTGGAGTTTATAGTTTCATTGATTCATACATTATATAAGTTATTTTAATTTACATTACATCAAATGTAATAATTCTGTTTTTGTATTAAATGTATATAACATATTTATTTTTATGTTTTTATTCTTTCTTTAATCGAATGAGAGAGGAATCTGAATCAACGTTTTGCTAGATGTAGTTTCTTTCTCTCATACAAAATTTTTGTACGATTTAAATTTTTTGTACAATTTCACGTTTTCATGGGCTCGCTTTGCTTGCGATAGAGTCGATTTGATTACTTAAAAAAATAACGGTTTTTTTAGGTTGATAGAAAAATGTTTCGCGATGGCTAATCAGTCGCGTTTCGACTCCGTTTGACTGCGCCTTAGCTTTCATCCTGCGCGCGAGTACTCATCCCGAGTTAAATTAGGTTCGTCTGCTCAAACGGCAGAAAGGTAGTCGCCTGATGGAGGAGGGTCACACTCAATGTCGACAGTGGTTCCCCGGTGTAGTTCTAGTGCGCCGCCGTCGTCAAGGGCGGCTATAGTTACCAATCAAGCGAGCACATGCAACGGCACGTTTCCCGGGAACGGCAATTTTGTGATGTTGCAGAAAATTGTGTTGTTACGTTATAGCCTGAGTATCAAGTTATCTCAAAATTTGTTGCGCATTTTTCTCAAGACTATCGCGAAGATAAATATTTAAAAAATATATGAATTTAACAATCTTTCCCAACAAACTCTTTATTTCACTGGCTGGTTTGGTTTGAAATATTTAATTTTGAATTAATTTTGATTTTAATATTTAATACAATTTTTTTAATGATCTAATATGTAGTACAAGATTGAAATATTATTGTAATAACGCAAAATTACTAAAGGTAATCGAAAGATCCAGTTAAAACTAGAAAAATTCTTGCTTTTTTTCATCAGAGAGAATATTCAATCCCGTATGGAAGCTTATGTCAGCATGAATTAAAATTTATTTTGTTTTTTCCCTAATTTAGATAATGGAAGATAGATTAGTATAAATTGCAGCTAGTGAAAATTGAAAAGGAACATTTGTCGTATTGGAAAATCTAAGACCGAGTTTGGTTGATGGTCATGATTGTATACCAGAGATACGCAATTTTCTCGACTATCGATTTCGCTCGACGTGATTAGATCACAGAGAGGAATAAAAAGTCCACCAGTTTTATCTCGCTTGCGGCAAGTTTTTACGTCCTAAAGGATGAGACGGAATTAAAGTCGCGGTAGGTGATATCGACATACCGTCCCGTTTTCTTGTTACATGGAGGAGCAGACGCAGGTAACCGATATGCAGAAAATTGCATTATAAATTGTTGCTCGACAATTTGATATATATATGCAATATCTACAGAATGCTCCAGGCATTCAAAATTTTCGCGTCGTACAATTTTCCCTTACGTCGCTGCTCCGTAATCCGTATTCTACCATTAAATTTGGAGTGAGAAACGAGAGAACGGAGAATTGCAGTCGTAGAGGAATTGTTGCGGTATCTGTGCGTGCAGTCTTCTTAAATTTGCTGACGTTGCAATCGCCCCGCAACTCGCTCTGATACGCTTGACAAATGTTGCACCCGCCACAACGCAATCTTTTTTTGAGTGGTAAAGCTACGAGCTTTCTACACCTTACAGTGACAAATGGCCCCAATAAGGAAACTGTAAGGCGCACTTGTCGACAACCCCTGCAGCCCTGCAGTTGCGATACGGGCAAATTGCAATTGCCCGTTTCCACCCAGCGCACGAATGAATTTGCGATAGAAAATGCTCGGAAACCACTCGTATTAATGGCCATTCAAGAACAATAAATAGCATGTAACATCATCAACATGAATAACGAAGTAGATCTACATCGTTAATCGCGGCACGTGCAAAATCATGGCTAAAATCACAGCCTCCTGTCGCAACTTTTAATGATGTTCCGGGAAACATGATGTACGTATTAAATTTAATATATTTAATTTTCTTTTAATTAACGTTACGCCGCCGAACTTTTGTTCTTCAATTACCATTTATTCTGTTTACACCCCAATCACTGTTCTCATAATTAGCGTTGCACAGATAGAAATTATTGCTCCTCTAAAATGTCGCATTGTTTTTATGTAAATATATAATGCTCAAAAATTTATTCTTTCTTAATGTTATGTTGACAAGACTCTGAAAGAATATCAGAAATATCTTTTTGAAAGATAAATCAGTGATTACAACTATACAAGTGTACAAGTACCTTGTTCGGGAAAAAGAAATAAATAATATATGAGGCTTTACCGAAGAACACACTTCAACGCGTAAATGTGAAACTAACTATCCTGAAATAATTAGCACGTCTGTAACCGACATCACGAGATCCTTTGTCACGCAATTGCGGTTGCTAGCTGTTCTATTCATGATACTGCTGTCCCCCTTATTGCTGATGCAGCGACTACGTCTCTTCATTTCTGTGATTCCTCGCTAGCTAGCTCTCTTTCTCTCTCTCTCTCTCTCTCTCTCTCTCTCTCTCTCTCTCTCTTATCGCACTGTCCTTACTATCGAATACACGCGTCTCTCATCGCGTAACCTTTTGATCGTTTATGATCAAAAGATCATCCTCTCTCGCTATGCCACTTTGTAGTCCATGGTCAAGGTTTAAGCGACGTGATGATTCGTGTACACAATGAATATAGAAAAATATTTGCAAAAATCTATTCGCGTTTATTTGTATCCGGATTCTAAGAAAAGGCAATGTGTTTTCGATTTCCAGTTTCAAATAAAAAAGCAACACTGATTTTATATACCGTAAGATAAATGTCCTAGTGACCGAACATGTAACAATGCAGAGCTAAAATAACCTACTTTGTCGATAAATATCTTAAAATATTTAAAAACTGCAATTAAATTTTAATATTGTATATTATAAAACTACTTAAGATTAAAAATGATAAATTTCCATGTAAGTATCCGAGGAATATGTTTGATTACCGGGAAACTTATCTTGATAAAATTTTGCTTGTAAATTTTGCTTTTTTAAATTTTAATTTTGTCAATGCTTGTCCACTTCTTATAACTTTGTGTTATACATATACAAAAGATTCAAAGTGTCGCTTGTTTACGATTACAGCACATCTACAATACTGATCGAGTTGCACTGTTGCTCGCCGATGCAAAAAGGGAGGCAATCAATCATGGCGCGTATAATCCAATTCCGTCTGCCAGTTTATCGATAGTGCAAGAGGGGACAACGAAAATCGTGGCAAAAACGCTCCGAGCGAAGATAGGAATTTATGACAAATCGACAAGTAAGTGAAACTTGATCGTTGCTCTCTTTAATGCAAATAATTTATCTATCCTCTTCTGATGGATATCTCTTTGACATTTATCTTTAGTTGTGTGCGTAAACGTAAGACATAATGTATATTAAAAGCGCGTTTATTGGAAAGAAAAACTTTTTTTTCAATTCCACTTTTAGTAGTAAATTATTTTATTACTCAACACGTACAGTTGACGTATAAAAGTTAATTATCAAATTTCGCGCGTTAAATTATATTTCTTTTTCATGCGGAAATTACACGTAGCTTGATTATGAAGACAAGCAACGTCGTGTTAACAGCTCATTACTGAAGTAAAACCAATTAGTCTTAATTACGCGGTATTATATTTATCTCTGAATTCACACATTAATCTCAATGCGACGGCTTAAGACTCATAGCTATATTGCTTTACACGTCGAAATGTATGAACAAAGTAAAGATGTAAAAAAAACATGTTGACAGTCAACGGTAGAATAACGTTTTGACAGTAAATGCAAAATGTAACGTTAAAAACCATCAAGGGCGGTATTTTGCGAGAAATGTTTTCAATCTTCCGATCAGAGCGAAATTTAAATCCCTTGAGCGACGTTTATTTAGCCGAGAGCGTTGTTAAATTTCACATCACCCGCGGGTCGCAGATCTATATCGACGATAATCTTCTTTCCAAAGGAAACGGAGCACTCGGGCAATCTAAACGGTGAAAATACCAGATGCTATAAATATTGTGGAAAAGTATTTAAATCGAAGGTGTTCTTTTTCCCGACGGTGTATTGAATAAAGCCCCGGTTATTTCTTTCAAAATTGATGTGACATTATTCATGACGTGATCCATTTACTGTGATCGCAATTCAATTATTTACGCTGTATGACGCAAATTTAGTCAAAGTAATCTTTTGCGAAATTGTTTATTTTTTTCTACGAGCAATTTAGTCAGAATAACGCGCACGACAAACAAACGTTAAGAGAGTAAAGGATTCGCAGAGTTGCAGACAAACAAGTAAATTAAGGATTGCTTGCGTATACACATTCAACTATGAATAGGCTAATTTTCGTGACGCATTACGACAGTCAAAAGTCGAGTAAAATTTTCTGAATTAACTGTCGTGCACAGACTACAAGCACGCAAACGAGATACATCAACTGTGTCTGATTATAATTTTGCGGTATATAGACGGAAAAAGTTCAGAGGGAAAAGACAGATAGAACAGTGGCCAGAAAATAAAAAAATATACATCAAATCGATCACAGTTCTATTATTTGTAATAACAAACTTTATACATTTTATTTTTATCTGCAGTTATCTGCATAAATAAATTTATTTGCCGATTGTAACAAAATATCTCTCTCTCTCTCTCTCTCTCTCTTGCTTTTTTCTTTTTTCAAAATTTTAATTTTTTAATTTTTTTTCAAATGAAAAAGGGGATTTGCATGAAGGCTTTTTATTTGGATTTTCTATTCGATAGATCGGTCGCTTCCTTGTTTCTCTTCCACATTCGCGTGAGGAAACTCTATTAGGTTTATGTAAACGCTCTTAAACGCGCTAAACAATAACATGCCCTGTGCATACTTAGCACTGAAACACTTCAATTAATACTACCACACATGATACACATGCTCTCTGTAAATAAGCATCCGAGTACGTGACAAAGTATCACCGTGCGAGAGCAGTTTCCGTTAGCTCTTCAAACTACTTGATATCACTGTATTACTTTGCGTGGGTGCTTAGATAATGATGCCGCTACAACCGTCAGTTGACGTTAGGCTTGGCATGATATTGTGATATTATGGCTTACTACGTGGATTAATTAATCAGCCGCGTATTAATTTGCATTTGAGCTAATTGTTACGATAACGCTCACGAGTGCAACGTGACATTAATTTGTGGCTGTAATACAAATTCCCGGATGGAATTTTCCTAGCGCAATGCTGATAATTGATACCACGAATTTAGACGTATGAAAACTCTTATTTAATTCCAAGTTTCAGAGTATACATCTTGCGATTCATCCTTACGCGACATGTTCAGAGTGATAGATTACTGTGTCACGCAATGCATGTTGACTGCTTCCGCAAAGTGGAGGACTGCATGGAGATTAGTCGATATACGTGCGTATGTAACTATGCACGTGTTTGTGTGTGTGTGTGTGCGTGTGTGCGTGCGTGTGTGTGCGTGTGTGTGCGTGCGTGTGCTTACATGTGTATTTTGCGACCTCGCGTAATTTGTAGTGGGAATCGGCACGAATTTCGTGCATTTTCAAGTAGGTGAGAAACCTCATCGCGAAAATCCAACAACGTGACGCGCATTACACAGGTGAATTTAACCGGGCGTGACAGAGGGTTTGCGCAAACGTAACACATGCACATGTCCAAACACACGCACACACACACGTATGTGCGGACGCACCTCCGTCATCACGCATACGGTCCACATTTACATCGCCAGTCAACGTGCATAACCGGGACTTTTACACGAGTACAGCGAATGGCCCTGACCTCGATTTCATTAGAGGAATACTATTAGATAAAACGATGAGGCAAGGAACGGAGAAGCGAATTAAAATGTAGCTGCAATCATTAATATTGGATTTTAAGAGAAACGAAGGAAATATAGTGTTGGGAAAAAACGTAGAGATATGATACACAGACATCGCGAACCGTTAACCAGAGGAGATAACTTTCATTTTTATTTTTTTCCTTTTTTTTGAAGAAGCGCAACGATCGTAAAAATTACTCGGCTACGGGCAGGCGGATTGCAGTGAGTCAGCGATACACATAGAAATCAATAGCGTTGTATTCAAAGCAGAGTATATAATTTTTCGCCACACTTTATCACACACGTAGAATCTATTGTAGAGAACACTGGCAGTATTGGAAAATGCAGGTTAAGAGTGCTGCAAGTTTTAATATCGATAAAAAAAATTCAGTACGTACAACAGAACCATTATTGTGAATTCACAAGTATCACGTTTACAAGTATTAGAATTAAAAAGAAAACAAATATCGATTACTATAATTTCCGGTGAAAGACAATATTATAATTGTATAACGCCACGTCATATTTTTAAATATTCTTTCGAGGCTGGATAAAATTTCCTGAATAATAAAAATAAGTGCGGCACATTGCGTTATACGTTAGACTTGTATTTTTTTATATCCTTCGACATTTTACGTCTGACCTAGTCTTCGTTTCGCAGGAAGTGTCCATTAGGGAATAAAACGATGGGCGCGATGGAACGAAGAGTGGGTCACGTTGAGTCAAAGCGTAAAATGTATCTATTAATCTTAAAATACAAAAACTAAAAAGTTTGCAAACACTCATCTAGTAACGTTATTCTGGTGAATTTTTTAACGGAATTTAATGCTAAATTTCACGTTACTCGCGCTTCCAAAGCTTTATGAATATCTCAGATAGATGACTGTAATATATATATATATATATATATTTACAGTCGCCTACAAACGTAGTTGCAACTACCTAACATAATTTTAAAATTGATTACCGCAATAACGGTCAGTACGGCCAGTAAAAAACATCCAGCAATTCAAAGTGCAAAAATAAACATTATTTTCTTTATAAATATGGTACGCAGGAACCCCAGTTATTTGCATAAATGCATCCCTTATTTCTCCCAACGAATAAAAATCCACAGAGGTTTCGTTGAGTAGCGTCAGGCAACAAAGGGTCAAATTGAAGCGGAAAACGAGACTCTCGATGTATGTGCAACGGAACGGAAGTATGGCATTGTAGCGCGAAGTGTAATGCATCGCGACAGGTGCATCCCCGCGTAATTGCTTATTTCTTTGGTAAATAGATCGTCAATTTGCATACTGCCCGCGGAGTTAGTTAAATTCACCAACGTAACTTGCAGGCATCCATAATTGCGCGTGTACTACCGGTATGCGCGAACGAAGATAACACAATTTACCCTCTGCCCAAGTCCTCAAACTCAGGAAGATCCATTCACAGCCAGGCTAAGGTAATCACGAGAATGATTTAGGATAGTTTCATGTTCCCGACACGAAACGTGGACGCGCGTCATTATCGACAAAATACGAAGACCGCAGCAAAAAATAGGGAAGACTTAATTCGTTATATCTTTATCGGTTGATTTTTCCTTCGTCCGATCCGTTGTTTCCGTTACTCATTACGTTACCTGTCTGTCTGATCTTATGTAGGCGTTCTTGAGTTTGCGCGTCTCATATAGCACGTACTATATTACCTTCGATCTACCTGCACCCACGATATCCTTACGATTTCTACGAGAAAAATGAGGCAAGACAAACGAGAAAAAGCGATTGCGCGTCGCTTTACGATCTTCATCGCGCTCGCACATGCCCCTCCCGCATTTCTCTTCCCGTCATTTTACGACGTTACAAATGCATCTATATATGTAAAGATAATGCAGCACAAAACTTTAATCCTTGAATAATCCGTGTACGTAAACTTATCGTGACGTAGCGCCATAAATCTTCCATGTCTTGAGATTTCGTTATTAATGAAAAATTTTGCTATCATTTTAAACATTACGTAAACCGTACGGTGAATTTTTCTTACACATACGATATAGCATTGTTGTTGGATAATAATAAAATCTATCGATTTATTCAATTGTTTATTCATCTGTTATTTTTGGAGCTTTGTAATGCGCTTTCGTGTAGTTGTTACTGTTTTCGGCGATTCATTCCGGCGCGATATAAAAATTTGAAACGACGCTTTTACAAAATCGGCTTTTCACACATCAGTGGTAAAACGATCCGAGAAATTTGAGGGAAACCCTTCGTCACTGTCCCGGATGAGATGAAGAGGATGTGCCGATAAAACCTTTGACCTGCGTATGAACTCCGTACGGCTTGGAAGCACGTTAAAGCTGGCGATGTAATTATTGTTAGATTACCCTAACTGATTAGATTAGAGTCACCTATTACTATCATAGTCAGAATTATGAAATAATACATTAAATGCATTTGCATATTTCTCCGAAAATTGCAGTCACGTTGAAAGCGTAAATATCTTTCTCGATACATAATGTTGTTCGAAGTTACAGCTGTCACAGTTCGTACGTGTTACGTATTTTGCTCGCATGACCACTACACCGAATTGTTATCAAGCATTCATAACGCTCGAGTCGCTAGAGAGGAATATCGACGAATTATCTAATTTCCGGAAACTACTTTAGGTTATTCCGGATTGAAATTAATTAGCCGACGGTCTACCTCGTTAATTAGATATTAAAACTCGGAAGGAAGTCATCAGTCGCAAATTCGCAAATTACGAAAGTTAAATTTATCCACTTTGTAGTTTATGAAATAATTGACGAACAAGAATAAATCATCTCAAAATAATTCCGTCCTGGTAAAAATATCCGTCACAAAAACATCCGTGACATATCGAGAAATCTGTCGGAGTGTCGCAATTTTATGAATTAAATAAATACAATATTTAAGAAGGTATAGAGGATTTAAATTTAGATACCGAATGGAATTGTTTTAAATATAAAGACACCGAAGAACGACCGTAGGATTAAATAGGAAACACGGGACGTTGCCTTGGGTCTTAACGCATATATCTACATTCGAGTAGCCGCTTTATGAATATTCAAAACTGAACTGCCGTGGAATATTAATATCGCGGTCGAAACAAAACTGCCGTTTCCTCGCGTGCTCAGCGGATTGTTCGTTAATTTTATAATTAAATGTCTGAGCAATTTGGATGCTCGCAAAGATTAATAGAGACTTGGGCGTACTATTCGATAAGCTGGAGCCAAGCCAATTTGTTGCCGATTGAATTGCGTTCAATAGCAGGTTGGGTTGTTTACAGATCTCGAGTGGATAAGGTTCGGCCGATATACAGAAAACCATTCAAAATGTATCTGTATAGAATGTCCCATATAGGTGCATGCATTTTAAAGCTATTGTCCTCGGAAATCCACAAAGCTTTTTCCTGATGACACTAACGAACAATGACGTTGCGCTTCTAAAGATTCTCTTTTCACCAGATCGATTGCGATTTCGTTAGCCTTATCCTTTTTCCTCTGGCACGAAGCTAACAAAATCTATTCGATGCCTCGGGCCAACAGATTATAATATAATGTGATGTCGATCGCTCAATAGAGAAACGCGTCAGATAATCAACGACGCCGAAAGATTCCTTGACGTAAAGACGATCTCGAGAGTAATTTAAAGATAAGAAAACGATGAACAGAAGAGCCACGTGAAGTAAGCATTTTCGTACCGCGTTGTATCTACTCTTTTTGTTACTCATCACCACAAATCGAGACAGTTAACTTGAAAACATCTTTTCTGAAGGTACATTTCTCTCTCTCCCTCTCTCTCTCTCTCTCTCTCTTTCTCTCTCTCTCTCTCTCTCTCTCTCTCTCTCTCTCTCTCTCTCTCTCTCTCTCTCTCTCTCTCTCTCTCTCTCTCTCTCTCTCTCTCTCTCTCTCTCTCTCTTTCCCTCTCTGCGTCAGCTAGCTGGCTAAATTAACAGGACAAGCACTCACCTTTTCTCCTTTCGTTGCTGCTTCTTCTTCTTGAACGCTTTTTTCACTCTTAGAAGCAGAAAAGCGGCGCGATCGATGGTCAGGCCTGGTGTAGCCTTGTCGCCGCTCGACATTCTGCGCCCTAATCCTCCCAACACCTGCGAACATAATCGAGAATATAAAATTAACGTTCTAATACCACAAATTATCTGATTTGGATTTTTTTAAATAAATTAGTCTTCTTAAAACTATTTTTTTTCAAACTACAGATGATAGAATGTAGAAGAGAGAATTTAGATAAATGAAATAGTCCATTATGTAACAAAATAATGTCGACCTTTCGTTGGCCGTTAAACCCGTATTGCATTTTTTGTTATCCGTGCGTCAATGTATGGTTCCTTGAGTGTCTTGGAGTCTCACAAATTGACAGGCCAACCAAGATTAGGTTCACGGAAGCGGTCAATTCTGCGAGAGTTACCATGCGTATCGCGTATGCGAGTGCTGAAATGATCAAACTTGCTGACAAAAACGTGGTGAAATGGTTTTCACCACGATTTTCGCCATCTATTAAAGAACAAGAAATGTGCAATAATGTTAAAGTGCTGAAACGGCGACTTTACCCATAAAAAAGTGACACGAAAGGGACTACTTTCGACGCACATGTAACAAAAAATCTGTTTTTTTTTTGCGAAATAAGAGAGAGCGTAGCCCAATTTGGTGATGTATGATGATTTATCGTTAGATGCAACATCAATATACGTGCGTTATATATGCGTTATATCGCCTATGAGCGTCGTTTATGAGTAAATTTGTGGATCGATTATTAGTCCTGCATCTCGATCAGTGAGCATTTCCCGGTAACAGTTATTTGGTACAGTTACGGGCTACCGGCTTCTGCTACTATTACTTCAGTAATCCATCTATTTGCTCGCGTTAATACGCTCCGTCGCACATGCCTAATTCAATTAGAGAATGACGTGCCGTATTCTTCAAATTTCATCTAAATCAGCTTAAGCTAAATTACAATTGCGATTTATGCGTAAAGATAAGCGCAACGTTAATAATTTGAATTGAGGCAAGATGTTACAGTATGTTACAGTAAATTGAGTGTCCTCTTGTCAAGATGTTCGATTACCAGTAGTAAGGTTGTTTGTCAAATATTTTAAAATAATACAAATTGCTAAAAGTCTTTAATTTTGCGCAAACTAATGCGAGCACCGTGTACGATTTGCTCGCCTAAATGAATCTTAATGAGTGAAAGAGCGTCGCACACAGCTTATTACCGCGACTAACATAATTTACACATCCTTAGTATTAAGCTAAATAAATTTTTCGCAATAGGGTTGAAGCCATTATAAGCTCGTTCTTGCGTTAAAAGGATTAAATTCCATTCCGTTGCTATTTATCGATCTTTCGTCGGAGAGATCAAAGTGGATTGGTTAGGTAACACGTAACAAGCTCCGACGCTCAAAGCGAAAGCTGCCTTTATATTAAAATATATAACCGGACTAAAATTAGCCAGAATTTGCATTTAGTTGGAAATTATAAAACGCGGGCAGCACGCTATTGATTGACTATAAAATTGATATGAAACGTCACTATTTTGCCTCATATGTGACATTACCGTTGCTATCGACAAGTTTGTAGACCACGCAACAACGATGCAGTTAATTAAAACGAATAATTTAATTTGTCAGATCTAGAAAAATAATTTTTACGTACCGTCGAAAATGCGCTATAAGAAATAAAAATCGGATTATTCTGACCAATGAGAAATACTATTTGTGCTGATTGCTGACACTTGAGAAGAAGCACTCCCCTTTCATCTTTTTACTGTGACACACTAACAAAAGCACATAGATATTTTCTTTGAAAATATGTTGGTCAGAAGTACTTTGACCATCTCCACTTTAAATCTTATTTGCCGTTCGAAGAATTTCTAATATTAGCTTTCGTATCTCGGTGTTGCACGAGATTTTCTCGACATATCGACATAACGTTTCGCGCGACGATTAATTCAGCATGCATCTTATTGCTCACAATTGCTGTAAATTGCGCTTTAAGAACTTGTTTAATGCACCAACATTTGCATGTGATTTTAGATTGGCAAGTTTTGAGTGGGTCGAAATTGGTTTATATATCTGATAGTATTGACAAGAATGACAAGAAGGTATAGCGCGCAGACAATGATTGATGCTGCGACTTCTAACCCTATAGCTTTTTGGAGGAATCGAGGTCAGGATACTACGTTCCTCCGTGTG
Organism: Monomorium pharaonis; assembly: GCF_013373865.1. Taxonomy (NCBI): domain Eukaryota; kingdom Metazoa; phylum Arthropoda; class Insecta; order Hymenoptera; family Formicidae; genus Monomorium; species Monomorium pharaonis. The sequence continues at coordinate 1,397,698 of NC_050475.1, forward strand.
CCTCCGGTATTTTAGCGGCATAGTTTATTATTATTTGCGTTTCATATATCGATTTCACGATTATGTCACGTAAAGGGTAAAATATTGTAGGACGTCGATAGATTGTAATTTCGGTTATCGCGGTGTGGCTATTTAAATACAGATTGCAAGCCGAAGCGGGATTTTCTGCAAATTATTTTTATTGTATTAAACTTTTATTGTTAACCTCAACACAATGAATACTCGTTTAAACGGTTTTTAAAGTATACTTTTTGTATATTACGTTACTGTGTATTTAACGAGCGAAAAGTGTTCCGCGAACTACAGTCGCTATTTATAGACACGATGAGTTGAACGAGCTTTTTTTTAGTCTAACAATGCGTCAATCCTTTACTTGCTGATGACTCATTACGGCATTGTGACTCTAGTGTAGTATAATTCAATTAAAAGAAAGGATCAGAAGAACGTGCGTCACATAAAATTTTGCTATTTAAAATAGTCTATACACCATCGCACGACTTTGCGATCCGTTTGTTCTAAATGGAGAAAACTTTTGTTCGTTTATTCTCCAACCAGAATCTTTTGAGCTTTATCGATCACCGAGAATTATGCACGCCTTTGAATACTTCTTATTGTTCACATCGACTATCGGCGTTCGCAGTAGACGAAAGTGTAATAAAACAGACTGTAGGAACAGAAATTTATTAGAGGTGAAATGTGCTTTCTCTTGCAATCCATTTTCCTAACGTTAACTACAAAATAAATCTTATTAGTAATCACGTCGAAAAGTTTCTATTGTTCGGTCTTATAATTTCGTCAGAAGTACAACACAGATAAGAAGAATTGTTGAAACTAAAGAAAAGTTTGGCAATAAATGGAAGTCTCATTGTCAGTTTGATACAATTACGTGCGACTGTCATTTAGTTAAGTTTCATTGAATATTTTCTCCTACTTAGATATCATTAATTACGTTCTATCTCCTTGTGTATTATATTTCTTGACAGACTAATAAAACGCAATAAATTTGTGTATAAATCTCATCGATTAAATTCATATTACGTAGCGTACAGCGTGAAAAAATTATAATTATCCTAAGAGAACCGAAGAATCTTTTACTTATAATTAGTATTTAAAAAAATTACTTTTACAATATCGTGCTTTGTTGGTACAGAATATCATTAATGTCGGGCGTAAATAGGATATCGCGACATTTCGAAACGAAGCCAATCAGCATTCAATCTCAGCAACAATTGATTGCGAAAAACTCGCAACTTCCAGCTCGCCTGACTTTACGACGTCACTCAATTTTCAGCTGACAAGTCTCGCTTGGCGAAACTCGAAAAGTAGGAAATATCGTGTGGTGTCGGATTTACGAGGGCGAACAATTATTTGCGCCGAAAATATATCCCTGTTTGTTCGCCTCTATTGTTGATGTCAGCGTGATCGAGCAGCCTCGGAAAATGTAGTACCACTTACTTTCAATCGATATTTTTGTAATTCAACAACGATGCAAGAGAGGATAAAGAAGAAAACATAGCATTACGAAACATAATAAGACGATGTGTCCTTAGATAAATGAATCTTAAATAAAATGGAAACTTATCAAACTCAGAACATGCTGATTACAAACGCTGAATTAAGGAATTATCTTCAATCCAATGATTGTTAGGCATAGCCACTGGTAACGCCTAAGAATATAGGCCATCTCTTCATTTCTATGTATTATTAGATCGATATAAAAAGAGGAAAGGGATAAAAATAGAGAGAGAAAGAAAGGAAGAAAGAAGAGGATGAGACGAGAGGCAGAATACTAAACTGTTTTAAACCACACCTCATTGCCATGAAGAAACTTTCTCGCAATTTGCTACAGTTTCACTGAAGTTTCAATCACGACGGGCGTAATTTCACCGTGGTTTTGAATGCCTCTTAATGACGAACACGATGTTTATTGACGCGACATTTGCGCGTACTCGCATTAAATTCAAGACAGAAACAGCATTGCGAATTTGAGAAAAGATTTTATAAAAGTAAGCACACGCGTATATTTCACGAAAGTCGTTACATTATTATTTATTCCATTCGCAATTAACGTAATTCATTTGCTTTATTATCTGACCGAATGAATTAATTTACCTTTTTGCATATTGACATTTATGAACGCATTGTTATTATATTTAATATAATAATATCAAAAAATGCATAATTTTTTATCACTTTTATTTTTAAATGATGCATATCGCGCACATTGCGGTACTCTGTCTTCATGTCACTCACGAGAATGCGTTTCTTTCGCATACATCATAAAATCTCATGACTATAAGAAAATGTAGTTTTACCAAAAAGTTGCATTCAAAATTAGATGTATATGTACAATATATTTATATTTGTTCTAGCAGCGCACGGCTTTTTTCGTGGAGAAAACTTCGCATTCCTCTTTTCTCCTCCTTTTCATCTCCCGTAAAGCCCAGCAACGTGAAAGATTTCGCGTTTCTACACTGTTTTATGAGCATGTTAAAAGCAGCAAGAAAAATGTTACGAAATGCGTCTACTCGTCCATTCGTTTGTTGGTACGTTCGTCGGTCGTGAAAACTCTTGCGCCGAGTTAACGGGTTCTCGGTATGAAAATTCTGTACTTTCTGGAAGGCGGAAGGAACCGTTGGAATGCGCGTAGGGTTCCGGATAATGACGCAGATACGTGGCACAATTTCATGAAAATGCATACCATACGCAGCACAAATACCACGCGTGCAATGCAATCGTGTGCGGTCAAGAGTGCGATCGGGGATTGTATCCCACAGTGATGCAGTCAGACTGCAATCGAAATGGGGCAAGAATGTTGAAGCCGTTCGATAATTTCAGCGATGCGACTGACAAATATTTTAATTAATTCTGTCCGCAAATATAAATGACACTTCAAGTAGGAAACATCATAATTTGAATCTCAAAAGAAATCACTTGAATTACATAAACTGCAAATATAATATAGAAGCTGTATTATTGAGATTATTTTTATTGATTCTATATTGTTTAATAATTTATTTTATATGTTGTGTCAGTTTTAAATACACAATCTTAAATTATAAACTCTCATATGAAATCATATCATTACCTTACATGAATGTCGAGATATGAAAATTTCAAGGAAAAAAATTTATTCTTGGCAATTTTTAATGCGATACTTCTGACAGATTTTTTCAGAACATATGCTCCATCCAGGATGACGATCTTTTCCTCGTCTAGAAAGGAAAGGAAAAGCTGCTTATTGTAAAAATAAGTAAAGTCGGTTTTGTCAATTTAATTGCGGTTGTGTAAGAAATCCGACATTTAAGATATTATCGATAACACGCGAGACAACATCGGAGAACTTTTGTCAACATTCGTCAGGATGACGTCTACACAGTTTGGTTGGTTAGTCAGAAGGTATGGATGAAGGGTGAGTGACTGATGCAAACAGAGCCTGATTTACAGGGATTTGCTTGACTTTTGCGTTGATGAAAAATCTCCATGGATTCTCGTCGCGGTCATTTAATACGTAAACAGCTATATAATGAAGCAACGCAATGGATTTTCAAGAATCGTTATTGGGCTCACGTTGGCGATTGTGTAAAATATTATCAGACTTATCATGATAAACGTTCGAGAAAATTTTTGTTTAACTCTTAACTATGGACACACACGCATTACACAGTGATGGATGTGGAATTCTTGAAACCCCTACATTTAGAATATTTAGATATTGAAAAAAATAGAAATAAAAATTGTATTCCGCATGTGATTGTATCTGTTGTGTTTTTAAACATTAATCGTTAGTTTTGCTTTTCTAGAAAAAGAACACAACTGAATTACACAAAGCGAGTGGCAGATGTCCCAGAAACTCCTCTTTTCTCTACATTTAGTTGAAAGTTAACGTAATGAGATTTTTATAATTTTAGTAACATTTGTTTGAAACTAGATATAATTCTGTGTAATGCAGTCGTTGAGATTTGTCACATGTCTGAAAACTTTTAGAGTTGTAAAGTGTATGTACTGGTGAAGTACCTAACGATGCATTTGCTTAGCTCGTCGAACATTGCAGATCGCGAAACTATTCAGGGCAACTGTTTCAACGGCCACTGCGAGGAGTTTGGGTAGAAATTAATGGAATCCTTGGCAGGATGTAACATGGCACACAGACATTCTACGTGTTATATATCGGTGACATGTTTGTAAGATAGAAAAGCATTCCTTCGAACGGTGGTCTTTGATTACTGGCGCACGCGATGAAAAAATCAAATACGTCTCGTCAAGTTCATATGGGATGCTTTTTTATATATATTCTTTTTAAAAAATATATAACAAGTAATTTTTCTACGTTCAAAAGAATTATTGTTTTACATTTAAAAGAGTAACCTGTTGCTCTTTTAATTAATAATACATTATTTTAATAATACTTATTCGAAATAGCCGTACATTTTTTAATAATAATATTAATAGTTTTCCTCTTTTATTATACGTTACATTTTGATTAAATATATTAATATTTTGTATCAATTAATAAATGTTGAGTATATACCATCATTACGTAACTGTTTCGAAGGAAAAACATATAACGTTTGTCGTATTGTTCATTATTGTGACAAATCCGATTAAGCCCACGTAACAGATAACAATATGAACGATTCAATGGGATTTTATTGATTCAGTTACCAGACCAGTCATTACACGCGTAAGGTATTAAATTTGCATTTTGACACTCACTGGTTAAATCATTTTGCCAACCCGCTTTCTAAAACTGTCTCTGATATGAGTTACTTGTAATATGCTTATCTCATTTTTTTTATTTTAGCCAGTCCAACTTTACATGTACGCTTAAACTTACTTTTAACTCTCTTTATTTCGTAACGTTATTTGCAAATAACGTTTCTCATTTATCCTACGTACCGCTCTTGCTGTTGTAAACCGTGTGGCCAAAGATGCAGTCTATGTTATCAGTAGCTTTTTTTTTAAGTTTAAAAATATGTACCGTGAAAATTAAAAAAATGTTTTATTTCGTTGATTTCAAAATTCTCTATTTTGAATGTTTAAAGATTTTATAACTTTTGCAAGAATATGTAATATAAGTCCTTTATTATTATTTATAATTTATTTTGAATCGACATCGGAAAAATTTATGATCAATTTATTAACGTGCCAATCGACAAATATATCATTTATCCGTAAAACAGATTGTATTAAAATGATTGATGACATTATAAAATTGATTATTCTAACATGTTGAAATGTCACGATAATAAATAAATTTATATATAGTTATGGAAAAATCAACACTCAAGAAAAGAAATGTTTAACTTTAAGATATAAAACTGTTATACTTTCTTTGTTTTTTAAATACTTAAGAATGTTTTAGTTTTTAAATAGTTGGTAAAGTTTAAAACACTAAAACGTTTAAAACTATTGAAGATTTCAAATTTAAACGTAGTATTTAAAAAATCACTGTTTAAAAACGGTTTTTGAAACATTTTTAAATATTTAAAACACGAAGACAGAAACAAAACATTTTAATCTAAAATTAAACAGTTACTTTTTGAGTTTAGAAATAGAAATGGAGTAATGACACTATTAAAATTCGCTTAAGATTGATAATTGTTGAATATATCGAGAAATAAATGTGATTAAACTCCACGTAAGGACAGCAATGAATATCAATAATAGAAAAGAAACTAAAAGGAAGGCTCGCCAGAATCTAACAAAAGTAACGAATAAAGCTGCGATAACAAATCCAAAACTTTGTGAGAAACAAAGAGAGAAGCTGGAAAGCTTAAAAGCCCTCGACATAATCTTGATTCGCGCTTGCTACCAACAAAGTTTGAAAGATCTCAGCCCCTTTTTTAGCTAAAGACAAATGACCAGTATGCGTGAAATCATTCTTGAATTATTCATACAATTTCTACTGATGTTTTAAGAGTGGAATAAACAAAACAGGAAAAAATATCAAAACAACCCGAAACTAAGGAAACCGTGAAATTAGGGAAACTCTATACTACTACTGTATACAAGACAATTTTAAAAAATCTTGTTAAGCAATTTTTTTAAACTTAATTTGTTGACAAATACAAAAACGGATATTAATTAGATTTTGATGGACAAATTTAATTACCTTTTAAATTAACATTAACACAATTAAAAAATACACTTTTGCTTATTCAGTTCCGATAAAAGCAAGTTAAAGTATTGATGCAATTTTTGTTAATGACATTTGTCGAATGTATGCTGTCTCATTTTTATTCTATAGAAATTGCGAATAATGCGGAAATTCCCATGAGCTGTAGCACGATAAAACGATAATGCAGTGGAAGTAGACTTTCCTGTCAGTGAATATTGAACTAAACGCGATTTATATCACCGCGAAGATCACCGAACAAGTCAAGATGAAGAAGATAGAAGCATTGGACGACGCCACTCATTATGCATTATTCTCAAGAAATAATCGCATTATTTTAATCTATTTTACGTTTATCCGATAGAATTATTTTTTCTTCCATACAAAATAATTGAGTTGTCTAATCAGCATTATACGTCTTGTTAATACGTAGCACATCATTATTATCAATTTGCTAATAATTTGATCAAAGTATCGTCTTGTTACATCGTTTTACACAATCGTCCTTATTACGATTATCCGCAACCAAGTCACAAAGCGCGATAAATGCTTACATGGTATGTCTTATATGTTATTGATCTATGCTATAATTGTAGGTACAATGCCTATAGCGATGCTCACATGAATGTCATAACTGTCTGATTATACACTTTGCAATGAAATATGTTACGAGTATGTATGTCCAGGTTGTACGAAGCTCTCGACAATTCTTTTATTGTAATAATTACATAATAATCGCTCAGTTCTCGTATTTTCTCTGAAATTTCACGTAACTCTCATATGACAATTATTCGTTTAAAAAAGTATCAATTATTATAAGATTCAACCGAGTTTTTTGTATAATCTTGTATGAAAGAAAGATACATTATAACACATTGTTCGATATATTAAAATCATATCACGATATAATATTGAAGCGACGTATGTAAATCCAAATTAAATATATGAGAGATCAAATAAAAATTCTCGCTGAAGGTAACGAGAAAAAGAGGATCCTGCGCGCATGGACCTACCCAAAAGTTCGATCAGCAAGCTTTCTCCTCAGGAGTTCTGATGATGTAATAGATAATAATCCGATATTTCCTCTCGAATGCTCGACAATAACTTACGAATGGTTTTCGTCTAAGCAATGTATACACCACAACTTTCCAATAACTTTAGATTACCGTTCTGATATAACTTTAAATTATTGCTCCAATAAAGTAACATCGTGCAGCATTCTTTTTCTCCGTGATTGTTATTCGATGGACGATAATCGAATTTTCGCGCGTCTCTAGAAATAGACGATCCCGTTCAGATTTTCGTGCGGAGATTGCACATTATGGTGATCTGCATCGGAAGAAGAACGAGAACAACTTTCTTCCTTAGCGACCGAATAATGGCAAAGGCTTTTATTTTCCCATCCGCGTTTCCTCCTGCGGTTGGCGCCTTCACCTTCTTCACCCTGCATCGCGATCACTCGCATCCTCATTGAACTTTCACAGCACATTCTCTGTTACGTATAAAAATAAATGTCCTCTCGGGCCACTTGAATAATCCAGAAATTGCCACTCCCTAACACACACTGTATATCCACCTTCCTTTCGTATCACCGCGAAAAAGGAATTGCCTCCGTTCCCAGCTGAATTTTTATGGACTTTTAATAATATATACGGAACCAAGGATCTCTGCTTTGTTACGTAAATGACGAGAAGTTCTTTATCCTTCTCCTTCAACGATCACATTACATCTTTTTATCTATCTATTTTCTCCCCTTTTCTTTTCGAGATAAGACGTTTTCATCAGAGAAAGATGTGTTTTTTTTTTATCGTAAAAAAACTGTTAATCACTCGAGCAAGAAAACAAGCTTGTATTTCATCATCTTTATCTCCATTTACACACTTCCGAGAAGAAGAGTATCTTTATCCCATTAAATTTTTTAAAATATAATAAGAATAAATATCCTTGTTAAATTATCGCACTTAATTCCGCGGCTAAATAACTAAAGTAATTTTCTTTCGTTCCTATATAAAATTTCTATCGTAAAGAAATTTGCTACATAAAATAATAAACGATTCTTTTTATAATTCGAAGAAGATGAGATGATCCTGCCCGTTTATATTTATCCCTCCCACAACTCTCGCATGCGAGTGCGCGTTTTCTTCGTCCCTTCTCCCCTTCAATCCTATTCTATTCCCGACGATGTGATTCGTGTGCGATCGTCGCGGATCATTGACATTTCCCCGCAAAAAGGTTTTCACATACAGACCATCAGTGTCAACCGCGTAAGCACCGTAAGCCGTCACGCATTTCCGCAGCGTGTGACAGCCCTCGCCGGAAGTTCTCCAGCCCGATGAGAGATGGTCACGTATGGACAAGTGTCACGAGGGTTTTTACGCGAGTTATCGAACTTTTCTCTTTCGATCAAGTGCAAGAGATGAACCGCGGGGTAGCGGGCACCGACGCGATACACCCGTCGCGACGTCCGACCACCAACTGTCGGCTGCGCCTCGACGGGACGTCGACGCGACGCCCGAAGACGTCCGAGGACGACCGACGACGCCTCCGCGTCGACGACGTATAGTGTATAGTTGCTACCGTTGGAAGTTGACTGCAATTTCCTGCGGGCACCACCACACACGGAAGAATTACATCTGTCGAGCTGCAACTCCGTTACTCCCGATATAAAGGGAGAGCATCGTCGTTTCTCATCATTTACATCAAAGATCGCGAGAACATCCCTGAAAGATCATCGTGAGAACCGTTCGCGCCAAGTCACCCTTGGCTGCCGATGCTTTAGTATCGAAGTCGCTGCGTTTCAATGTCGTTTTTAATGAAGGGAGATGAAAACTCGATAATTTAATCTTGTCCTTTCGAAAAATTCGTAAATTAAATAAATGAAATCTTTTAATTTAAATGAACGTTATAATGTAATATGTAACGAGTAATACGTGTGGACGTGATATTTAATATGCTCATTTGCGCTCATGCTGTACTTTGAGAGAATTATGTTTTAGAGTTAATGAGAAAACTTTGTAGAGAGTTTTACTCTACCTCTACTTTATCCAAGTAGTCGTAGCCGTCATTGTGCAGACGTATGCATGCCTCTCAGTAGAAACAATCAATGATGAGTCAGACTGTCAAATTAAACCACTATTAAGAATGATTTTAATCAAATTCCGATTAATTTAATCTAAAATTATTACTTAAATAATATTTATTAAATAATATTTTAACTATATTATTTTGTTAACACGAATAGCATCCTTAATGAGAAAAGTTAACAAATTATGTACCTGAAAATTTTATTTTGTGCAATTTCTTCAGTTAAATTAATTATCAATTAAGTTATTCAGATCTTGATCGTATTTATTCTGAATTTAATTTAATTTTTTTGTGTGTTGATGAAAATGCATTCAATCTCTTTGATTTAATTATTTTATTATATACTTGCGCGCGTGCGTATTTACTTTGTTTGTTAGAAAAAAATTATTTTAATATCTTCATTGTTTACGTAATAACACGAAATATCTTGAGAACAAGTTGTATAATATGAGGCAATATATAATTAAAGTAAGTATAATATATAATTAAAATAACAAAGTATTTAATTTTTAAATTATATCTTTTCTGATTTAATCATTTAATAATAATATTTCTTTAATTGTCTATAACAAATTATATGTAAAGGTAAATTTTTCAAAATGTATATGGCCTTCAAAATATTTTGACTGCAAAATTGCATTTATATTATAAATTACTTTTATTACTTTCTTAGAGGTTTTATTAAATTTATATAATCATTAAATTTTTTATTACTTAATTGACGTAACTAATTTTTTTTATTTTAACATTAGTTTTCTAATATATGTTTGGAACAGTATCCATAGATTTTTATTTTTTAAAGACGAGAAATAATAAAGTGTATTTTTATTACTCCTCACTCAATAATTTATTGTTAACGTTCTTTCGGCTTAATTGCATGAAAGAGAAAAATATTAATTGTAAATTATATTGCATGAAATCTATCTCTATTTACTATAATTGAATTTGGTGTTATATGTGTATTACAAACATTAATATTCGTTAAATTCATACTACTATGTAAAAAGTAGATTTATAGATTAACGCGAGAGAAGCTCGCATTTGTGCTGAAATTAATGTGGAGGACATGTCGTGAATAAAGTCTAAGTTATTAATATAAGTACTAAGATTATATGTTTACATTGGATTATTTCTCTCTCGTGGAGAGAGATCACAAAATACTAAATTATTAAATTTATCTTAATGGAAGAAAATAAACATCTGTAATTTGTGAGACAAATTATGTAATGAAGAAAATCTAGTGATCATGCCATGAATAATGTATTATTTATAATTTATATTACACTATATTTAAAATACTTATCTGTGAACTTTGGCGCTATTGTAGCATATATAATATTTATGCAATTCTAGAACAAACTTCGTTAAATACTAGAATTAATATTATATATATAATTTTATATGTTATTACTATTTTGTCTTATTTTTCGCTTATATTTAATATCAAATTTGAATATAAACTATCTGAATAAAATATGTTTTTTTTTTCTCTTTTTTTCTCTCTTTTTTTAAATCTATTCTGGAAAGTTAAAAGGATTGAATATATTTTTTCTTTCTACTTGTTTTCTTTTTTTTATTATAATGCTTTTAAGATTTAAAATCGTCAACTTGATCTCCTGAATGATAATTCTCTTTTTTTAGCCGTATACCTGTGTTGTATTTCCTACTAGTCTTTTTTTTCTTTTTAAGTAGATGCTGTTGTCATCTATTGTATGTTTGCCATCTCCATTGAAATCCCCATCCTACGTGATTTTAGATTTTCATTATTTGGACGCAGAATTGGATTTTACAGGACTATGTGACATTTAACATAAAATAAATAAAGTTTAAAATTACATGACTATATTTAGCTTATAATGAACGACTTTTAAACAATGTATAATATACATATAAGTAATTGATTTAATGTAGGTATTTTGTTTGTAATTTCGTGACATATAATTCGAGAAACAATTGAATCAAATATGAATTAAATATATAAACGCATTAAAATTAAAAAATATACACATATTATACAATATTTGTATTTTTCATAAATAAATAAATTATTTATTTATTTATTTTATAAAAATTCAAAATTGTAAATACAATAATTGTTTCAGATTTACATCCGAAAACTTGTAAAAATTTTTTATAAAAAAAGAGTGTAAAAATATAAATTTGCTATATGTATGCATATTGAATATATTTTGAAGTAGATTGTCAGCGTATGTATTTACATATATATAAATATCTATACATATCTAAAAATCTATAATTCATATTACATATACGAGCTTCTCTCCATTTTACTTTGGAACGCACCTACTGTTGGACATAACTTTAACCAATCACGATGTAGTAGGAACGAATCGACAACATGAAGCAACCAATCAAGTTTGCCGTCTTGTTCTTTCTAACCTATGTGACATTCTTGCCTAAATATGTACTTGACAGTCGGCCTAACTATTTCCAATATTCATGAGCTGCTAAAAAAAAGTTAATAGCTGAATATGAAATGGGATTAAATTTTAGAAATTTGATAAAGAATTAGATGAAAACTAGGCTAATTACATATATGTGTATGAGAGAGATGTTTTCAGAATGGTACTGAGAGCGAGAACGGCAAACGCGTCTCTTCGAGGTCTACGAGAATGACTAAGCATATTTATCGGGAAAACGCAAAAGACAGAGGGATTCAGGCGTTTTCGAGGCTGTTTCGTTCTCGAGCGTAAAAAACTGCCGAGCCGAAAACGGTTATGGATGGAAAAAGATCTATTAAAATGGTATGTAGCACTTCCTGTCTTGCAGTATCTAATGTGTCCTCTGTCTCCCTCCTGATATCTTGCAAGTATGAGCATTCACGAGGAGCCAAATTGACAAATCACATACAATTTTTCCATTATTCGACTTAAATATATATTCAGTACTTTTATTATCTGTAAATCAAACGCATGGTTCTATATATGATATCTTGTCCAAGAATGTTGAGTTCAGATTTAATTGTATTCTGTATCGATTGATATAGGATCCGCTATCACCTGGTCCTTGTCTAGACATTAGTGATGATGAACTTGTTACAATATCGGTGAGAGACTTAAATAGGCAGTTGAAATTACGTGGGCTGTCCAGAGAGGAGATTGTACGTATGAAACAGCGAAGACGTACACTGAAGAATAGAGGTTACGCAGCTAGCTGCCGTATAAAGCGCATTGAGCAAAAGGACGAATTGGAATCTGAAAAGACTCAAGAGTATCGCGACATGGAAGCCATGCAGGAAGACAACAATCGTATGAAGGAAGAGATAGAAGCCTGGCATTCTAAGTATCACGCACTCAAAAAATTTGCTCAAGAAAAGAAAATTATCATTCCACCAGAATTGGAAAACATGTAAAAAAAATAATTAAATATACTGTTTAACAAAATACACACATACACAGTAGATTTAATAGAATGATTGGTGAATGTTTCAATGCTGCAACTATTTACACAACTTTTGTTCTTTTTTTAGAATTATAAAAGACTATCTTGTACATATAGCTGCGAATTTAATTTATGCTGTAAGATTAATTTAAGTATTTTAATTTATACAAGTAAGTTACACAAATTATACAAAATATTTCTTTAAATAAAAAAGTATGACTTTATATGTAAGAAATCATATAAGAAATATTCTGTAAGAGTATCAAGTTATGGGACAAAGGATGGAAAATATGGAAATTCCACTGATTTTTTTATACATCTTTATTTTCAGTATACAATAAAAGTATCAATCTACTAACTACGTGAATATTTATTGAATTTCCTAACAGTCGGTACTTCTGTTTATCTGTAATATGTTTTGGAAAATTAAAATCTTCTGGAAAACACATTAATCGACACACCTCTTTAGGGGAAAAAAACCTGAGTTTTAAATCTAACAAAATCTGCATCTGCTTGCCCAAATCATTCTGGTGACTGCCAACTTCGTTATATTTCAATTTAACCATTTCGTTTGTAAATGGGCAATACACAGATCCTGTACCTTCCACGTAATTACCATATCCCTTGGTGAAGCAACAGGAACCGTTGCTCTCAAATGTTCGTATATCCAACACCCATGCTCTCTTTTGCAATAATTTGGAAGGTACCAAATATTTTGATTCTTCAACATTTTCCAAAATATTTTCCAATGTATAACACAATCTGCCAGATTTTTTATTAATTTTACCTTTCTTCTCTGCTAGCACCAAGTGCTTACTCTTTGGCAGTAACTCAAATAATTCAGGCAGCAAATTATTTTCCAGGGAGGACTGGTTGAAACAGAATTTCAAATTATTCCTTTTCGCCAGCAAGTAATATCTGTGTCTACTGTTTGGTATACCAAATTGACATGGACTTATTATTAATTCTCTGTAGGCATATCCACAACTTTCTATACAATCTACTAGCTTGTCTCTCATTTGAGATGTTTCGAAACCTTTAACATTTTCTAGCAAAATGTACTTTAAACTTTTTAATTCTGGTATCAAGCTCAAAATGTGTAACAAGGAACAAGTTCTGTTATCAAGAGCATCCTTCTTTAATCCTAATCTGGTAAAGGGCTGACATGGAGGGCTCATAAATATAACGTCCACATTCAATTTATTTAATTCCTGTGCACTAATAGACTGTATATTTCTATTCATAAGAACAGTTTCCGGAAAATTATGACAGTAAACATCGTTTGCAACAGGATTTATATCAACTGCTGCGACGACTCTCGCCGTAATTCCACTCTCTGAAATGATGATGACAATAAAAATTATCACAGGTTAATTTACTTTAACGCTAGAAATACAATTAAATAATAACATGGAATGGTGATAATTTTCGTTATTTGAATTATTAATTTGAATTTACCACGGAGCGCATAATGCATTCCTCCGATACCGCTGTACAGCTCCAACACCCTCATTGCTCCAAATTGCTCTGAAACTGTTTATGGACATGGAAAAAGACATGTGACAAACATTATTTGTGCGATGCGCTCTTTCCAGCTCCAACATGGCTGTATTGATACTTTTTTTATTTGTCATATGTGAAATTGTTCAAGCATGTTGATTGGTTGCGGAATAGGGAGGTTGTCGAGTTTCCAGAAATTCTCTATCTCGTAGTCAATTAAATCAATCGACGCTTGAAAAATTTTTAACCTAAATACTGCCTTGGTCCTGTGGCGAGCATAGACAACACATAACGTTTTAGCGAAGACTCGAATCCAACTTAACAGAGATTCAAACCTAGTTAGCGAAGACTCAAACCTAAGTAGGTTTGAATCTCTGCTAAATTGAATTCAAGTCTTCGCTAAAGCGTTTTGTCTGACCATCAAATAACGCTTTAGCGAAGGCTCGAACCCGACTTAGCAGAGATTCAAACCTACTTAGGTTTAAATCTCTTCTAAGTTTTGCTCGGTCTATGGTGGCGACTTGGCGAGTAGCATTTACCTCAATTTACCTAACCTTTAATATAATCTGCTCCAATCTTTGACGTAACTCATCAATCGTGACAGTCGTGATCTCCGTCTTAATGGAAATTGAATCAAGCTGAATGCTGTTTTGCGTCATATAAAATTAAACAGTTAATAAATGGCGAGCCAGAGTAACGTGACGTCGGGCAGAGAATAATGAAAGGGAATTTACCGTTCATCTAATGAAGCAGCAAGGACTCGTTTACGAATACTCGGAGCCTTAATCTGAAACTGAATGGCAATGTAAAATGTAAAGTCTATCACGCTCTCGATTTACGATACGGCACGGGCATGGATCCAACGAAACGGCATATGTCTACGATTGTCGTGTGAAAGAGAGTTTACTCGCGGTAGAGCTTGGATGGAACGCGAATGCAGGCACGTCCGTTTGAGATAGTTGAAGATGTTTCGCAGTCGGAGCTGGTTCGGTGGTGGACTTTGGAAGCCCAAGAACCCACATTCTCCAGAGCACCTAAAGTACGTATAGACGACCAGCGTGCCACTGTCAAATCACTGAGAGAATACATTTACAAGTGTATGTTTGTTTATGTTATAATCAGATACCTATACAATGTCTTGTCGAAGAATCAGACTGTGTCAGAGAACAACAGAGGTTTGCTGGTCGAAACACTGCGTTCGATAGCAGAGATTCTCATATGGGGTGATCAAAATGATAGTAGTGTATTTGAGTAAGTAGAGACAATAACAATACTTTCTTTTTTTTTCTATATCAATAAATGATGTTATTCTGGAGCCAAAACTAATACCTTGTCATATGAATAAGGAAATGTAACCAATAGAATATATTATATATTTACAGTTTTTTTCTGGAAAAGAACATGCTTTCATTTTTCCTACGTATTATGAAGCAGAAATGTGGAAGCTATGTATGTGTCCAATTGCTTCAAACATTAAACATTTTGTTTGAAAACATACGTAATGAGACATCTTTATGTGAGTTTTGTTGAATTATTTTTTTTATTAAGCAAATTTCAAATGATTAATTTGTTAAAATTATAAAATGTTTTTGTTTTTAGATTATCTGTTAAGTAACAATCATGTAAATAGTATAATAGTGCACAAATTTGACTTCAGCGATGAAGAAGTGATGGCATATTATATCAGTTTTCTGAAAACATTGAGTTTGAAATTAAACGCACATACTATCCATTTCTTCTATAATGAGGTAAACGAGGTACACGGTTAACGATATTTTGTGTTTGTCTTTTAATTATAACTTGTGTTTGTTGAGTAATAATTGCTAAGAAAATGTAAAATGCATCTACTCACTAATAATCCTGTCATTGACAAAATTACAATAAATTCTTTTTTATTACTAGCATACCAATGATTTTCCACTATACACAGAAGCGATCAAATTTTTCAATCATTCGGAAGGTATGGTGCGTATAGCCGTAAGAACTCTGACATTAAATGTATATCGCGTAGAGGATGCATCAATGCTAGCTTTTATAAGGGATCGTACAGCTGCGCCATATTTCAGTAATCTCGTGTGGTTTATCGGTGACCACATTATAGAATTAGACACTTGTGTTCGGAATGATGCCGAGTGAGTATTGATATATTAAAATGTCTTTATCTTTCGTTATTAATAAAATGTTCTTTTTTTCTAGTCATCAAAGTCAAAATAGGCTGTCAGATTTAGTTGCGGAACATTTAGATCATTTACATTATTTAAATGATATCTTATGTTTGAATATACCGGACTTGAATAAAGTTCTATCGGAACACTTGTTACATAAATTATTAATCCCATTGTACGTTTATTCTTTGATAAAATACAAAAATGCTTTGTGCCAAACTCAGGTAGGGATTAAATTTTTATCTCTTCCATTAATGAATAATTAATATATGAGCCAATTTTTTTTACATGAGTTTAATTTGTCTTGTTTAACGTTTTACATTTTACTTACGTTTAAAATATTGTTAAATGCTAATAGACTTTTTTATGGTAATACGTTTTTAGGATGAGAGAAAACATGTCAGCGTTGTGGTAGCACTTTTTCTACTTTCTCAAGTCTTTTTGATAGTATCGCACGAACCTCTTGTACATACATTAGCAACTGTAATGCTCATGTCCGATTTGGAGACGATTCAAATTGGAACAAATGAAGTTCTGGAAAAATTCGAAGATATAATATCAAATAAATCTGTTACTCTTTCATCGCCGAAAGAAACGTTGGAAAAATCTTCGAAAACTTTAAACAAAACGTGCTCAACATCTGACGACTCTTACAATCAAGAAAACAGTATAAGAGAAGAAGTTAGAAGTGCAATTGATGAAGTGCAAAAATTTAATCACCCAAGCACATCTTTTGACGATGCTTCAACCTCTGTAAATACTCCTGTTCTTACACCAGTAAGTACAAGTATAGCAAGTGAAGAGGATTTAGAAGAAATTAAACAATTGAATGTGACGGACGAGGAGAAAGAGCAACGCTTGGCATTGGAAAGCCCTTTGATGTCTCATCAAAGTCAAAATGATATAATCGATTCCTTAGCAAAGAAACCATTTTTAGAAACAATAACCAATTCCTTATTATGCACGGAAAATGATTATGCTGCATTATTCGCGCTTTGCCTATTATATGCCTTAGCTAATAATCAGGTAACCATTAGAAATTCTTACAGAGATTTGTCTTACTCCCAAATATTTTATATATAATAATTCCCTTTTATTATTTATCAGGGTATAAGTCGTAAAATTCTAGACATAATCTTGGCTCCATTCCATAATAATACGTCGACGAAGAATTCCTATAATGAATTACTCATGGATAGATTGATTCATATTATAACTTTGAGTTGTCAAACAAGTGAGTTATGTTAATATTTTCCACTATAATGCGAATTTAACATTTTTTTACATACAAAGTTTCAAGTTTTATAAAAATATCGATTCTTAGATTCCAAAGTGAGACTCATTACATTGGAGCTAACTATCAAATTATTAACACAACTGACGGTATCTGAAGGACAATGCATGTTACAAGAATCACATCTAGCAATCATTGAAGCAGCAAAAGAACAAAGCACATCTCTGCTGAAAAACTTTTATAAGGTACATGAATTATTGAATTAGGCTAAGATACACTTGCGTAAATCTCTCTGCTTTTATCTTACTTAAATGTATTTTGTTAAAAATATATTCATTTTATTTAGAGCGAAGATATTTTTTTGGACATGTTTGAGGATGAATATAGCGAAATACAAAAACGACCGTTAAATGTCGAGTGGTTAATGATGGATAGCAATATTTTATTGCCTCCTACGGGCACACCTATGACTGGAATTGAATTTAGCAAAAGGCTTCCATGTGGCGAGGTAGGTAGAAACTGTAGGAAACTATATTTAGATAAGCATATAAAGCTGAAAAAGTAATTTTACCTTATTGTAATTTATGATAATGGAATAAAATCATGAATAATTATGTAGGTGGAAAGGGCACGTCGTGCAATAAGAGTTTTCTTTTTGATTCGAGAACTCTCTTTGACCCTCAACATGGAAGTGGAGACTCAATTACCATTGACTAATCCGGCTAATTGCGTACAAGTTAACAACGTTCTTGATCTAAGTAAAAACTATTTATTTTATACACATAGTTAACTGCTCATAATATAACAAAATTAACAAAATATTACGATGTTTAACATTCAATATTTTTTTTATTTATTTAATTGTAATTATATGTAAAATTACATAAACGACACAAGATTTGTTATTTATAATTTTGTTTATAGATAACAGTGATTTGATTGCATGTACTGTTCAATGGAAAGACGGCCAGAAAATTCGCCGTTTTTTAGTCATTGACGTTGTGCAGTTGATACTTGTGGAGCCTGATATTAGTAAACTTGGATGGGGTGTTGCAAAGTTAGTTGGTTTTTTACAAGACATTGATGTGGCCGGTGACAAGGATGATTCAAGATGCTTATATTTGACGATTTACAAACCATTAAGCAGCAGCACAGGCAATCGTATACCATTGCTATCGGCTAAATTTATTTTTGATGATCATATTCGTTGCATGGCAGCTAAACAACGGTAGATTTCGTAAACTTCAAGATTATATTATTATTTCAATTAATTAAATCGATGAAATACTAATTTAGATTGACAAAGGGACGAATAAAAGCAAGACAAAAGAAGATGAATCAAATCGCAAGATTGCTGGATATTCCAACAAGTATGCCTCATTGTTCGACACCACCCAATTATGCCTTGCGTGGTTTACGACATGAACGTAAGTAAGCTAGAATTAATCAACGGAGGGTCTTTATAAACAGTCGATTAAATTCTTTCAGGTATAGTCGGACGTGGTCAAAGATTGCAAAGAGATCAACAAGCGAGGCCGATGTTTACGGTGAACAAAGTTCCTGGATTCGCAGCTCAAATGCGTAGGGAAAATGTTAGGCCGATAGCATCGTCAAGTTCCAAACGCGATGATGCCAGTTCGAACGAGAGAATCCATGAAAATGGTTTGCGATCTAGAGACGGTTCGCCAAAAATGCCAAGACCGCGAAGCGAGGAAATTCCTCTAGAGGACATGTGTATTCGGAAAGCTTCTCTTACGTCCAATGGGTTGAATACAACGCATGTATGCACAGAGAGAAGGGACAGCCAAGGTGCTTGTTCAAATAACAGCGAATCTTCGTCTGTGATTAGAAAACACTCTGAAGAAACATCTTTCACATCTCCACAAGGGCAAGAACCAAAGCCACGTAGAAAGGGTCAAGTGGAAACCGTATGATTAAAACAGTACAGTTAACTCAAACTAGTAATTTCAAACTAAACGTATCTTTTAAAAACTTCAGAGAATTAAAAAAGAACGAATTAAAATGTATATACATCATACTTTTGAGTTAACAAAAAGAGCTTGCTTAACTAATTTAATAAAAAAATTTTTAGTGTAATCATTTTATTTTATAACTAGTAAAACTATAATTTTTATATATTTTTGTCAAATATGTGGGTAATCAATTTTTTCAATGAAAGCTCTTATGACTAACGTAGAAAGAAATGAAATGGAAGTTATTAAATAATCTTTTTAAATCCATCGTTGTTATAATTTTTTTGTTAGGAATCATTAAGGTCGTTTTTATATATAGATACTTCATTTTATGTCTATTCGCACTACTCTCTTGATATTAACATCTTTAACGGAAAAAAATGACACGTCTCGTAATTATTTTGTATGTATATATTTGTTTTGCGAAGATATAATTTTCCTGTAATTTAAAAATAAAGAAAATTACATTCTTTAAATAACATTAATCATTTATATTTACATCTAAAATAAATTTTTGAAAAATTGATCT
This sequence comes from Monomorium pharaonis, assembly GCF_013373865.1. Classification (NCBI taxonomy): domain Eukaryota; kingdom Metazoa; phylum Arthropoda; class Insecta; order Hymenoptera; family Formicidae; genus Monomorium; species Monomorium pharaonis. The sequence continues at coordinate 1,417,703 of NC_050475.1, forward strand.
TTTGTGAATGATTGTAAAGCGTAAGATTTAAGAATTGAATATAAAATATACCCTAAATAAACTGTTATATCAGAAATCTTTATTTCATTAGAATATATCCCGTTTAGACATATCATAATCAATATTTATTTTTAAAGAATTATAAAAAAGTTTTGTTTTGGAATCATATATTACACAACGTGTATATATAAGATTAATTTGTAACGGGGGATTCGTATCTTTTCTTTCTTGCTAATATATCTTTAAATACATATTCGTATTTTATTTTGTCCATACATTTCTTAAGAACATATATTTTAGTATTATATCAATAATCAACAAATGTAAAATCGTGGCTTATTGCCAAAAACAAAATTTAATTCGATAAAATAAGCAACTGCTATTTTGACTTTATAATATTCCGATTTAGAAAGATGAAGAAGAGTAAAACATGTTTTGTTACTTCATAAATGTACTGTATATAATATTTATATTTTATTCAATCAAAAGAAATTAGCTCTGCTGTTCTAGGTTTTTTATCTTCTGTATCTTGCGGAGTTGCGTTGGTTGTAGTTGAGACTGGAGGAGCGGGTTGAAATGGTATTGCCTGCGCAGCAGGAATTTGAGTCATTCCTTGCATTACTGGTACACCAGACGTTTGGGAGCCGGGTAAAGTTTGACTTGTAGGAACAGGTCCACTGCTAGCTCCGGCAGGCACTTGAATAACACCTGAAGGTTGGGACGAAATAGCAGTATTGGAAACGTGCGCCGATAATCCTGGAGGTCCTTGAGTGCCAGGTGGCAATGTAGATGGTTGTTGTGATCCTATTTGCGGCGGCAGATTGACTACGGCACCGGTCGGTACGTGACCACCCACAGCTACGGGACCTGATGAAGGGCCCATATGCCCTTGAGGCATCGGAGGCAATCCGATTTGAGTTAGAGGGGGAGTCTGTTGCGACAATTGGGATGAGGCGCCTTGTTGAGGCGATATATGTCTACCTGCTGATACTTGTCCTGGTGGCACATGTATCGCAGGACCTTGTTGAGATCCTATCTGATGATTACTCGGTGGCTGAAGCTGCTGAATAGGTGGTGTCATTTGGGGCGGCATCTGAGAAAATAATTTAGAGAAAGTTTTATTTATATTCTTATCGATAAAAAAAAAAAAGATTGAATAAGAGCATTAAAAATTCGCAGATTCACCATTCCTGGGCCTGATATAGACACGCGACTTATATTCTCTTGTGCTTGAATGGATGGATCTGTTGATTGTTGTTCCGGATTAGGAAGTGATGGCATCATGTGCACCGGAAGAGTATTCATCGATGGCATGTTGTAGCCCTGCATAGGATATTGACTCATGGCTGGTTGTCCATACATATAAACTCCTTGATTTGTAGGTGACATAGGATTATAATTAGCTCCAGGAGTCGGATAGTGGACATGACGAACGGGTGATCCTTGAGAAGGTCCCATAAAATCGGAAACTGCTTGATAGTTTCCTACAAAGACAGAATAGAGATAAACACAAAATAAATATGACTTTAATAAAAATGAAACAAATAAAACTCCATAATATAGCTATAAATAGCAAAGTGAAAAATTACCCATTATATATTGTTGTTTCTGTTGCTCTTGACGCATTTGCATTTCTCTTTCTTGTTCTTGAATTTTTCGTAAAGCTAATTGGCGTTGATATTGCAAATATTCTTGCTTCTTCTTTCGCATGATCGCCAATTTTTGTGCCATTAGCAACTGCCGCTGTCTCTCAGCTTCTTCTGCTCTTCTGCGTAATTTTTCCTTGTGTTCTTCACGAAGTGCGTCCAAAGCAGCTCTAGCATCTTTCATCTGAGTTAATTTATCTTGTAAGCCTTCATAATACACTCTGCTATCATCTTGTTCTTGGATATATCTCAATAATCTATTTAAAAAAATAAACATTTCAATTTTTTGTGATGAAAAAAATGCAACATATTAACGGTTTGAACATACCTGGAATGCATAGCTGTTATATTCATAAATAAAGTTTGAACCGAACTATCGTTAGCAATCGATCTACCTCTGGAGGAATTACTTTTCATTCTGTTTACGAAAATTTCGACCTGAGATCTTAAACCGCTTACAAATTCTTCCATTTGAGTATCAATTTCACCATTTTCCTGTTTTACTAATATAAGTTTTTGGGGCATTGGACTGCTTATTATATTAGGTGCAGATGGACTAGTCACATCCACTCTTGATCCATGCTCTTCGTTTACATTTTGTCTTTGTTCCCAGTACTTGCGATTTAGATATTTAGCAAGTTCAGGTTCAATCTCATCGTCATCTTGTATCTGTGAAGGGCTTGGACCCTAACGAAAAAATATTAGTCTAAGATTTTATAACTAGGATAAAACTGGAACACTTTATAGTAAACATAAATAATAATTTAATAATTTATTATTTATAGATTGTTGATAAATAATTTATAAACAATTTTATGTAATAGGTGCAATAAAAGGTATAAAAAGTACAAACTTACAGGAGATGGTGGTGGAGAATATGTTGTTCTAGATATGGGAGTTGGATTGGATTTTATAACACTTGAAGCACGTTTCTTTTCTTTTTCTTTTTGTTCAGCTTCACTTTGACTTAAGGCTATTGCTAGATTTAATTCTTCCTCTTCTCGCAATTCTTCTTCTGTTTTTCGATTTGGAACCTATAAAAATATAAGCATAAAGATTGTATGTAGAAAAAATAAATTACTAATAACGTTATAATCTTTAGATAATTTAATCTTAGAAAGTTAATAAACAATTTGATAACAAGTTACTTAAAAAAAATAATTGATGTTTTATATAACATTAATGTTATCATTATCGCAATATATTTATTATACAATAAAATATAAAAGCATTTACTTGTTGTTGCTGAGCTAAAGGGCTTTTGAGATATTCCACTGGAAGGTCAGTATCTTTGGTTTGTGTTGAGGAAGGTCTAAAAAATTATAATGTTTAAAAACTATCGAAAAATAATATAATTTACAATAAATAAAATAAAAAAATTTCACCAACTTGTTAACTTGTTCGTAACATGCTTCACAAACTCGTACTTCTTTCTCAATTCCAAATTTTGGCAAAGTAGAGACCTTACTCGAACATTGAGCACAAAAGACTTGACCGCACGCTCTGCAGTGATGTTTCCGTTGAACCATGCCAAAAGTTACACGACACCGATGGCATACTTCACCATCTGCCCATGCAGGTGCTGTATCAGCTCTGAACATAGCATCGCTTTCTTTCAAAGCAGGAAATTGATAACCCTCAGCTTTCATTATATTTAATGTATCCTAAAAAAAAATAAATATTAAAATAATAAAATAAACAATGTATAAACACTGACAATTAAATTGTGGCAATAGCTCATCTTACTTGAACTGTCCTATATTTGGGACTATGACGAAATGCGTGAGCCCAAGCTTGTATTAGCTCTAAAGTTTTTAGTCTGACGTTTTCATGTGGAGAGGTTTTAACCAATTCTTTCAGTTGTTCCATATATTGTTTGGTAGCTATCTCATCATGAATCAATGTTCCACAATTTTTCACACAAGACTCTAGTAGCTGAGCAAACAATTAATAAATATAAAAATAACAAGTATAGTAAAATCTTAAAAAAAAATTACAATATATTATTTCTTACCAATAAGGCATACAGTGCTACATGCGGATTACTGTTTATCATCTTCTTTCTTATAGCAGCGAGTGCAGCTTTTGGTCTAAATGTATAAAATGTTTAGAAATACATAGCGATAATAATATATACGATATGAGTTTTCTAAATTAATGTAGGATATAATCGACAATGTATGGTTGTAGCATAATTATTTAAAGCGCGAAAGTACACTTTATATAAAGATTATGCTTACTGAACGTCGCTCTGGCGTATAAGATCACAAATCTGCAAAATTGTAGGCCAGTCTGGCTCTAACTGCAGATGACTCGTCGCCTTATCTACGAGAGATTAATAATGGCTTATAAAGCTCCGACATTTTGAACGAATTTCGAAGAAGCTTACCTAATAATTTATCAAAATTTGTTGAACTGCGAAACATCTTGTAACTTTGACAAAATTTGCCTTCCTGGAGTGTTCAACCACGTATACACATAGAATAATTCCTACTCGGCAACTGGTTTTGCGATAACTGCGGTGCTGCAGTACAACTTTGACAATCCTACTTCTTTCGCTCGCTCACTCACGTTTAGCCACTCTAGCCTCGTTTCTCTCCGATCGTGTTTACGAGATATGAGTCATGAAAAGTCGATTACTATTATCGACATGACTAATCGACTGTCAAAACTTATCGATTGTTACCATGTAATTTTTGAAATCTTAGGACGGGATTCATGTCTTAAGTCTAGCTTCGAGCCGACTTGAGACTTACTTAACCAATGAAATAACAGCATTGACGTCTCAAGATCGTGCTTAAGCTGGAACTTGAATAAGATTCGACTATGAATTCCGGCCTTACATTTTTATTAATCAAGAGCTTAAGTCTCTGAATAATGTAGTAAATATGTTTTTATATCTTTCCCCTACACGTGAAGATCTCACAACTCGAATTTTATTAACAGAAATTCAAACCCCATTTAGCAGAGACTCAAACTACACAGTTAGCGGGGACTCATATCTTACCTAGCAAAGCTTCAAACTCAAATTAGCAAAGACTTATGAAAAAATAATGCATTAAAAAGACCAAGTAATATAGCATTTTCGACCGGCCTGGGTCAATCTCTCCGGGAGCGATTAATAACGTCACAAGGCCAATCACAGCCATTCTTCGAAAGAATGGAATAATTGTGATTGGTCTGCGCTAAAGGAAAAGAACCTGAGACAGGTTAACCCGGCCAGCTCCGGTCGAAAACACCAATAATATCATGAATTCTTTATGATTAAATTTTTTATACTCTATTAAAATATGCCACTTGAAAAATTTAATAAACAGAAAAACTTTTAAACAAAAATAATATTATATCTTTAATAAAGTGCTGTCGATATTCTAGTTTCATTTGAAACTTGCAATGGTCAAGGAATACAAAATGTATAGACGTGACACATTTCTTTCTAACCGAAAGCAGCCATTTTCAATTATGAAATAGCGTCCTCGATGTCAAGTCTCAGCACGTACACAATTCCATGTATCTTATCTCTTTGGTAATCGCATTTTGGTTATTTAAATGATAAGAAAGCTTCGCGTGAAAATTTGAAAAGTGAAGAGCCGTAAAAAAGTGAAGTGAAAAATAGCGACAATTATATCATTTTCTTGTAAGAATTTTAGTGAAGAGAGAAAGAGAGAGAGAGAGAGAGAGGGGGGGAAAAAAAGATTGTTACAAAGTGTATTCTTGAAATTGCACGTAAAACATGCAGCAGGAATTTTATACTTCTTGTATCAAAATAAATGGGATACCTCTTCTTCCGCCACTGGTAAATATTTCTTAACCAATGCTGCTTTGTTACCTCTGTTGTAGAGAATAGCTTTATATCAACATCACACTTTTCAGATGACCAACACAATCAAAGAAGAAATGAGACATTACAGATCTCTGGCAATCAAAGTGGAGGAGAACTTGAGAGACAGACGGCTCTTGAGACACATTATTTGGAATAAATGCGTGCAGGCTGATGTAACAGGACCAGTAGATAAATTAAGGAGTATTAGATACAGTTCGGACAGCGATGTGTCCAGCCGTGACGTTGCGAGTGATACCAACAACAGTGACTCATATTCCAGAATGACTATGGTCGAACCGACGTCACGAGTTGCTGGAGAACCCATGGACAACCACGACATTCAGTCCTTCATATCAGATGTACACACAACAGATTCACAACTCGAAGTTTGTGTAACAAACGAATTTACTGTTAACGATTCAAAACCTATAGCTGCTGCAACTGATCAGGATAAATATATCGATGCGATAGAGGCTGTATCGACGCCAAACGAAAATGTAACATTGCCGGAGAATTGGAAGCCCGAGATACCCAAAACACTGGATATAGTTCCAATATCATTAAGTAACGACGAGGAGGATATCTCTTCTTCTATAGGCATTTCCAAAGAAACCAAAAATCCACCAAAGCTGTCGCGTCAAGGTTCTTACGTGCTGGAAACGCCGAGTCCTGTGCTGCTCGCTCATATGCATGCAGAATTGACTGACGAAAATTATACTCCCACGCCTACCACTGATTACAAATCGCAACGAAAACAATGGAGCATTGCGCAGTCTAAAGTAGAGTGGGAAAATAAACGATTTATCGCGGAAGACACTGAAGCTCTAAGTAAATTGAGAAGCACAGAGAAAAGGTCAACTTTCGAGGATGGAGAACCTGAGGTTTCGACAGAGCCATATCAAGAAAATAAACCTATTAGTGGCACTAACACGATAGTCGAAGAAGCTGGATATAGATTAGATGCCACGCCAACTAAACATAATCGTAGACCTAGTACAGATTTTAAGAAGCACAATCCCATAGAGAAGTTAGAGAAAGATACCGGTGTATTAAATTTATTGAATAGAGAGTACACTGAAGACGCGAATAGTCCTAAAAGTCAGTTGTCTCGCATAAACGAGAAACATCACGGTAAAGAGGAGGATCCAGCGAGGAGAACAGAATCTCGCAAATCAAATGGTAAAACGAAGTCTTCCACCCCTGACAAGCTCTTGATGATTTACAAAGAGATCGAGGAGATGCACAAGAAGCAAATGACGGAGCTGATATACCGTCAGCGAAAGGAACAGTCGCTGCTACAGGCGGAATTCCAAAAGCAGCAGATGCTCCTGTTAGCCGAGATACGAAAGTGCGCTTCCGGAACACCACGTCAGGCGAACTCGTCGAATGTCGCATTAAATCGGTCGTTGTCGAATAACGAAACGGGATCGGCGAGTCGCGAATCAAACGTAAACTCTCCCGGTAATATATACGCGGAAACGCATCGCAATATTAAATTATCGCCGTTGTCGAACCGAGTGATCGTATGTCCGCTGGATTATCTTCCCTCGAGAAATTTATATCTACTTAAACATCCCCTTACCGCGGACAATTCCCCGGCGACTCTCGATTACGATTTTACGAAAAAAGTGAGTTTATCCGAAAACACATATAACAATAACAATAATAATAATTACTATAATAACAATAATGACAGTAATAACGGTAATAATGACGATAACAGCAGTTGCGAGTCGCGCGATCTTATCGCATGTAAGAATTCCAATGTGAGTCGGCAGTTATTTCCTTTAGACAGTAATACTACCCACGTACCGGTTCTAGACAACACGGCATACCTCGAGAAACACGTGAGTACAAAATGCAATTTTTACATTACAATCACCTATAACATATTGCTGTTGTTGCGAATGATATTAAAATAACGTTGCCACGTAGGTACAGGCGGTGAATATTATCAACGCTTACGCACGTGGCTACTTAGTGCGCAGATTAATGCATACCGAACGCGTTATCACGCTAAAGAGGACGTACAAGGAGGCGTTGCAGTGTATGCTTAAGTTACACGTTGATGCGCCCTTAAACTTGGCGGAAGTGGACTTCCTTCATCGTCTCCAGTTGCAGGTAATTACTCGTTTCCCTTGTAATAAAATTATTTTGTTACTTTTATAGTTGGAAATGTTTGGCATTTGTAAAAACGTAATAATTTAAAGATTTAATGTTTTCCAGTGCGACGCAGCTTCCATGAATA